>NC_071264.1:8676007-9041007 GCF_023375685.1 Ictalurus furcatus | reverse complement strand
TTCAGTGTAGTGAATCTACAACTGATCTGCTGCATACTATAGGAGGATATGTGCTGGTCTGCCGTGGCACCGTGCATGTGAAGGTAATGTAAATGTAACAGCTTTCACTGATTTTCTGGGATTGATAGGAGGGATATTTGAGAACAATTTGTATAGTGTTTAGGTTTTTGTTTAGTTTTTTTTTTTTGGTGTGTGTGTGTGTGTTATATTTGAAAAAGAAAATTAATTAGCATAAAAATGATGCACTTGTTTAGCTCTTGTTTGTTCTTGTCATCAACAAAACAAATGCAAAATAAAATCACGGAGGTGTAATAAAAACGATCTACAAAGTTAGTTGTAACTGATTTGCATGAATTACACGCAAATAATTTTTTTTTAAATGGCCCCAATGTAGCTGGTAATTTCCGACATCTGATTGGGAAAAAAAACAACCAAAAAAAAAAAAAAAAAAAAAACACCCCTCAACTGGAAATTCCTACTCAGGAACTGAGGATGGTCAGTGATCAGTTTGCAGCATCAGCAGTAAACAACATGGTACTTCTTACCTTGAAACTAGTTATGCTGTATATTCAAGTATTTACTTTAGATCAGTCAACATACAGACATATTTGCTCGTTCAATTTATAACACTGACTGTACACTGACTATACCCCGCCCCCCACTTTGTAGCTTGAATCCACAGAGGTTGAAAATGACATAATTAAAAGCTCTGAATTCCCACTTCGGAGTTAAATGCAGCAAAAGATCTGAAGGCCCTAGCTCAGCTGAGCAATTAGATCCTGACTTCATCTGGCTTCTACAACTACATTTATTATTCCCAAACCAGTACACCAACGTTCTTCTAAACGCTGTGGTATCAGTGGAGATTTACTGTTTACCTGTTCTTCTTTGTTTTACAGGGCAAAGGAGAGATGACAACGTGGTGGCTGGAAACAAAAAGGAGCCCCACAGATCTGCTTCACGATGAAGAACCACAGAAAGGGCCTGTCCCAGTTAGCAACTAACCACAAACTCCACACAAGTTATGTTCATTGTCATGTTCTGTATTAGTATGATGATTGTGTAAGTTATTGTAGGTATATACTCTAATCTGCAGGCTTGTGATTTATTATTACAAATGTGAGATGATGTTAGTGTATTGGAAGTAACAAAGTCATTGTAACACTCTTGGATTTGGCCACCTCTCTGGTAGAAATATTGCTTGAAGGATGACATGTGTAAGGTCAGGGTGGCCATGTGCTAACAGAGCGGGACTAGAACAAAGAATAACTTCACAACTAGGTAGTGTTAACTATAAATTGCATAACGAATGTACATTGTTTAGCGATCAGTTTGTAACTAGCTAATAACCGAACTAGAATATCCTACAGCAAGAAAAATGTATGGATCACTCCTGAACATTTTAGCTCCACCAATGTACCTTTTATTTCCCTACTATTTTTTTTTTTTTTTTAGCTTGAACGCCATTTACACCATAGCATACATCGGTGGTTGGCATTTGTTACATTATCACAATACTGTATGAACCAAACCTTTGATAATGATATGTGATTAACAATATCTGACAGCCCTGACTTTAACGCTTTCCAGAGTGTCTTTCAGCAGCGTTGTTTTGTTACAATGATAATTCATAATATCAGGCAATTTATATATGTATGTATGTGTGTGTATGTATGAGTGTGTGTATATATATATATATATATATATATATATATATATATATATATATATATACACACACACACACACACACACATTATTACTACACATTATCTACATCTACATCACATTATCTATCTATCTATCTATATGTGTGTGTGTGTGTGTGTGTGTATATATATATATATATATATATATATATATATATACACACACACACACACACACACACATACACACACATACTAAATTATCAAGTCAGTCAAAAAAAAATTTTAGACTTATCAGAACACAGTTTTCTAGCACAAAATTAAATGTTACAGTAAATGTCAATAAAGAAAGCAGCATATTACATAAGAGACAATTTTCAGACAAAAAACATAATGAAGGCTGCTGGATTTTGCTGCAAAAATAAAAAGCAAGTGTGACAGTCAAAGTCTCCAGAAGAACCATAGCTGGTTCTGCAAGATGCTCAATAAAACTTACAGCTCATCTCCTTATAAAACTGCACAGTGTACCACAGACTACTATTTTTATTTTTTGGTTACACCAAATATTGACTTTGTTTCATTTACTACTGTTTACTGCTCTTTACAGTATTTAATTATTATTTTTTTTAAATGTAGAAACATTTAATTTCCTTATTTTGAGGCACCTTTGCTCTACAGCATTTCTTTGCATGTGCCTAAAACACAGTACTGTATATATTTGAAGTTATATATTCCAGCTTTTGGTCTTCTAAAATGAGATTCATTTCTTAGTGTCATCGTGCATTCAGAAACAATTTTCCAGTTTCCAATGGTTGGCTAACATATTTTGTAAATATATGTGGTTGTTTACAATTTACTTGATGTTTACCTGTGATGTTAAGTATTGTACTATTCACAAATTTAAATGACTAATTATTATTGCATGCTGTTGTATTTACATTAATAAAATGTTCTGATCTAATCTATAGACTATGCTACAATGTTTCACAGATGTTTTTATTATTAATATTATTATTATTATTGTTACTACTACTACTACTACTAATAATAATAATAATAATAACAACAAAACAAGATGCAATATTCTGTGCCCAAGCATTATTTCACAAACAGGCACCATGATGATTTTGTTGAGAACACCTTTGAGTCACATTTCGAAACTGCTTAAAAAATTTGACATTACATGTATTCGAATCATTTGTATAATGCGCAATTATTTAACAAGTGTTAAATATAATGTTGAAATCAGTCTAATCAGTTGAAATGGTCTGAATTGTAGCACTCAAAGTCCACATGCAGAAACCTAAATATACCGTAAATGATTCTAAAGTGTTCTGCATAAAATAGTGGAAAATTATCTCTCTTCAAGTGTCCACTTCACATTATTTCTCACAGTTTGCTTTGTTTTTTTCGGGTTCAACATAATTGGTCGCAAAGTACACTATATGACTAAATGTTTGTGGACGCCTGGCCGTCACACCCAATGTGGAACAAGACCAAACTGTTGGCAGCACACAGTTGTATAGAAAGTCTTTGTATGCTGTAGCATTAGAATTTCCTTTCATGGGAACTAAGAGGCCCAAACCTGTTCCAGCATGACAGTGCTCCTGTGCACAAAGCAAGCTTGATGAAGACATGGTTTGCCAAAGTTGGAGTGGAAGAACACAAGTACCCCACACAGAGCCCTGACCTCAACCCCACTGAACACGTTTTTGGGATGTGGAACGCTAAACACTGGTTTCCATATCAATACCCATGGTTTTAGAATGCGATGTTTAACAAGCCCATATGGGTGTGATGGTTAGTATTTCTTTTAGTCATTTCCACCATATTAGGTTGTATTGTGTTAACTAACTACAGGGGGTTAACTAATGTGTAACATTATAAATAATATTTAATAGCATTATAAATACATATTATTATTATAAATAATGCAATATTATGAACTAAAAAGAAGTACAGAAAAAAATCTATATTAATAATAATATGTAATAATAATGAAGCACTGCTAGCTGCTTGTTTTTTTTCCGCAACATCAGCCAACACATACATAAAATTCTGCACTACACTATGTATATATTTATTCATTTATTCACATGTTGCTCACCCTCTACTGTCAATAATGCAATATTTCATTTGTCACTTATCTGTATATAAACCAGGTGTTACTCTTCTGCAGCCTATATATTCATATTCTTATTCATCTGTAAATACACAGAGGTGTTCAAAGTGTACATATTACCAATATTATAATTTTTTTTACTACTATTGTTATTTTTCTACTCCTAATATATTCCTATATAACAACAACAACAACAACAACAACAATAATAATAATAATAATAATAATAATAATAATAATTATTATTATTATTATTATTATTATTATAATAATAACAATAACACTACTACTACTACTAATAATAATAATAATAAAAATCATAATAATAACTAACAATAATAACAATAACAACAATACTACCACTACTACTACTAATAACAACAATAACAATAATAGTAAAATAATAATAATATTAATACTACTACTACTACTAATAATAATAATAGTAATAACAACAACAATAACAATAATAACAATAAAAATAATAGTAAAATAATAGTAATATTAATACTACTACTACTACTACTACTACTACTACTAATAATAATAATAATAATAGTAATAACAACAACAATAACAATAATAATAACAATAACAACAATACTACTACTACTAATAATAATAGTAATAACAACAAAATTACTACTACTATTACTACTACTACTAATAATAATACTAATAACGTGCACTTTTGGTGTATTTATTGGATTTTTCTTTCTTTCTTTCTTTCTTTCTTCCTGTCTTTCATTATTTGTATATGTGGACAGAAATCTGTGTACAATTCGTATTTTACTCTGCATTATCATAAAGTCGTGGGTGGAAGAGAGAGATGACCAATGGCAACCCTGCTACTCGTGACCAGACACCGCAGATGCGTTTATCCTCCGCTCAGTTTATCCTCCGCTCAGTTTATCCTCTGCTCAGTTCATCCTCCGTGTTTCACAGACAGATGTGCAGTAAGCAGCTGTTGAAATGTGTTTGCGCGCCTACACTCGCATGCAGCATTAAATGCAGCGTCTTCTGTAGACTGCATGTGAAATCGTCGTCTGTTCCAGGCTGGAGGGATTACAGTGTTGCTCTCCGGTGCTGAAATCAACAACAACAAGAAGTAAGTGGGAATTCATCATAATTACGACTGACTCCTTACTCAATTTGCGCATCAACGTAATCGTCTGTACCAACACACACCTACAGTTCCTATTCAGTAGGCTGTTTTCAGAGGATGTAGGCTATGTCGCAGAAACTGGTCGTTTCCATGTTCTCCTTGACCTGATTGTTTTAGGCGAGGCACACACACAGATCTCATAGCTAGCCTACAACAGTAGTTTTATTGACATTAACATGCCACTTGTTTTAATTTACATAATGCTGAGTACTTTCAGATCAGGTTGTGCTACACATGCCTTCTTGTCATTGATACTTCAAGTGTTATGATGAGATTTTGATGGAGGAAATGGTTGGTGTTTATCCTCACTTTCTTTCTTTCTTTCTTTCTTTCTTTCTTTCTTTCTTTCTTTTTTGTGCCTGACAGAACAGTGACACCACTTAATTATTGTGTCCTGGATACATCTGGATTTCCAGCTTCGATATATTGAAGACAGAGAGATTAACAGGTTCATTATTTGGTAATATAATGCTACAATATTCTTGTTATATAGTCTTATATATTGGTACATTCTTGTTATATAGTCTTGTTATGTTATGTTATGCTATGTTATGCTATGTTATTATACTATTTAATTATGGCACATTTACCATACAATACCGCCAACATTATTCCATAATGACTTTTATGGATTGCTATTTCAACTTGTCATTTTAGACCGTTTCGACTATGCTTTGCTCTGCATAGTCAGTCTCATGTGGAAAGAAAAAAAAGAGAAAGAGACTAAAAATAATGTCGAAGTGCTATTTTAAACACGAGTATATCTCCTAACCTCAATAAAACATGTCACGTGTGTAGCCCTCACCCACATCCTTCTTTTCATGATTATTAATTAAGGATACATGATTTAGCATACAGGTACAATTAAATATGACTCATCGAATACTAAAAGCACTCATCTAGTACATCTCAAATGTTCAGTATTAATTGCCATTCTTCTATTATACAATTGCACACTGTTGTTTGCAAAATACTGAGAACAAAAATTCTAATTGGTCTTATTATTCTTATTTGTACAGAAGACAAAATAAATCTCATAATGCCCCCTGCAAGGCCATACAACCAATCTATAAGGCCTCCTCTGCCTTTTAGAGCTTACAGTGGTTCCAGTGTCTTCTGTACAGAGGAAAATGTCATAGAGTGCATGCAGTACATCAGCAAAGTAAGTATACTGTAGTAAGTTCATTTAGATCATTTAAAAGAACATAAAAGCAAGCCCTGGAATGTAGACTAACGTTTTACATGACTATTCTCTGTATTACATACACAGGAACTGTCATCTCTGGGTTTGCCATCGATTTTCTATGACTCAAATAGAAATCAAGAACTTGATATCATTTTGATCCTAAATAACATGTATGAGCTTCTGCAGCTCCATCACTTTGCTGTAGGAAGTATAGATGAACATGAAGTGGTGCAGCTTAAGGTCAGTATCTTAAGGTCACTGCTTGCATCTCTTCAGCTCCAAACTCAAAACATTTTGTTCTTTTTATCCATGGGAATTCAGGCTTACTGTATTTTTCTTTTTTCAAGGTTAAGTGAAACTACAACATCTTACTGATAAACAGAGAATGATTTTGGCATCAAGAACTGCAAAGTTTTAAAGTTTTAAAATGACCAGTCATGATTTGTGTGAATAACATTTAAGTCTTGTGTGTCTTGATCCCATTTTCTAGGACCAGCTTGAACTTTCTAAGAATGAAAATGGCAAGTTATGTAAGCGAGAACAGCAGTTAGAAACTAATATAAAGGCTTTACAAAGATGTTTGAAAAAAGAAAAAGAGGAGGTAAGGAAGTTAGCTACGAATAGGAGAGTATTAAGGCCACTTACATTACATATTGCTTATAGTATTGTAATATATAATAGCATATATAGCATACACATACAGTACATTTACATAGCAATGTGTATTTCTATGTAGTTTCAATAAGCCATGTTCTTGTATTCAATTATGCCCAGTATTTTGGATGTATGTTCGACGAATGTAACGCTGTTATAAATGCTCAACAGGTTCAGAAGCTTCAGAGCATCATTGCAAGCCGTGCCACGCAGTACAACCACAGTATGAAGAGGAAAGAGAGAGAGTTCAGCAGGCTTAAAGATCACCTCAATCAGTTACTTACTGACAAGACGGACATGAAACAGAGTATGGAAACATTATTGTCATCCTGCATTCCGTGTTTTGTTACATGAAAAAGGAAAACTATCATTTTTACGCATTAGTATAGATGTATTAGTATTAAATATTTGACTGAAACTGTGTGTTTAGTGTGGGTGTGTTCAGGAGCGCTTTCCTACCGAACAGCATTGCACAACCTGCCAGCAAACCCAAACCAAATCCTGTCCAAGTGTGGGTGTCATTTTCCTATTATGTAAAGCCAACTTTAAAAGTAGGAGGAGGTTATTGTGTAGTGACTAATATTAATTATACATGAATTGTGACTCACGACTTATACATGAGTACAGTTCTACTTTTTTTTTTTTTTCCTTCAAAGAATCCATGCATATTTCTTTTCATGGGAAAAATGTGTGTGGTGCTGTTGCATGGCCTCCTCAAAGGGTGCATGTACATTTAAACAAGCAAGCAAGCAAAGAGTTTAGTCTTTATGGACACATAATCCTTAGCCTAGATCTGCTTCACATCGTAAAGGAAAATGGATTTTTTTTAAATGGTATTGCTCTTCAAATTCAACTCAACAGTTGTTATGTAGTGTCCAGTTGTCATACGTGTATGGTTTCGTGTGTGTGTGAGTGAGAGAGAGAGAGAGAGAGAGAGAGAGAGAGAGAGAGAGAGAGAGACCCCGCAACACACCCCCAAGTCAAAAGTTTGGAAATATTTTGGAGTCTCTCCTCATGGTACAGTAACTCCCTACAGCCTGCTGTATTTTGTCATCATGAACAGAACTCGCACTTAACTTTACACCCTTTATCATAGTCGACTGCGTTACATTTAACACTAGGAAAACAAACTTTAATGAATGTATGTGTGTGCTCTCTATCAGGGATGGAGATGTTGAATTATGTTGAGGGGTCTGATGGCAGGAGAGGTCAGTTGAAAACTGGATGGACACATTCAAGGTACCTTCATCTTGTGGTGTTGTGTACTGTATTCCCTTGCATTTTATTTGAGTGTGTTCCTTTTCAGCAAGAATAGGGCTGTGGGTTGTATATTAAACCACCAGAGAGCTGTATTACAGTAATTTTATCACTGGTAAGGGTGTTCTTAAGCACAACGCAAAGTACTTGCACAAGCTTACTGTCTGTTTTGTCTGTTCAATTCGAATGTATTTGCATTCGGTTACATCAGTAATAAGTAAAAATGGCAGTACTGTCAGCATAGTGTGGGAATTCTGACATTTCTACGTCGGTTCATAAATTGGTCTCAACTAGACATGTGTGCATGTGCAGTTATTTTGTGCTTTTGTAGTTTTTCTGCCCAAAATATAAGTATATAAACATAAATATAAACTAGTGGTCTAATTTAAAGCACCGTGCCCTTGACCAGACACTCATGAACATGATCTTCGTCCCATGATTTGACTTTTATCTGATTTGATTCATTTTCTTTATCAGACATGAAACTGAAGTGTGCAGGACTCTTCTGAATGAGTTTGATAAACGCCAGAGGGAGCTGATGCTGGAAAATTTTGAGTTGAAAAAAGTGCTCCAGCAAATGAAACAGGAAATGGTGGTCATATTAAGTCCAAAGAACCACACCAAAAGACAGGAGAAATTCACTGAATTCACTGAATTCACAGGTCAGGTCAGTCGATTAGAGTTTTCTTGATGACGAAGACGCATTATACATCAAATTATTTCCACTCTCAAATCCAATGTTGGTTTAATATTTTTTTTATTTGTTGTTCTTTGCATGTTGTTCCTCATAATACTGGATACCTAGCAAATAGCTGATGAAGAGGAGACTTCTTTTAAGGGGACTTTGGAGATGTCGTGTGAGCATGCTCGCGAGAAGCTTACCAACAGCATTCGGGAGCAGTGGAGAAAATTGAAATATCATATGGAAAATCTGGACAGCAAAGGTATGTGGCCAAAAGTATGTGGACACCTGACCATCACACCGATATGTGGTTCTTCCACAAACTGTTGCCAGAAAACTAGAAGCACATGATTGTATGTCTTTGTATGCTGTAGCATTAGAGTTTCCCTTCACTGAAACTAAGAGGCCCAAACCTGTTCCAGCATGACAATGCGCCTCTGCACAAAGCGAGCTTGATGAAGACATGTTGTGCAAAGGTTAGAGTGGAAGCCCTGTCCTCAACCCCACTGAACATTCCATGCCTCCCCACCCAACATCTGTGCCTGACCTCATTAATGTTCTTGTGGCTGAATGAGCACAAAACCCCACAGCAACGCTCCAAAATCTAGTGGAAAGTCTTCCCAGAAGAGTGGAGATTATTATAACAGCAAAGAGGGGTTAAATTTGGAATGGGATGTTCTACAAACACATATTGGGGGCAGTGGTGGCTTGGCGGTTAAGGCTCTGGGTTACTGATCAAACGGGCGGGGGTTCAAGACCCAGCACTGCCAAAGCTACCAATGTTGGGCCCTTGAGCAAGGCCCTTAACCCTCTCTGCTCCAGGGATGCTAGTATAAAAAATAATGCATAATTAATTAGTACCATTTACTTCCATATATGATCCTTTTCAACATGTTATGCAATTTAAATGAAATTTTGATTTCGGAACTGTTTGTATTGCAGCATTTGTTTTGCAGTTGGGAAAGGGGGTCGATGAGGAGATGATCTCTAAGCAAGTACATCAGGAAGAAACAGAGAGACTCAAAATGGAGATCCAGCAATGCATGGACTTTATTCAGACTCAGCAGCAGCTCTTGCAGGTGAACAGCTACACAATCATATGATGTATCTGATGGTTAGGAAAATTAAATTCAACTTCAACCTTCTGTGTACTTCTGTAATCAATAGCAACAGCTAAATACTCCATGTGACGAGGAGACTGCAGCTGTCCTGAATGACTGCTACATGTTAGAAGAGAAGGAACGCTTGAAAGAGGAATGGAGAACTTTTGAGGAGCAGAGGAAGAACTTTGAAATGGAGAGGCGGAGTTTTACAGAGGCAGCCATTAGATTGGGGCATGAGGTTAGTCATCTTGGGGAGTGTTCAGAGTTGAGCAGTTAAGCAGAAATTGCACACGTCGGTATTCAGACCTCAGACATCACCATATATTTACAGATTACATAGACAACAGCATGGTAGAGGCATAATTATGGAAAAATCCAAAACTGAAATATTTAATTTATCTAAATATTCAGACCCTTGGCATCCTTTGCTGTGACTATTTTGACTCTCTAAAACTTGACTGAGGTTCACTTGTTGCAAATTCCATTGATTGGACATGATTTAGAAAGGCACACACTTCTATGTATAAGGGCCCACAAATCATAGTGCATGTCAGACCAAAAACAAGCCATGAAGTCCAAGGAACTCCTCATAGACCTCTGCAATCAAATTGTCTTGAGACACAGACCTAGGGAATGGTATAAAACCATTTCTAAAGATTTTAATGTTCCCAGGAGCACAATGAGCTTCATGCTCTACATCTGGTAAACTCCAGGTACTGCTCATCAACTGGCTAATACCATCCCTACAATGAAGCATGATGGTGGCAGCATCATGCTATAGAGGTGCTTTTCCGTGGCAGGGATAGGGAGACTGGTCAGAATTGACAAAATGATGAATGCAGCCAAATACAGAGGGATCCTGGAAGAAAACCTGCTCTAGTGTGCGCATAATCTCAGACTATGGTGAAGGTTCACCTTTCAGCACAACAACAACAACAACCCAAACCATACAGCCAAGAAAATAATGGAATGGGTTTGGGATAAGTCTCTAAATGTCCTTGAGTGGCCCAGTCAACACCCAGACTTGAACTCCATAGAATATCTGTGAAAAGACCTGAAGTTGTAGTTATAGTATAACTATCTAGTATAGTTCACAGATGCTACCCACATCCAGGTGTGCAAAGCTTGTAGAGACTTACCCAAAAAGACTCAAAGCTGCAACTGAGTGCTACTACAAAATACTTAATAAAGGGTCTGAATACTTATCGAAATGAGAGACTTCACTTATTTTATTATTTTGTCATTATGAGGCATCAGAATATTTTCTGAACCCAATGTAAGATTAATGAAAGGATGAATGAATTAATGAATGATTAAATAATAAAGGAATGAATTAATCATATGGATCATCGCTGCTGAAGCTGCAGTGTTTTATTTAGTGCACAAAGGTTTATCAATTAAACCATTGGTTTACATACAATTCTTTACACAAATAGACATACACCCATCAGCTATAACATTGAAACCACCTGCCTAATATTGTGTAGATCCCCCTTGTGAGACCATCAACATCTCTGACCCTTCAAGGCATGGACTCCACAAGTCCTCTGAAGGTCCTGAAGTCCTGTCAATTGTGAGGTGCGGTCTCCATGGCTCCGACTTGTTTCTCCAACACATTCCACGGATGCTCGATTGGATTGAGATCTGGGGAATTTGGAGGCTGAGTGAACACATTGAACTCTTTGTCATGTTCCTCAAACCATTCCTGAACAATTTTTGCAGTGTGGCAGGGCAGATTATCGTGCTGAAAGAGGCAACTGCCATTAGGGAATATTGTTGCCATGAAAGGGGTGTACTTGGTCTGCATCAAGGTAGGTAGGTGGTACGTGTCAAAATAACATCCACATGAATGCCAAGGCCCAAGATTTCCAAGCAAAACATCACAGAGCATTACACTGCCTCCGCTAGCTTGCCCTGCTCCCATAGTGCATTCTTTTTCCATTTCTTCTCCAAGTAAGCAATGCACACGCACCTGGCCATCCACATGATGTAAAAGAAAACGTGATTCATTAGACCAGGCCACCTTCTTTGATTGCTCCATGGTCCAGTTCTGATGCTTACGTCCCCATTGCAGGCGCTTTCAGTGGTGGACAGAGATCAGCATAGGCACTCTGACCGGTCTGCGGCTACGCAGCCCCCTATGCAGAAGGCTGTGATGTACTGTGTGTTCTGACACCTTTCTGTCATAGCCAGCATTAACTTTTTCAGCAGTTTGTGCTACAGTAGCGCTGTGGGATCGGACCAGACGGGCTAGCCTTCACTCCCCACACGCATCAATAAGCCTTGGGCTCCCATGACCCTGTTGCCAGTTCACCAGTTGTCTTGGTAGGTACTAACCACCAGGGGAACACCCCATAAGACCTGCTGTTTTTGGAGCTGCTCTGATGCTATGCTGTGTTGGCACATGAAAAAAAAAATGTCAATCTTTTCATGACCGGATCACTGACTTCTGCTGCAACTCTCAAAAGCAGATACGGTGGTTATCACCACCACCTGAGATTAAGCTTCAGCTGCTGTAGGTAGAGAATATTAGACTACTCTAATATTATTAAACATTAATTAAACATGATAATCAGGACACTCAGCCTTAATATACACTTACTCATTACTTTTAGATCTAGGGTTAGGGTTACTTATCTAGGGATACTTTTAGATCTTTCAATGTTAAATTGAAATTTGACAGCAAAGTTAAAAATGCAGTCTACTTGATCAGTTTGAGGGTTCAAAGTCAAGTGCGCGATTTAAAGGGGGTGGTCTTGACATAGATTACTGTATATGGCCAAAAGTATGTGGACACCTGACCATCACACCCATACAGCATGTGCTTTTTGAACAGATTTAGTTCTCCTTTTGCTGTTATAATAACCTCCACTCATCGGAGAAGGCTTTCCACTAGGTTTTGGAGCATAGCTGTGGGGATTAGTGCTCATTCAACCATTAGTGAGGTCAGGCACTGATGCCGGCCAAAAGGTATGTGCATCAGTAAGAGAGTGATAAAGCATTGAATTGTATGGTCCTGACTGAAAGTATTGGAACAGCAAGGCCAATTCTTTTGTTTTTGCTATACACTGAAGACATTTTGGTTTGAGATTAAAAGATGAATGGGAGACGATGGATCCGAATTTCAGCTTGCATTTACTAATATTTACATCTTGATGTGTTAAACAATTTAGAACATGGCACCTTTGGTGGCAGACCATCTAATTTTTAGGTGAGCAAAACCTTCCCCATTTTCCCCAGATGAAATCCTGTGCTGTATTGGCATTGCTTTCTGGGTCTTGCTTAATGATGAAGTTCCTCCCAATAAGATTGGATGCATTTCTCTGTAAATTGGCAGACATAATGTTTCTGTTTCATTCTGCTGTTACCATCATGCGTTACGTCATCAATAACTATTAGTGAGCCCATTCCAGAAGGAGCCATGTCAGTCCAAGCCCTAACACTACCTCCACCGTGCTTGACCAATGAGCTTGTATGTTTTGGATCATGGGCAGATCCACACTTTGGCCTTTCCATCACTTTGGTAGAGGTTAATTTTGGTTCCAGAACTTTTGTGGCTC
Organism: Ictalurus furcatus; assembly: GCF_023375685.1. NCBI lineage: Eukaryota > Metazoa > Chordata > Actinopteri > Siluriformes > Ictaluridae > Ictalurus > Ictalurus furcatus. Next base: position 9,027,629 of record NC_071264.1, on the reverse strand, counting down.
ATCTCTGTATTTCTTTGTGAATTCTTTGTGGTATCATTCATCCGTGTCAAGTGGAGGATGTTCGAGATGTCACTGTTGTTTTGAGGCTTTTCTTCACAGCTCTCACAACGTTTCTGTCATCAACTGCTGTTGTTTTCCTTGGTTGACATGTTCAACATCTGCTTGTTAATACACCAGTGGTTTCTTTCTTTTTCAGGACATTCCAAACTGTTGTATTGGCTATGCCCAAGTTTCAAAATGGCTTGCTTTTCTCCCTTAGACAGCGTTCTGGTCTTCATGTTGGTTTATCCATTTTAAGAACAAATGCAGTCTTCACAGGCAAAACTCAGGGCTCAAACCAAGAGTAGACATTCAGAGCTATTAATTGCTTAAACAATCAATCTAACAGGGCACACCTGGCCAACAAGAACAATACTTTCAGAGGGAACTGTATTTGGATGTGTTGCTATGCATTTTTGTTGGACAAGGTTAACTTTTCCAGAATTCTTTAAACTCAGTGGAATTCATTTTCTTACACAACAAGAACTTTCTACATAAAAATGTAAAAAGTGCTCAAATTTAAGCTCGGACATTTTCTTTTGCAGAGGAAATTATTTGAGGAAGATCGTGCAACCTGGCTAAAACATCAATTTTTGAACATGACGTTCACAGAGCAGATGAGGACACATAATGTCATATCAGAATGTAAGTCACTGCCTGCTTTAATACTATAATAATATGCTTTTTAAGATTTAGACATTGTCTCAATTTTTTATTTTAATTTTTTACAGATTCTGGACAAGAACAGAAACACATATCAGCTCCCAAAACACCACTCTAGCACTGTGAGTAAAAGGCTAATGAAAGCATCCAGTGGGATGTACTGCCTGCAGCTGAAAACTAGGAAGGTGTATTCCAAGCCACCAAAGTTTATAATCACAAATGGGATGGTATCTCACGGATTCATGTACCATCGACTAGGGTGGCTTAAAATACGTATACATTGTCGTGCTTTGCTATGGTTTTGTATGGTATGGTTTTTGATGCAGAATCATAGAAGACGTCTTAAGCTTCGTAAAGAAACACCTTTTTTGACTTACTGTTTAAAATGCACCATTGTTCTACATGATGTTACAGCTACAAGAAATACAGTGCTTTGTGCTTTGGTCACATTGTACAGGTGCATTTAATGCTTACGTACCAAGCAGTAATTTGCATATCTTGTTCAGTGCATAATACTTACATGTTATTAACAGGTTTATAGGATCTTTGATGTGAAGGAACTGCCTTATGAAACAGTAAGAGAAACACACCTCTGTAACCCTATATCACTTAATGTCACTCATCTTTCTGTTGTATGATTAGCAAAAGTATTATTTGTGATATAAGTTTCAGAATTCATAGAATTCATTTATGTATTTAAGAATTAAACTAATTAAGAATTTTAAGTGTTTTAAGGCGTATTTTAGTGTCAACTATTTAGTGTCCCCTAGTTATAGTTATCCCCTTTATTAGTTGTAATTTCACTAACATTAAGTTCCTTGAAATGTCTATATCCCAGTTGTTGTGAAGAAAGTTTAATGAATAATCATGTGGATATACTGAAAAATAAATTTGGTTTTATATTTTTATTGTGTGCATTCATTTATAATTTTTTTTTATTCCAAAACTCAACAAGAGTCTGTCATCTTATATATATATATATATATATATATATATATATATATATATATATATATATATATATATACACATATATAATCTCAAACCCCAATGGTTTTGTGTATAGCAAAAATAAAAGAATTGGCCCTGCTGTTTCAATACTTTCAGAGGGAACTGTACCTAATATGGACCTTGCAGAAACCCGAGTAAAGGTTAGAAATTACATTAAAACATTTCTATAGCAGAGATGTATGTATGTAAGTATGTTAAAGACAGACAATTTTGGTCAAAACCCAACTTTTTTTATATTTATGTGGAGCAACAGCCAACATGGTTTCCCATAACATTTATCTATAATCTGTAACTCTCTCACCAGCCATAATTTCAAGCCTATCCCTTAAAATAAAGTGGTCAATGCTTCTTGAAACCATAGGGAAATGCAGATATTTATAACACTCCCATAGTCTACCACATGCCACTCTGCTGCCATCTCAGAGAAGCACCAGAATTGTTATGTCATTATCTATGTAGATGATGTTTTGATGACTTGGCTAGATGAGATGGACGAACAACGTGACAAAGATGTGCTGATGATCCTACAGTTCCTGGCAGAGTGCGTTCTCAAAATCTTTCTCACCCAGATGAGGATGGGTTCCCTTTTGAGTCTGGTTCCTCTCAAGGTTTTCCTTGCCACCTTCTGCCTCACCGTCTCCTCTGGCTTGCTCATTAGGAAAGTAAATTCAAATATAAATCCTGATTTCTATAAAGCTGCTTTGTGACAATGTTCATTATTAAAAGCACTATACAAATAAAATTGAATCGAATTGAATCGTCCATCCACCCATCTTCTATACTGCTTATCCTTCAGGGTCATGGGGAACCTGGGGCCTGTCCCAGGGAGCATGGGGGTACACCCTGGACAGGGTGTCAATCCATTGCAGGGCACAATCACACACTTTGGACATGCCAATCAGCCTACTATGCATGTCTTTGGACTAGGGGAGGAAACCTGGAGTACCTGGAGGAAACCCTCACAGCACGGGGAGAACATGCAAACTCCTCACACACAGGGCAGTGGTGAGAATCGAACCTCCAACCCTGGAGGTGTGAGGCAAACGTGCTACTAAGCCACCGTGTCCCCTCAAATTGAATTGTCAAATATATTTAAAATATGACATGCAAACTCAAAAACTACACAAAGTTATTTATTCATATAAATGATGATAAATATATTTATATAAGCTGAAGTGGGGGCACGAGATCTCAAAGAACTGGGAAGTGGGGCTGGTGAGGGAAAAGTCTGAATCCCTCTGGTGTTGAGTTTATCATTGCTATATGTTTTGCAAACCACAACATGTCGCTGTTTTGGATACTCTGAGTATTCAGGGCGTTTTCCAGCACATTCAGGGAAAATACTGCCTTCACGACAACTCAGAACTTCTCAGATTAGAGCGTTTACTCTGCCGTGTGAAGTCGGAAATAAAACCTGTTCCCAGTTCGGGAAAACATCCCAGTTCCCATTTGGTCATGAATGCAGCATTTCGAAAATTGCCCTCTCGAAGATGGCGCCGCGGTCGACGTGTTTAGCTAGCTTAGCATCAAAAGGTTCATGTCAAAATAAATGCCTCTATTCTAAAAAGATTTTTTTTTACATAAATGTATTTTTTTTGCTTTTATATCTACCTACTTTCTTAATATATAAGTTTCACTCACAACATTAAAAAAAATTGTGTTTAGTAGGGGATTAATCACGAATGTGGATACAGTTACTGCTAACTATATCCTTATAGTATAACTACATTTTAATCTTTAATATGTAAGTAATCTAGCTTTATGGTATGTACTTGACAAAATAGGGGGAAAACAGTATATAAAATGTCCAATGAATCCATAAACGAATGTGTATATTTTTTTTTACTTAAATTTTTTTTTAACTGAAAACCCTAAAACGGAATTTCGATGACTTTTATGCATTTGTATTTCCGGCGTCACGGGTTGTTCAGCGGCGCAGCTTTAGGCCGCGTCTCAAATAAAGCCTCATAAGGGAAGTGTGTGTAGTGTAGTGTAGTGTAATGAAATGAAGGCTCGAAACCGTTATACTATACACTATGTAGAGCTCGCCTGAAGGCAGTAGGCTGTTATTTGGGTTCAGCCATGAAGCGAGACTCGAGATAACGTTTATTAATTCACCCCATGAGTTTGTGCTGAAGCTGTTACACTGTTTGTGTTGAGTGTGTGTTACTGAGAGAGTGTACACTACGGTAAGTGCATCATGGGTAAGTCAGATAACTGGCACAACGTCTGAAAAATGTGTGCTAGTCAGGACTTTCTAATGAACGTTATGTTTAATGAGAGTTGTTTAAACTGTAGTGTTAAACAGGTGACATGAAGCTTTCACCTGGCCATGAAGCTTTCACCTGGCCATGAAGCTTTCACCTGGCCATGAAGCTTTCACCTGATCATGAAGCTTTCACCTGGCCATGAAGCTTTCACCTGGCCATGAAGCTTTCACCTGATCATCACTCTATTATAATGATAAGGTGGTCCTTGAAGACCAGTGAATTGTCTCACTTGCCCACATCTGAATCAAAAACCAAAGTAGTGCAGGTTCATGGTGCATTATGGTCTTCATGATGCTGCTTATGCATGCTCTTTATACTCTCTCTGTTCCTCCTCAGTCAGATTCCACCCTGTATGTTTGGAGCCATGGGCATTTTGCGTGTGCTTTCATACACCGCTGCAAGAATCAGCACCTTCAGACCTCATCAGTTTGCTCTGCTCCTTGCTGCAGCCCTGGCTGTGATGGCTTTCTACTACTTGGGTTCAGAAAAACAGAACTTCTCCAGCACCACCAAGCGAATCAAGGAGACGCAGGCGAGTCTCAACTCCAACCGCAACGACGCTGACCTCTCGGTGGACACCAGAAATGCACATCACGAGGAGAACCGAGCGGGAAGATTACAGACCTACCACGCTCTCATGATGTTCACTAAGATTAACACGAGCCAAACGATGCAGAGCAAGTTTGAGGTGGCCATGCGCTCCATGGCAAGATACGGCCGTTTCCGAGAGGATGAAATTCTGCTTCTTCATTATGTCTCTGACGGAGGCAGTAAGGAGCTGGCCATGAGGATGCTTCCTGAGCTGCTGCGTGATGCGACGTTTCAGTACGAGGTAAGAACCTGGACACTGTAACCCAGAGGGTTGCCTTAGGATTTCCAGTTCTGGGTTGTCGGATCAGTTTGGTGATTTCGAGTATTGTTCTTGAGACCACACGGCAACGGTCTAGGTCTTCAAAATGTGGTCTTTTCATAAATTCATAACAAGCATTCATATGCTATGTATTTCCTGTGTACTTATGTACAAAATGATAGTGCCAAGTGGAGTAGACTCTCCGAAACTGGACTTTTTTTGTTCCCCACTAATTTTCAGCTGTGCAGTTTGGGAGAGCCTGTGCCCAAATGATTTCAAGAGAAATTGATCTATTTCTGAGTCAGAGTTGGAGGTCTGGTCAGTAGGGTGATTTGGAGCATTGTCAGACTTGGTCCGAACACTTGAGTCCACATCCAGGACTGATTACGAGCTCATTTTGAGGGAAGGGGCTCATAATTCCAGGTTTGCATTATCATATAGGAAATCCTTCCGAACTGTGGACCGATTACGCAATTCTGTACACTTTTATACACATAGGTTTGCACAAGAGAACACACTAGGTTAATCCTTTTCTTAGTTCTTTATTGTTTGTTTTTATTATCATTATTACTTTTTAAATGTATATCTTTTGGCAACCTCACTCAAGTGGTTCTAGTGGAGGTGATCCCCAGACCACCGTTTTGAAGAGGACCAGGAATCGGTTCTCTGGACCACTCCCACCACTGAAAACAGCTTTCACACTCCAACAATTGTACTGAAAACAGCCCAGAGTAGTAATTCACATAATGGCTGGACTGACAGTTTTGCATCCCATTAGGGCTGGATGATATGGACTAAAAGCCATATCTCGATATTTTCAGACTGAATGGCAATGTACGATATATATCTTGATGTTGTTTACGTGGATTAAATGCTCCATTGTAAGCCAACTCCATGTGAGGTGTCACAAACACCTTTATTTATAAGACATTGATCAAAATAAAGTGCAAATATCTAAATGTAAATGGAAAAAAAAATTACATAAACATATAAAGCAAAAATAGTCACATCTTAATACTCAGACTGATTGAAAAAGTCAACATACAGGTTATCCTTTCCTGCTGGATAAGATACACAGCTTTGCAAATGTAAAAAAAACAAAAACAACTTTATAAAATAAAAATATGCACTTCTCTGAGAATACTTCAACACATCTAGATGTAAATACCAGGCAATAAAAGCTGAAATCCTAAATTCTCGTCTTGTATCCATCTTTTGATCTAAAACCCAAATGTCTTTGGTGTATAGCACAAACAAATTAATTGGCCTTGCTGTTCCAATAGTTTCAGAGGGGGCTGGAGCTATATAGTCATGTAAAAAAATTAAAAAAAAATAAGTACACCCATTGGAATTTTTTTTTTTTTGGGGACATATTTGGACAAGCAAACTTTTGATCGTCTTTGAAACAGTGCATATTAATAAAGTTGATATACTTGAACAAAACCAGAAGGAAAATGAGCTTTTTCAATCATTTATTCAACAGAAATATCAATAGATGTGATCATCTTCTGTGGAAAAAGTAAGTACACCCTTGGCCTCAGAAGCTAGTATTGCCCCGTTTTGCAGAACTAATTTCGACAAAAGGCTGAAAAAGTAAGTGTTACTAAAAAAGAAACAGCTGGATAAACATTTTGCTACTAATTAGGTTAATTGGCAACAGGTCAGTAACATGATTGGGTATAAAAAGAGTATATATTTTTTTGTTGCCCCGTCCCAACTTTTTTTTAGACGTGTTGCGGCCATCAAATTCAAAATTGCCTTGTTTTTTTCTTAAAATGGTACATTTCCTCAGTTTAAAACATTTGATCTGTTTTCTATGTTCTATTGTGAATAACCGATGGGTTTATGAGATTTGCAAATCATTGCATTCTGTTTTTATTTAAATTTTACACAGCGTCCCAACTTTTTTGGAATTGGGCTTGTATATGCGTTGCACTGAACCTTTTAACTGAGGGTTAAAATAGAGCACATCTCTTTGTGCTTAATGTTTATGGAAAAAAGTTTTCACTTCTGGTTCACCAGGTGGCAGTGGCACCATTGTATTGAGAAGGACACACATGGCAAGTCCATGTGATCTTCATTGCCCTGTGCCAGTGGACAAAAAGGTCACAGAACAGACATTTCCTCCGCATCGCTGCACAGACAAACCCTGTATATCTCTTATCCCCCAAAGCTCCCCTAGGAAAACACAGATTTAGTGATGTCCAAAACTCAAGATACTATATCATGCTCTTCGGTTGTTTATTAGAAACATCTTAACTAGGCAACAAGAGTAGAATGGAAAGGGGTAACTGCATGTTTTATTGGCGTGTAGAGAAGTATGCATTAAATTGAAAAGGATGAATGGACACAGAGGAGGACTACCTCTCACTACATTATATCCAGATTATGTGGAGAATGTGTCTCTTTATAAATTGTCCTCTGGCTATGTACATGAGGAGTCATATGGTCTGTCAAACTGTTACCAATATCCTGGATGGAAAAAAAAACATTGTTTATGATTTTTATATTGTCGCATGATTTCATTCTGAGAAGGCCTAGAGGGCAATAAAAAAAAAGATAGCTGATTGGAGAGATATGATTGGAATCAGGTGCTATGTTCTGTAGTAAAAGAGTTTGAACAACTATTAACAGATTGGAAACGATCTCCATGGATACAATGCAGTTTATACATGTGTTATGAGTTCTTGCTCATTCCAAAGGCATTTTGCTACTATAACCGCCTCCACTATTCTGGGGAGACTAGATTTTGGAGTGTGGCTGTAGGGATTCGTGCTCATTAAACCACAAGAGCATTAGTGAGGTAAGGTGAGCGAGGAGGTCTGGGGTGCAGTCGGTGTTCCAGTTCATCCCAAAGGTGTTTAGTGGGGTTGAGGTCAGGGCTCTGTGCAGGACACTCGAGTTCTTCCATTCCAACCTTGGCATACCATGTCTTCATGGACCTCGCTTTGTGCACAGGGGCATTGCCATGCTGGAACAGGTTTGGGCTTCTTAGTTCCATTGGAGGGAACTCCTACAAAGACATTGTAGACAATCGTGCACCTCCAACATTGTAGTAAAAGTTTGTGGAAGACCAGCTTAGGGGAGTCATGCACAGGCGTCCACATACTTTTGCCCAAATAGTATTTGTGTGTGACGTTTATTTGTCAAAAGCAGGCGAGAGCAGTAATTGATGTAACTGAGCTTAAACCTGCAGCTGATATGAACAGTTGCTACGATAGCTTTAGGACTGCAATAGCCATGAACAGTTCTGCACTCACATCTCCTGGTTATGAATTTTCTGGTTACACAATTGCACTTTTTAACCATGTAGTACACGGTTATAGAAGGGAATTATTAGTAATCGCTCTATCCATTGTCGCACAGATGAGGACGCTTTCTCTTTTGAGTCTGGTTCCTGTCAAGGTTTCTTCCTCATATCGTCTCAGGGAGTTTCTAGTGGAAAAATCTAAATCTAGTGGAAAGCCTTCCCAGAAGAATGGAGGCTGTTATGGCAGCAAAAAAGGGAAGCAAAGCCTTATTAATGCAATGGCTTTTGGAATATGTTCAAAAAGCATGTGTTGGTGTCATGGTTAGGTGTCCACATACTTTTGGCCATGTAGCACAGTTTTAAATGTGCTTTTAAAAAGAAAACTTATTGATTTGCTTACTATTTGGGCACATGGGGGCATCATTGCTCTGTTTGAACCACTAGAAGTTCCTCTTTCCACACCTGAAGCCTTATACAGCATGTCCCTACAATACACAGTTAAGCTCTGTTTTGTACTCCGTGTGTGTGTGTGTTTCCATTGTTTGGCTTCACCTACACTGAATGCACTTCTCTCAGTCACTTATTTTTGCATTTTGTGATGGAACTTCTTTCAGTGCTAAGGGTTGTTTTCAGGGGAAGAGGTGAACATGTTGCTAGGTTTTCTGTAGACACACTAGATCTTTCCCATACCACTGCCAGCATGGCTTCTCTTGCCTAGCAACGTCCTTGCTTAGAACTGATCCTCTTCTTTTGGCTTATGGGGCAGTTAGTTGGTGTTTAGCCACGAGTCCAGATTACCCCACCCTTAATCCGGTTCTTCTTAACTCCACATCCTCATATACACAAACCTCAGGGTAATAAGCATTGTGGAGAATCTCATAATAATCCACTCTGGGTGCTTTGCTTGTGCTACAGAGTCTCATTGATTACAGCTTTATTTATAATAATTGAAGTATAGAAGTATTTAGAGCTGTAGTAAAAATGGGTAAACAGGTTATGGTTAAATAGCTTAATTTCCCACCAACAATATGAAATATATATTTTAAAAAATAATAATTAAACAGAATTATTGGCACCCCAGCATGTTCTGTGCAACTTCTTTTTTATCAACATAAGAGTACTGAGTATTTTTGTATAATCCTTGGTAAGAATACCAGACAAAGAATTCCTTTATACAGAATCTCTCCAGATCTTGCAGAGGACTAGGTTCTCTCTCTCTCTCTTTTTTTTTTTACGTCAATGACCTAATCTTGTTTCTAGAGAACTCCAGGCACTTATGGTTGTGGTTAGATGAAAGAAATGTTTTTTTTTTTCTTTTTTTCTTTTCTCCTAGCAAACCAATTTTTTTCCATCCATTATCTCTGGATATTTTTTTGCCTTGGCAAACCATGTCTTCATTGACCTCATTTTGTGCACAGGGGCAATGTCGTGCTGGAACAGGTTTGTGCCTCTTAGTTCAGGTGAAGGGAAATTGTAATGCTACAGCATACAAAGACATCCTTATCCAGTTTTTCTGCTGCCGACTTTGTGGCAAAAGTTTGGGGAAGAACCTCATATGGAAGTGATGGTCAGGTTTCCATAAACTTTTGACCATATAGTGTAACCTGTGTGCCAAGTCATCAATTCTCCATTCTGCTTTTGGTTTACATTGAAGTTTATCCCAAAAAAGAAACGTTCATTGCCTGGAATCGATGAATAACTAAGAGAACCCACAACTTTGGAGTCGATTCCAGACCCTGAAACTTATTCACAATGTTGTTATTTTCAATTTGGGAAATCAAACCAATCAGGTCTCGAAACGCCGGTAAGAGTTGGAACCAGTAAAAATGTACAGAATCCAATCACCTTGCATTAGTTTGGGTGTCTCATTTGATTCATATGAGCAATTGATGATAATTATGTTGTATTGTAGTTAATTAGTTAAGTCTAATTAAGAATTCTTTAGTAATATTAGTTGATTTAAATGCTGGAAAGAAATATATTTTTGAATAGATTATAAATAAATTGTATTTAATGTATTTAAAAAAATCCAACTCATTGATTGATCTAAAAAAATAATGAACATTTTAATCAATTATCAAAATTATTATTCGTTTATGAAGGGTGCCAGTTTTGGAGCTGACTGTAAATGTTCCAGAGACGCGAATGTTTACAGAGTAACATGCAGGAGACCAGAAAATCTGATAGGACTTTTGATAAACACCGTAGAGATTTTTTTCAGTATGGCCATAGTAATGTGACTAGACTGTCTTCCTTGTTGTAGACAACAGCATCTCATGCCTAGCATATTCCATTATCTCAGTACCATCAAGGTTTTTCCAAATGCAAATATTAATATTGTATGACTTCACTACAAAGACAAAGTTTACTAAAAGAGTATTTTTAAATGTAACACAAGATAACAACATATTTTTATAACAAGTTTTATAAGTATTTAAGGACGTGGTGGTAAATTTAATGCCCATGTAGTCTTAACAGCATCTGGACTGCTATAACTATTATAACAACTGTTGTTGTGATGTTTAAGGGAAGTAACAGTAGCCCAGACCAGCTGTTCAGGAAGCTGCAGTTACCCAGCCATTCACTCAGCTGACTCAGGATCAGCATTTGCAAGTTCGTCTTTCATCAACACTATAAGAAACCGAAGTGAAAAACATTCCCCTAGCAGATGGGCCGTGCTTCCAGGAAGAGCGCTGAAGGAAGTCAGGAATAACACAGACTTCCCTTGTGTAGGCGTCAGCCTGGAGTCAGAAACATAAGTGTGCTAACAGTTGTAGAGAGAGGATAATGTTTTTGCAAGAAATTAGAACGAAGGTATAAAGAGGTATTTTGTGGAGCTCATCTGAAAATCAGCCTTTGCATTTAGAGGCAGTTTTTGTTTTTTTGCTTAGGTAGTCATGTTGTTCACAGTGGGAATAAAATTCCTTGTTAATGAGTCATGTTTAGTTTTAATGCAGGACTTTTTGGCATAGGAAAAGATTTGGAAAATCAGGTTTAGATCATTGTCGTCTGTTTATAAGTATACGGTGGTCACAGAACTCTTTAACGTTCATTATGGGTTTACAATAAAGCATGCAATTGCTCAATTACTATTACAGTAGAGCGTGCAATTGCGTACAATTGCATGGCCCCACTTCCCACTTGTTCCAAACGTTCCTAGTCTATTAGTTGTGGTTGTTAAAGCCTAATAGAACTAGGGATCAGCATTTAAAACAAATTGAATGGCAAAATTCTTTAAGCTTTATTCAAAGAACTGCCACCCATACTTGCACACAAAACATGTATAGCACAAAAGATTAATCCTCTATCCATTGCAGCATGTGTGGATGTGCAGTTTGCTAGGCAGTATGAAGCGCACTGAGTGACACTGTGCATACACCCAAGGGAGTGGTGTTTGCACCGAGAACTGATAGCAAAGATTTTGGAAAGGTTGGGCAAGATCAAATGGTTCAGGTTGCCAATGCCAAGTCAACACATTGCTGGTGGTAGTTCTCCCAGGCAGAATCTGACAGCCTATGGAGATTGGATACACTGACCCATGATTAGCATTGCCAACTAATTAATGCTGTTACTCCTCTACCACTGACACTGTTGAATTCAGCAACTATGCCACAGAGTATTGCTCGTGGGCTTGGGAAGACCTTGGCTTCCACTATTGCTTCCATTGGTGGTCAGAACCCTGGGGTATCATTCCTAATCAGATCTACTATTGTCATTGTTACTATTGGATAAAAAAAAAAGGGCACCATACTAGCAATATTACAAAACGCAAGAGCTCCTAGTACACAGGTCTTCCATGGCCTTATGTATAAGCTGTTCTGTGAAGGGTATGCATGTTATTGTCTGTTTCCACTGCATTTCCTGATTCCTGAAATATTAACCTTTCTCCAGAGACTGCTAGACACTGGATCAAGGTGTACATGTCAGCCTTTCATGTGTACATGTCATGCCATCTGTTTGGGGACTCAAACTTGCGATGACATGACCTTTTTGAAAGGAACAAGCCACCTCTATCCACCACGATTCTCTAATAGCCTAGATTAGGGACTCCTCCTTGTGTTGGAATCACTTAAGGCACCTACTTACTAGTAGAATACTGAACTATGTTGGGTGTCTCACTTTTGCAAAAATGACTTTGGAGAACTGCCTTCTATGGCAATAAAATTGCCTTGCACTGGTGGCCAGGTCAGTCTGAGATAACCTTGTGATAGAATCTGGGATTTCTGCCTAACATCTCATTACCCAGTTTTGTTTATCACTTGACTGACTTTGAAGTTCCATGAGCCAGATGGTATTCATGTGATTCTGTCTGCCCCTGGCAATTCATCCAGGGCGCATAGAACCACACTTACACTGCATGGCCAAAAGGTTTTGGACAAGTGATCATAATGCCCATATGCCCATATTTGTTGAGTCCCATCCAGATTTAGTCTCCCTTTGCTGTTATTATAACCTCCACTCTTCTGAGAAGACTTTCCGGTAGATTTTGGATCATGGCTGTGGGGATTTGTCAAGAGCATTAATTCCATTAAATTCAGTTTTTATTGCCAAACCATGTCTTTGTGGACCTCGCCTTTTGCGCAGTGGTATTGTCATGCTGGAATAGGTTTGGGCCTCTTGGTTCCAGTGAAGGGAAATTGTAATTCTGCAGCACACAAATACATTCTATATAATTGTGTGCTTCCAACTTTCTGGCACGATTTTGGGGAAGAACCACATATGGGAGTGATGGACAGGCGTCTACAGACATTTGGCCATATAGCGTATATACATAAATATATTTACAAATCTAAGCATTCATAAAAACGAATATCATTTAAGCTGAAGTGTTGCTGAAGTTTATAGTGAAAACTATAGAACCTTATTCATTTTTTATGAAAACTTTGAACAACCATGTCTAAATTGAGAGAATTAAATGTTATTGGAATATATTATGTAATAATATTACATGAAAATGCTCCTAATACATTGATTTATTGCCATATACATAGAATGTCTTTGTTAAGATTCTGATTTTGCATTTCAGGTGGTGTTTCATGATGTTAATGGTCTGACAGAGAAACTCTTCCCTATTGTGGAGGCCATGCAGAAGCATTTCAGTGCAGGCTCTGGGGCCTATTACAGTGATGCCATCTTCTTTCTTTCTGTAGCCATGCATCGCATTATGCCTACAGGTGAGCTTGTCTGCTTTACAGAAAGATCATATTACATGAACACCAGGATCCAAATAGGATCAGTATTGTAAGAAAAGAAGGTGGTATTATGATGACTTGTCTGGCATTTAATAAAATAACATGATTGAGATGATGATAAAATGTATCAAACACATTTCTGCAGGATAGTGTAGTTTAAATTAAACAATGAATATGACCTTGAAGTACAGACTTTCAGATTTAATGTGAAGGTAAAAACACCAAAATTGGGTGAACAGTGTAGGAAATTTAGCACTTTATTATATGTGGTATAAGTATAAAAAGTCCCCTTTCAAGGGACCAAAAGTAATTGAAAAAACGAACATTATCTGAAATTAAATTGTTGATTTGAATTGTTGTTTGCAAATCATTTGCAGTCAATGACTGCCTGAAATCTGGAACCCACAGACATCACCACATGCTGGGTTTCTTCCCTGGTGATGGTCTGCCAGGCTTTTACTGCAGCTGTCTTCCATTCCTGCTTGTTCTTCAGGTGTTTTATCTTCAGTTTTGACTCCATTCTAAATTGGATTCAGCTCAGGTGATTCACTTGGCCATTGCAGAATATTCCACTTCTTTGCCTTAAAGTCTTGGGTTGCTTTCGGATATGCTTGAGATCATTGTCCATGTGCGGTCTTAAGCACCATCCAGTGAGTTTTTGGATGGTGTCAGTAGTCACAGACTGCTTTCTTCTGTCAGCAGTCGCATCACCAATAAATACAAGGGAACCAACTCCATTGGCAGCCATACCTGCCCATGCCATATGATTTCATTTCTCCATACTCTTCTCGTCTCATCATTCTTGTACAAGTTTATCTTTGTCTCATTTGTCCATAGGATGTTGTTCCAGAACTGTACACACTTTTTAAGAAGTTTTTGGCAAACTCTAATCTGGTCTTCCTGTTTTTGATGCTTAGCAATGATTTACATTCTGTCGTAAACCTTGTGTATTTACTCCGCTGAAGTCTTCTCTTGATTGTTGACTTTGACAGAGATACACCTACCTCCTGGAGGATGTTCTTGATCTGGCAAACTTTTGTGAATGGGGTTTTCTTCACCAGGGATAGAATTCTTCTGCCACCCACCATGGTCTTCTGGGCCATTTGGTGTTCCTGAGCTCAGGCATTTATTGCATTGGGTATTGTTCTAATGTTCTTTTATGAGATACAGCCAGACAGGCTTGTCTGCAACATGTCTAAGCACCCTCTTTTCTCTTTCTATGCATCAAGGAGCCGATCGGACTTGGAAGTCATTTGTCATTTTCTTTTTCTTTTTAATGTAGTTTTAATAATCCTTTACGATGTCCATTTTTGTGTGTAGTACCACAATGTTTCGGTCCACGCCTTTTGTCACCATAGTTCATATTTCATTGTGCTGTAATTAGCTACTACTCCTGACGAATTAGCAGCTACTCAGGGACTGCTTTGTTGTATTAGTCACCAAGTTGACCAGTCTATGCTGGATCTAGTTTGTTTGTAGTTCCATCGAATTGAGGTTTTCCTTGACCTATTTTCTCCCAGAAACTGCATTTTTAGCCACTTTTTACTTGTTGCATGAGCATTTATATTTTTTATTGAACGGACCGTTCATAACTACTGAGGTCACAGCTGGAGAGGAGTGTACGTGTGCGCAAGCACAGTAAAAGCTGAATATTCACCCCACACTGTGAGGTTGCATCTGGACATTTGCTTTTTAGAATGGACACACAAACATTGAGTTTTGGCTTTACACAATCAAGAAATGGGTCAATACACGGCTTTCTTTCCCTATTGTTCAATATGAAATAAAATAATAGTAGTAGTAATAATAATAATAATAATAAGAAATACTGCTTAAATTAGTTTTGAATGTAACATGCATTCAAAAGTAATTTAATCAATTATTTACTGCATTTATTAACCAAGTAACCTGCTGTATGGATAGTTCCAGGTCTATCAATCAGACCACTGATAGATCTGTCAATCTACAAGATAAATATTTGGCAGATTCCTTTGTACGCCTTTCATTCTTTTGCTTCTTGATCATTAGAACATTTCCAGTTCAAAGCAGAGCAGCTTCCATATTTGAAAAAGGATAAGCTTCAATTATCTCATGTAGAAATATTCAGGTCAGCCACTCCAATATCCCCACACCTTAATCCTTTAGCCAGATTGTGGCAATAAAAACAGGATTAAAAAAGACACACGGATGCTCTGTAGTAATAGTACTTCAATCACTGTGTCTTTGTTCCCAGATTCCCAGATCCCAAGTTTTTTAATATCAGCTTGAGTATTTACATCCATTTTGGGTAGACCATATAGGAATAACAGTCATTTTTCAAGCATTGGACAATTTGCTTTTAAAAAAATGTGTCATATTTTCCACTTGGTTGCAAATCGTTTGAAGGTAATGACTATCTGTAGACGTCACCGGAAATTGTGCGTCTTCCTTGGTAAATCTGTGGCAGACATGTAATGCAGTACTTTTCATTCCAGTTTGTTTTCGGACCATTTCATTGAATCTAGTGATGCTAGAATGTTCCAAAATGTCCATGTTTTTTCAGTGCAAACCCAACAAATATTAGAACAAGAAGTAGGTTAATTTGTTCTAATTGAGAACAAATATTGTGATTAGACATTATTGATTTGGTAGGAATTGTTTTGTATTCTAATATATTTCTTGGCTATGTGAATACACTATATGGCAAAAGTATGTGGACACCTGACCATCAAACACACATGGGCCCCATTCCAAAACCATGTGCATTAACATGGAGTTGGTCCCCCTTTCCTGTTATAATAACCTCCAGTCTTCTGGGAAGTATTTCAACCTGATTTTAAGCATGAGAATTTGCTCATTCTGCCACAAGAGCATTAGTGAGGTCAGGTACGGATTTTGGATGAGGAAGTCTGGAGTTTAGTCAGAGTTCCAGTTCATCCCAGAGGTCTTCAGTGGGGTTGAGGTCAGGGCTCTGTGTAGAACTGGAGTTCTTCCACTTCAACCTTGGAAAACCATGTCTTCATGGAGCTCGCTTTGTGCACAAGTGATTGTACTATTCCTACAGAGTTTGTGGGTTGTTTTTTTTTTTTTAATCCTGTCCACAAACCTTTGGCCATAAACTGTATATCAAGTGTATATATGATTTAAGGAACTCCAGTTGGAACTCCTCTTCCACATAGAGAAGGCCTTACCAAATATTTGAGGTGTCAGCTACTCAACTGTTCACATCTGTGACCTGTTTCAAGAAGACTGTTTCAGTGGCTACCCAGGTAAATTTGTGTTTAGTTTGAGCAAACTCTGGTTTTTCGGTCTCAACTTGGAGGATTGTTTTTTGGCGGGTTTCATCGCCATGGTAACTTGGACTACACGGCTGACCTGCTCTGGAGCAGGTTTTATTCCGGGTAAGAGAACTCGAACCCAAACTGGACCAATCAGCTGTGAGTAAAGTGAGATCAGTCTAACATGTCAAAGATAACCCTTTAGTGTTTGTAACGGTGGCCTCACCATTTTGGGGAGAATCCTGTGGAGTTCGGAGCACAAATAATAAGAATAGCACTTCTAAGCGGGAAAAATTTACGGAACAGGCCCAATCCCCTGGCTTTTCCCAATGACCATCTGTGCGAAAGATATACGCTATTGGCTGTTTGCTGCAAACGTCTGGCTTTTATGTGCAGGTGCACGCTGAGTAAACCTCGATTCAGGGTTAAAACCTGGGTTGACTGAGAAAGTTGATAACCAGCATCATGAAACCTGTTAACTTTAATTAACCCAGGTCGGATTTATTTGGTTGTCTCAGGACAACTCCGGATGTAGATACAGTCAAATCGCAGCAATTGCTGTATTTTAAATGTAATGTGCTGGCATGCAGAGCCACAACGTTAAGAATCTTTGCAATTTATTTTGTTACTCACTAAAGTGTAGCCTAATGACCTAAAATTTGCTCATGAATGAACCCATTTTCCTTCCTGTTTTCATGTATGTCTAGAGGGGAGTCTGTCTGTTCTCATTACCCTTCCTGTCTTTACGTCCAGGGTTGTTCCAGCTATCGAACGCTCTCTGAATGACTAGTCAATAATGGTTAACGATGAAGCTCAGTGTTTGGGCTGTAGGGTAGGGGGACACTATGTCTTGTTGTAGATGTTCCTGAGCTTTCTGGTAGTGTCCAATATACGAGTCCATACATATGCTAGACAACAGGTCACACGAAAATATTTATCACCCTGAATTTTAAGGGGAAAAAACCCCGCAAGCAGACGCACACTGCATTAACAAGTTCAGTTTTATATAAATTTAACATTTGTTTGCTTGTCTACTTCATGTTTGGGAGGTTTTGCTGTCATGAATGTCATGAACAGCCAAATTCCACGTGACTGATTGGTCACATGAAAAGGGATCTTAAAGGTGAAAAAAAAATGCCTTGCTCTAGTTTCCAACTTTTCAAGAAGGCAAACGCAAAGACTGCAATAGAAGGACCGTTTACAATGACCATGTGCTAGTGATGGACCATTGTGCTCATGCTTTGGTGCTTTTTTTTTTTTTTTTTTGGTGTGTATGTGTGTTTGTGACCTACAAAGTTAATGCTCACAGATTTCATATAAGAAATGTTACTGAAGGCTGAAGTTCAACAAGTGGGGTCTTTTGAGTTTTTAGTTCATGCCAGTGGGTTTGTTTCACTACATCTCTGATATTATAGTGTCTGTAGGGGTTTGGATGGGTGTGATGTATAGTAACCATATTTGGTATAAATCTTTTTCTGCGTGTGGCTTTAAAACTACAAACCTCTCACAAGTCACAGGAGGGATTGCTTTATAGGAATCGCTGTCTTCTTCATGACTTCAGTCAAGCTTCTTCGTAGACCTTATGTGGTACAGTGCAATGATTAATCTTCTTATCAATCACCTAGCACATGGACATAATGTCGCTGGGACATTTCTTATTTATTTATTTAACAAATGGTTGGAATGAACCAAAATAATTACAAATATGGGGGGGGAGCATTTCCAAAACAAATATCATTTTCCTAAAGGACTTTTTTTTTTTTTTTTTTTTTTCCTTTTCTTTTCGGTCGGGGCAAACCAACCATGTCAGAGGTCATCTTTGCAAATCCAACAACAAATCAAAAGCTAATCTAATACATTAAAGAAACATTTAATAAACAGTAAACAGTCAAATGGGGAAAGTGATCTAAATAAACCAAAATCTTAATTTTCTCATTGGAGTCAATCTAGTCATTGGCTCCCATAAAGAGGGTAATGCCTCGTGATTGACTTATTTGTTTTAGACCAGTGAAGCATCTCTGCTTCCTATGTCTATGATGTCAGGTGTTTCTGATATGGCTACACATGTTCTCATTCTTTTGGACACTACACTGTATGTGGACACTTAAGAAGAATTTTATAGGATGTCTTTGTATGCTGTATTTCATGGGACCTAAGAGGCTGAAACCTGTTCCAACATGATGTCCCTGTGCACAAATAAAGCTCCACCGACTGCACCCCAGGCCTCCTCATCCATCATCAGTGCCTGACCTCAGTAATGCTCTTGTAGCTGAATGAGCAGAATTTCCCACAGCCATGCTCCAAAATCTACTGGAAAGCATTCCCAGAAAAGTGGCCGTTATTATAACAGGAAAGAGTGGATTAAATCTGAAATGGGATGTTCAAAAAGCACATATTGGGCAGATTGGTCAGATGTCCACATTCTTTTGGCCATATAGTGTGCCATAAATCCATTCTGATAAATGTAGGCAGGTTATATGGCTGTTGTGTGTATGGTGTCTTAAGTGGATTAGGTTGGATTTTGTACTTTTTTTGTGTGAAAGTATAAGCATACAGTAAATGTAGCCAGCATGTAACTGCTTAATGTCTCACTTATTCATGTTAAAGCATATTATTCTGTAACTTCTATGAATTATTAAATAACTACAGTGAAACGATGAGGGAGGCTATGTAGTTATAAAGTGAAGAAAGTAGGTCGAGAGCCGCTGACAGAACCTCAGAGATTAAGGGGTTAAGCACATAATTAGGTTGACCGACATTTGTCCCATTTTGTAACACTCTGAATCAGGGTTTGCTGTTGTTTCCATTGGGGAAATGAGGTGGTGGCTGGAGTATAATCATAATCCACTAAGTCCATCTGGACTCCCACCTGCCACATGCTGTGTGTATCATCATAGCCATGGTTTTCTTCAGACAGTCAGCCACCTGTGTGGAGAGTCTTCGGCCAGTTATTGCCTATGGATGTTGTGACCTAGTCCAGATATTATTGTGATTTTAATACAATATACGTATGTCTGTTTTTAAGTAAAATAAATAAATAAATAAAAAAAAGGGCGGACCATTCAGTATGGAGCATTGTGATGGAATATTGTGATCATTTACCTCGAGAATAATTCAAGACTCTCCAAAATCTAGATTAAGTGCAAATTGATGTGTTTAAAAAAAAAAAAAAAAACACAAACAAAACTTGAATTGTATCAAACATCAATAAATTCAAAACCTGTGAAGTAAGTAAATATGTTATGAAACCACATAGTGTGTTTGTATGCCATGGTTGTTTTTGTATCAGCAGAGTGTGGGCATCTTGTACCTCATTTCTGGGAACCCTGCCTTGCCCCTGCCAAGAGAGATAAATTGGTTCTGCCTTGCAGATCGTAAACACACCATTTAAGCTCCTCACTGTTCACCTCAATAGCTGCACCATGTTACGATGGCTCAGCTTGTTACCGTAAGCTGTAGCAATACCACAGAGGGGAAATTTCTGACTTGATATGTTTAAAGAGTATACTGTACTGTGAAAAATCTGATTTCTTCTGTTTTTGTGTATATCTCATACTGAATAGTTTGGGATCTTCAAATGAAATACAACATTAAACAAAGGCAACCTGAGTAAACACACAATACAGTTTTTATTTATTTATTTTCTTTATTGAAGCAAAGAGAAGTTATCCAACACCTATTACCAATTTGAAAATCTAATTGCCCCCTTAAACATAAAATCTGGTTGTGCCACCTTTAGCAGCAATAACTTATTCTGAGGAAATCTACTGAGGAAATGAGTTATTCCTATGCTTTGGATCATTGTCTTGCTGCATAATCCAATTGCGCTTGAGTTTCAATTTACGGATTGAAGACCTGACATTCCCCTTTAGGATTTTCTGGTAGAGGGCAGAATTCATGTTTCCCTCAATTATTGCAGGTTGCCCAGGCCCTGAAGCAGCAAAGCATCCTCACAGCATCACACTTCCACCACCATGCTTGACCATAGATATGAAGTTCTTTTTGTGGGATTCTGTGTTTGGTTTACACCAGATGTAACGGGACCCCTGTCTTCCAAACATTTCCACTCATCAGTCCACAGAACATTCTCCCAAAAGGTTTGAGGATCATCAAGGTGTGTTTTGGCAAAATTCAGATGAGCCTTAATGTTCTTCTGGGTTAGCAGTGGGTTTCTCCTCACCACCCTTCCAGGGATGCCATTTTTGAATGAGTATCTTTATTGATGCAAGAGAGGCCTGTAGTTCCTTTGATGTTGTCCTTGGCTCTTTTGTGACTTCCTGGATGAGTAGTTGCTGTGCTCATGGAGGAATTTTGGAAGGTTGGACACTTCAGGGAAGGTTCACTACAGTGCTGAGTTTTTGCATTTGGAGCGAATGACTCTCGCTGTGGTTCTTTGGAATCCCAGAGCCTTTGAAATAGCTTTGTAACCCTTCCCAGACTGATGTATTTCAGTCACCTTCTTCCTCATCATTTCTGGAATTTCTTTCAGTTTTTGCATAGTGTGTTACTGGGTAAGATCTTTTAACCAACTTCATGCTGTTGAAAAAGTTCTATTTAAGTGTAGATTTGATTGAACAGGGTTTGCAGTAATCAGGCCTGGTTGTGTCTAGTCCAGCTGAACCCCATTATGAATGCAGTAACTACGGGGGCAAATATATTTTCACACAGGCCCAGTTTTTACTGGATAACCTTTTTTTGCTTCAATAAATAACATTATCATTTAAAAACTGTATTTTAGGTTTACTCGGGTTGCCTTTGTTTTAATTTCTGAAACAATTTAGTACGAGATGTACACAAAAGCAGAAGAAATCAAATACTTTTTCCCAGCACTGTAAATAGATGTTTGCTTATTATATCAGCAAGAAATAACAGATTAGCCTTAAAAAGTGGTTTATTTTCCAGCATGTATGGTTGATTGATTATTTATTTATTTTTGCATTTATGTTCTCTATTACTGCAATGTAATAGCTGTCCTATGATCATTTAGTTTGTATAAACTCATAATTCCCTTAATGTCCATCACTGCTGTTATGCACAGCTAATGTGTGCTAAGATGTCGATGAGTCAGTCTCTCCTTTTGAGTTTGGTCAGCACATGGGGTTATTGTGTGGAAACTGAGCGCACTTGACGTGTTTTTGTATCAGTCAGTTTCCATCTCTTGTTTGGATTGACTTGAAACTGATGACTGGTTCTGATCGCTGCTTCTCCCTCATTGTTCGAGTTGCTTTCTATGCGCTTAGTTCAGACGTGATGTGTGTTTTCTCTTTAATCACCGTTCTCTAGCACCCGCAAGCCTCCACACTCTCTGATTTTAATGCAGCAAGTCCAGCACTGCCGCCGATCTGATGCTAGCAGTTGGTGTTCTGACACATGGTAACAGTAACACATGCTATGCTGTAATGACCTGTGCGTAGTCTTGGTAGAATGAGGACAATTCCTGTCATGTCAGAGAAACATTCTTCAGTTTATGGAAAGACACAAAGCTGACCTTTATGGAAGATTCAAAAGGCTGACGTGTAATTTTTAAGGCTTATACTTGTGTAAGGCTTGGGTGTAATTTTCCTTTATTGTCATGTTGTTTTAATCTTTTTCCAGTGAAACTGCCATCAAGGTATTTTGTGTTCACACTATGTGTACAATGGTGGTCACTATGTTATGGATCCGCTGCGATTTCTGGAAAATGTTGGTGTCGTAAGCCTAATGGGTAGATGAGAAGGAGAGAGAAACAAAGTGAGACTGAGAGAGGGGAAACAAAGTGAGAGGGAGAGAGGGAAACAAAGTGAGATGGAGAGAGGGAGAGAGGGAAACAAAGTGAGATGGAGAGAGAGAGAGAGAGAGAGAGAGAGAGAGAGAGAGAGAAACAAAGGGAGAGAGAGGGAGAGAGAGGGAAACAAAGTGAGATGGAGAGAGGGAGAGAGGGAAACAAAGTGAGATGGAGAGAGGGAGAGAGGGAAACAAAGTGAGATGGAGAGAGAGAGAGAGAGAGAGAGAGAGAGAGAAACAAAGGGAGAGAGAGGGAGAGAGAGGGAAACAAAGTGAGATGGAGAGAGGGAGAGAGGGAAACAAAGTGAGATGGAGAGAGCGAGAGAGAGAGAGAAACAAAGTGAGATGGAGAGAGAGAGAGAGAGAGAGAAACAAAGTGAGATAGAGAGAGCGAGAGAGAGAAACAAAGTGAGACGGAGAGAGTGAGAGAGAGAAACAAAGTGAGATAGAGAGAGAGAGAGAATCAAAGTGAGACGGAGCGTGGGAAACAAAGTGAGAGAAAGTGAGACAGGAACCGAGAGAGAGAAACAAAGTGAGACAGGAAGAGAGCGAGTAACAGAGAGTGGGAAACAAAATGAGAGAGAGAGAGAGAGCGAGAGAGAGAAACAAAGTGAGATGGAGAGAGAGAGAGAGAGAGAAACAAAGTGTGACAGAGAGAGGGAGAGTGGGAAACAAAGTGAGAGAAAGTGAGACAGGAACCGAGAGAGAGAAACCAAGTGAGACGGGAAGAGGGAGAGAGAGAGAAACAAAGTGAGACAGGAAGAGAGAGAGAGAAACAAAGTGAGATGGAGAGAGAGGGAAACGAAGTAAGGGGGAGAGCGAGAGAGAGAAACAAAGGGAGAGAGAGGGAGAGAGAGAGAAACAAAGTGAGATGGGAAGAGGGAGAGAGAGAAACAAAATGAGACAGGAAGAGAGAGAGAGAAACAAAGTGAGATGGAGAGAGAGGGAAACGAAGTAAGGGGGAGAGAGAGAAACAAAGAGAGACAGGAAGCGAGAGAGAGAGAAACAAAGTGAGATGGAGAGAGAGGGAAACGAAGTGAGACAGGAAGAGAGAGCGACAGACAAAATCAATAAAGTGATTATGTGCCATTGTTATCAATTTACTGAATACAACCAACGGCAGGATTTAAGTTGCGATTTTTAAGCTTTTCTTTAAATGCTCTTCGTTCGTGTTGTTCATCGTCCCCTATTTTTTACCGTTCCCTTAGAGATGAAACGTATCGTGCAGTTGGACTTGGATCTCAAGTACAGGACTAACATTCGAGACCTGTTCCAACAGTTCAAGCACTTCCCTCCTGCAGCGGTGATCGGAATCGTCCGAGAGATGCAGCCAGTGTACAGGTATTATACCCATACACACATACACACACCCATATATACCACTCTCGTGTACTACAGTGTCCTTATTCTGGAAAAGACAAAACCTTCACCTCTTTCCTCCTGCATAGCAAAAAGAATAGCTGAAGTGCAGACTTCTGACTAACGCGTGTCCCACCCAAGATCCCGGTGCAGGTTAAAACCCAAAATGAACGTTCCGCCCTCTCAAAACGGGTGCGAGCTTCAATTTCATAGAACACAAACATGCCAGATGTAACGTAATTAATTTTGGAAACCGCTTCTCAGTCATTTAATAAATCTCAGCTGTGGATGTGCGAAGCCCGACGCCGCACTAGATGGCACCAGAGCCATCTGCAAAGCTGTATTTACATGTTTGTGTCCTGTCTTCCTTTCCCATCCCCCACTTCCCTTGTTTCTTCAGATTTATTTCCTCAGTACTGCTTCCCCAACACATTGACAGGAAAAGTTGTGCAATCTTTTCATATGAGGGTCTGTCGTGTCTTGTCGACACAGCGAACACAGCGTGCGCTCACTGAAATCTCAGTTGAACACGAGTTCAATGTTTAAAGTCCAATAAGTTTGTCAGGGTTTTTCTCGACTCGGAATGATGCAGAGGTGACCGACTGCTGGTCATTTCAAGGTAGCCGGCAGATTGGGTTAAACCAAAGCAACAGCAAAAAAAAAAAAAGCCTGCATTACAGTTGTTGCACCTATTTTCTTCCTTTTGAAACATAATTTGTACAGTTTAAAAAAATAACAGACGTAACATTTATAACAGAAACCTTAAAGTGAACTATTTAATTACAGAGTGATATCGGCCGATACCGATAGCTCTGGCTTTTATACCTTCTTTTAAATGAATAATAATTAATTCCACAATTCTGAAGGAAATGCAAATAAAAACTTTCTTCTCTCCATTTCAACAAGTTGTTTCACAGTAACTGGTCTCATAAACACAAAACACATTACTCTAATTAACATTAACACATGAACTCAATTCTGAAGATTAAAGTAAGATTATTAACTTATTCAATGTTGTTAATTCATATTAACATTTACTCAATTGTAAAAACCTCCTGTTAGTCTCACGTTCCCTCACCACAAACACAAGCATTTCTACTTCATCACTGACATCAAACTGGTCATATATAATATCCACTTTTTATATATGAACATTAACGGGATATGATATATACTTCTCTACAAATATATTTTTCTGTGCAATATATACTGTTTTTTTTGGCAATTCATCTTCATTTAAATCTTTCGTTGGTGTACTGGCACTTTAATTCAGCTCGACCAGTGCCGCAAAAAAAAAAAAAAAAAAATTGACTCGATGCCGAAACTCCCGCTTCACTGCTGCTCACTTCCGGTGTAAAATTTTAGCAGTGCAGGGCTTACAGAGCTTACAAACTTCAGTTTTGTCGTCATTCCACACAAGAGACATCTTTACACACAGCACGAATACGATGTGTTTTCCCGCCCTCTTTTGATTGACGGGATATAATCGGCCCTGATCATCGGATGTTTTTAAACTCGGCTGATGGCCCATAGCGTGAAAAATAACCTTTATCGGCTGATACATCGATGCATCTCTAATGAAAATTATTGCGCTTAAAATTCGGTTCGGAAAAGGGAATTTATTTGAAAATGAAACCCCTCGAGCAGGATATTTTTCACCACGTGACGTGTCTGTATGATCGGACCATATGTTATCAATTAGGCGTGTTTTTCTAGGCTGATTGTGTTGGTTGATTTTTGTTGGAAGTCTTTATTTTCCCATGGACTGTCTTTTTAGAAGTTTTATAAACCTGCAAAGAGTTTGTGATGTATAAATTTAGAAACTGATATGTACTTGAAATGATTGAGGGAGGAAGGAGGGGGATGAACCTTGCTTAATATGTTCACCAAAAATGCTTCTAAAGCAGTTTTATTCGCCTGTAAGGGAATAAAACAGCTCGTGTAAAAGGCAACGTTTCCATTTTAACCAGCAGCTACTTAAAAGGATGATGGGTGTTTTGGAAGTCTTTTTTGACTTTAGTTTAGTTGTTATGGTTGACATCACCTACACCGTGTTGCACTAGGAGGAAAACCAAAGGCTGCATCTGCAGGCCGATTAATTCGGTATTTGAATGGCTGCTACAGATGGTATACATATATTTGCATATGTGTAGTTTTAACGTGAATAAATTCATGACGCAATACTGCGACGATATTTCTCTGTGTGTCGCAGACATGAACAGCAGGAAAAGAACTTGCTCATGCGGTGTTAATTAACACTTGTGCAGGTATGCAAGATTTCCTATAGAGGAGATATTTTAGTGCAGACGCCTGGCAAACTGCTGTTTTTTTTTTTTTTTTTTTTTTTTTAAGAAAGCATTCGGATCAGTTACCCTCCTAAAAAGTGGTGCGGACAAACTTGAGCATATCAAAACGTGACACCTAGTGTCTCCAGTGTAAGTTACATCTTTCAGTCAAATTATTATAGATTTTTTTTATTGGATATAACAGTTGTACTTTTCTATCTATGAGCACAAAATACAAAGATGGCAGCCAAACTCTTATTTTGCGACAGTGTGATGCATATATGCACGAATGGAGCAAGTTCTGCCTGTGGAAAGAATCATCCCCAAGTGAGCTGTTTCTCCACAACAAAGAGTCCATAATTAACCACTGAAATGTTAGCAGTGCATCAGGGAGAGCTGGGTAAGGCTGAGCCGATAAGATCTGCCACCTGCACCAACAAGATGGCCCCACTGGGCAACCACGATTAGTGCTTGGACCTAAAGAGCTTTCCTCTCGTCTTTCCATCGGTGTGGCATGTTCATGCACGTCCAGGTTTGTTTCACTTTCTATACACAGAAAAGGCTTTTGGTCATAACACCTCTGTCCATTTTGCCAGTTGCTTAACAAGTCATAGACCTATTCGGTCTAATGCGCAAGCTCGTTTGGCTTAAAAAGAATACACTGCGGATTTATGTCATCATATATTATCTGCTCTTTGAATGTGTTCTCAGGAGACTGCTAAGTCTTTCTCCCTCCCAGAAAAAAGACTTGGTATTGGATTCAGGTAACTTTTCTTTAAACAAGCTGAACAATTGCATAAAAACAAACTGTAAACACTGATTTGAAAAGACTCCTACCAGACCAGGGCATGGTTTTCCAGGACCTATAAGTGATCTGATACCAACCTCCCTCTTTTCTAACGAAGCAAATTGAGAACAGGAGTGTGATCTGATGGGATGCATGAGAATTGTTGGAACCCTAATAATAAATGTGGAGGTTTGTCTTCTCTCCATTCCTTCCTAACTTCCTGTCTCGCTTGGTGTCACAAATCTAGTGTCTTACTGCCTGGACTCAGCCTTGCCGTCTTTAGCGCACCATATGGAGTCGGGCAGTGTGCCAAAGTACTGACGTGATAAGGTAAATCTAAAGTACTGAAGTACTCCATAAAGTACTTTACAGCTATTTGATGGAGCTTGTTGAACCTTTGACTTGTCTTGAGCGGGTTACTATTGACGTGCAGCAAGGGTTATAGACCCAGTGTTTGTAAACCGAAAGAGATGCACTTGCAAAAAGCATGGTTGCAAAAAGACCTGATTAGACTAGCAATCTGACACTACTTGGTTATTATCTAACAAAAGAATTGATGAAGAATTTTGTTTAGGAGTCGGATTGACGGATTGACATTTCAAATTATGTAACCCTAGAAGATCCTTATGGCTTGGTGCTTTGTCAGTGGATAAATGATCCTAAGCGATGACCTACCCTGCGTTGGCTGGGCATCTTTTTTTTTTTTTTTTTTTTTTTTTTTTTAACCCTTTTTGTGTATATTTATATATCTAAAACATGATCATATGGTCTAACAGTAAACACCGAGAACCCAATTAATCAAATCAGACAAAAATATTATACCTAGTCATTTATTTATTGAAGAAAATGATCCAGTATTACATATCTGTGAGAGGCAAAAGTATGTGAACCTTTTGATTTCAGTATCTGGTGTGACCCCCTTGTCTAGTAATAACTGCAACTAAACATTTGCGGTAACTGTTGATCAGTCCTGCACATCGGCTTGGAGGAATTTTAGCCCATTCCTCAGTACAGAACAGCTTCAACTCTGGGATGTTGGTGGGTTTCATCACATGAACCGCTTGCTTCAGGTCCTTCCACAAGATTTCTATTGGATTAAGGTCAGGACTTTGACTTGGCCATTCCAAAACATTGACTTAATTCTTCTTTAACCATTCTTTGGTCGAACGACTTGTGTGTTTAGGGTCATTGTCTTGCTGCATGACCCACTTTCTCTTCATCTGTCAGTTCACAGACAGATGCCCTGACATTTTACTTTAGAAATCACTGGTATAATTCAGAATTCATTGTCCCATCAATGATGGTAAGCCGTCCAGGCCCAGATGCAGTAAAACAGGCCCAAACCATGATACAACCACCACCATTTTTCACAGATTGGATAAGGTTCTTATGCTGGAATGCAGTGTTTTACTTTCTTCAAACATAACACTTCTCATTTACACTAAAACGTTCTATTTTGATCTCATCCATCCCCAAAAGATTTTTCCAATAGCCTTCTGGCTTGTCCACATGATCTTTAACAAACTGCAGAAGGGCAGCAATGTTCTTTCTGGAGAGCAGTGGCTTTCTCCTTGCAACCCTGCACTCCATTGTTGTTCAGTGATCTCTTGATGGTGGACTCAAGAACATTAGCCAATTTGAGAGAGGCCTTGAGTAGCTTAAAGGAACCCAGGGTAACTTCTGTGACCCCATGGACTATTACACATCTTGCTCTTGGAGTGATCTTTGTTGGTCGACCACTCCTGGGGAGGGTAACAGTGGTCTTGAATTTCATCTATTTGTACACAATCTGTCTGACTGTGGATTGGTGGAGTCCAAACTCTTTAGAGATGGTTTTGTAACTTTTTCCAGCCTGATGAGCATCAACAGCTCCTTTTTCTGAGGTCCTCAGAAATCTCCTTTGTTTGTGCCATGATACACTTCCACAAACAGGTGTTGTGAAGATCAGACTTTGATAGATCCCTGTTCTTCAAATAAAACAGGGCACTCACTCACACCTGATTGTCATCCCACTGATTGAAAACACCTGACACTAATTTCACCTTCAAATTAACTGCTAGTCCTAGAGTTGCACATACTTTTGCCACTCACAGATATGTAACCTTGGATAATTTTCCTCAATAAACAAATGGCCAAGTGTAATCCTTTTGTCTCATTTGTTTAATTGGTTTCTCACTGAAAATTCTAAGGGTTCACAAACTTTCAAGCACCACTGTACATATCCATATCTCATGGAAACTCTGTTTATACTAGCGAGAAATTTAAGGTAAGAATGCATGCTAGCTGTCTAGCATTGTTGTAGATTTTAGGCGAGCTATGTGGATTTGTTAAAGCAATATAAATCAGGCATGATAACTAACAAGCAAGCTAAGCCTGTTAAATTCTTAGTTAGCAAGCCATCTGTACTGATATGATAATTAGCTGCTTACCTGAAATGACTACAAAGATGGAGCTCCTCAGACCAATTATTCCTCGTAACTGCCTGTAATCATAACCGTATTGTGGTGTTTTGAAAAGGTATCCGATTTGATGGTGTGCAGTAAAAACAAATGTGTTGTTGAACATTTTTCCCAACAGCACATGATATTTTTAGAAAATAAATTCTCACTTGCTCTTAAAAGTCCACAGTAGACTTTCACTATGGTTTTTGCAGCCAGGTAGCATAGATCATGTCAGAGTCTCACTCCGGGGTCTATTGATCATGTTTTGAGGCTTGAAATAAATAATTTATATCTGGCTTTTGGGGAACGCAGTACTGCTTTTTTTCTTATTATTTATTTTTTTAAGTTAAGAGATTTCTGAATTTCTTCTGGCCGATACGAATTTGTTCGGTACTATATCTGATGGGCGGTGTCAGGTCTACCAAAGTACCTCTAAAAATGATCTATCTCTTTGCTGTCTGTCAGCTTTATTTCAAGCACAAACCCTGAGCTGATTTCTAACTGTTCACTTCGCCTCTTCGTGCCTATTTGGTGCTGTAAATAGCTAGGTGAAAGGTATACTAAGACTCCATGCAATGTTAATGACTCTAAAACAAAAGCACCATGGAAGCTCCACTCGGTCATTCATCCATGCATTTCTGGCACTTTGCAAGTTGTTTTTATGTTGCCAGCGAGATTCTTTTTGTCGATCAGTATGCGATCTGTTCTGTTCAGATCTGGCAAAACTGTTCTGATCAGGCTAGTTTAGTTATAGTAAAATTGTAGGTATTGATATATACACTGTATTGCCACAAGCTTGTAGGCCCTTGACCATCACACCCATATATTCTGTTATAATAACCTCCATTCTTCTGGGAAGGCCTTTCATTAGATTTTGGAGTGTGGCTGTGGGGATTTGTGATCATTCAGCCACAACAGCATTAGCGAGGTTACTAATGTTGTGCAGTCGGCGTTCCAGTTCATCCCAAAGGTGTTTAGTATTTTAGTGTTGAGGTCAGGGTTATTCCACTCCAACCTTGGCACACCATGTGTTCATAGAGCTCGCGTTGCACTGGGGTATTGTCATGCTTGAACATGTTTGGTGCCTCTTAGTTCCAGTGAAGGGAAATTGTAATGCTATGGTATGCAGAGACAATCTGTACAGTTGTGTTCTTCCAGCTTTGTGGCAACAGTTTGGAGAATTCAGTTCAATTTTATTTATGTAGCACTTTTTTCAATGGACATTGTCTCGAAGCAGCTTTGCGGAAATATATAAACATAGGATACAAATCCTTGAATATGAACTCACAGAAATGAACATAAGAAAATATGTTTTTCTCCAAAATGGAAGAATTCCAGAAGACAGGTACAGTATAAATGCAGTGTGTTTGGTTTTTTGTGAGAAGGCCCACATATGAGTGTGACGGTCAGGTGTCCACATACTTTTGGTCATGTAGTGCATTTCTTGAATCTACTACTGGAAGATGCTTATTTAATGAAAGATCTTCAGCAGAATAAATACATGTTGAACATTTGAAACCATGTTGCTAAGGGCTGCAGAGCACATCGCCTAATCCGCCGCTGCAAATCCCGGCGTTATTTTGACAGTAATACCCAACTGTAGATGTCACTGAGGTACTACAGGATTGAGATTATATGCCTAAAATATGTTATTTACTCGTGTGCATGGAAAGGTTTGACAGAATATTTTCTTTTCTTTGTTCTACTGTTTTGTGTGCATGCGTACTAATTCTACATTTGAACAAAGCAGGGGAGATCAGACCGCAGGGCTGTTTTGGACATGGGCCCATTGTAGGATAAATGGCATGCCACTAATGAAACATGCGTCAGAGTGTGGCGAGCTTCATGGGGTGCTTTTGACTGTACTGCACTAATAAACCCGCATCACGCGAGTCCTCCCAATATGGGATGAAAGAAAATAAATATATCATTGTGCACTTCAGGAAAATGCAAATTAGTTTAGCTGGACTTGAATGTGATGACTGACTGCATGTGCAAAAGGAGCACTTGTGTTGCTATAATATATTCCTTCTAAACCACCGTGCTGAAATTCACTACATAATTCGAACATCTCGAACAAATGGTGCCGCCTCAGAAAGTCTATGTAAGCAAATAGACATGCTACAGTACGGGGGAACAAATGTTCTTCTCTGATCTTTTTGTTACTAAAGACCGGGGCTACAGTTTAATAATGAAAAGATTTGGCAATGAATTTCATTATTGATTAGTAGGATTACGTAATGAAGCATGCTGTGGTGAGCTCCGTCACTTCACTTAGACTATAGAGTGAATGATTGAAATGACCGAGTACTTTACAACAGAGAAAACGGTACAACCTTTAAAAGTCCTTTAAAGTATGAAAACGCGTTACATTATGTGACTCTGTTTGCCTCATGACATGACTTGCGTTTTCACGCGATTAATATTTCGATTTGTAATCATTCAGTTGTGAAGATGTGAGAAATGTTGGAAGCGCATTGTACATTGTTGAACCATCTTTAGCTTTAACCATTTTCCACAAGCAAATTTTACTTTGTTAAAGTACATTACATATTATTTACATTTTCTCCACAACCCTGATAAACCCCTGATCAATTTATCCACAGAATATCTTCACCCGTGTGTGTGATGTCCAACATTTTGAAATGTTTTAGATTCTTTTCTTAATCTCTGAGATTTAGTGTTGTAGCTTATGCCAGACCATAAAACAAAGTACTTTTTAGAAACGGCCAATGCTTCTGGCAGCACTGAGAGTAATTTAACCTTGTTTGCCTTCTTTTGTTTTCCCCCCACAAATATTGCTAATGCCATATTAGGTAACAAATCTGATAATCATTAGGGCCTACATAATATTCCAGTACTCCCAAGGCATGACAAGGATTAAAAATGTGTGTGTGTGTATGTGTGTGTATATAGTATTTGCCCCCATCCTAATTTCTTCTGTTTTGGAGTACATCTCATACTAAATTGTTTCAGAAATTAAAGTAAAATCTAAGATAAAACAAAGGCAACCCGAGTAAACACGATGTACAGTTTTTAAATGATGTTATTTATTGAAGCAAAAAAGTTATCCTGTGGGCCTGTGTGAAAATGTATTTGCCCCCGTAGTTACTAATTCTCCAAATCTGTGAAACTGCATTCATAATGGGGTTCAGCTGGACTAGACACAACCAGGCCTGATTACTGCAAACCCTGTTCAATCAAATCTACACTTAAATAGAACTTTTTCAACAGCATGAAGTTGGTTAAAAGGTCTCACCCAGTAACACACTATGGCAAAGTTGAAAGAAATTCCAGAAATGATGAGGAAGAAGGTGATTGAAATACATCAGTCTGGGAAGGGTTACAAAGCTATTTCAAAGGCTCTGAGACACCAAAGGACCACAGTGAGAGTCATTATCTGGGAAAATTCGGCACAGTAGTGAACCTTCCCAGAAGTGTCCGACCTTCCAAAATTCCTCCAAGAGTACAGACAACTCATCCAGGAAATCACAAAAGAGCCAAGGACAACATCAAAGGACCTACAGGCCTCTCTTGCATCAATAAAGGTTCATGACTCCACTATCAGAAAGACACTGGGGAAAAAATGGCCTCCATGGAAGAGTGGCGAGGTGAAAATCACTGCTAACCAAGGAGAGAATTAAGGCTCATCTGAATTTTGCCAAAACACACCTTGATGATCCTCAGACCTTTTGGGAGAATGTTCTGGGGATTTATGAGTCAAACGTGGAACTGTTTGGAACACCGGGGTCCCGTTACAGCTGGCGTAAACCAAACACAGAATTCCGTAAAAAGAACTTCGTACCTACGGTCAAGCATGGTGGTGGTAGTGTGATGATGTGGGGATGCTTTGCTGCATCAGGGCCTGGGCAACATGCAATAATTGAGAGAAACATGAATTCTGCTCTCTACCAGATAAATCTTAAAGGAGAATGTCCAGCCTTCAGTCCATAAGTTGAAATTCAAGAGCAACTGGGTTATGCAGCAAGACAATGATCCAAAGCATAGGAGTAAGTCCACCTTTGAATGGCTCAAAAAAAGCTAAATTAAACTTTTGGAGTGGCCTAGTCAAAGTCCTGACTTGAACCAATTGAGATGCTGTGGTAGGACCTTAAATGGGCAGTTCATGCTTGAAAACCCTCCAGTGTGGCTGAAATAAAGCAGTTCTGTAAAGAAGAGTGGGCCAACATTCCACCACAGTGCCGAGAAAGACTGATCTCCAGTTATCGGAAGAGTTCGGTTGCAGTTATTGCTGCTAAAGGTGGCACAACCAGATTTTAAGTTTAAGGGGGCAGTTAGTTTTTCACATGGAGGCTAACTTTTTTTCTTTCTTTCTTTCTTTTTTTTTTTTTGCTTCAATAAAAAATAACTATATTGTGTGTTAACTCAGGTCGCCTTTGTTTTATGCTGTATTTTGTTTGATCTAAACCTATCAAATAATGAGAGATCCACAAAAACTCAGAAAAGAAATCAGTACTTTATTTATATATATATATATATATATATATATATATTATATTATATTATATTATATTATATTATATTATACTATATTATATTATACTATATTATATTATACTATATTATATTATATTACATTACGTTAGCAGTAGATCCTTTAAGTCCTGTAATTTGCAAGGTAGGGCCGGATCAGACTTGTTTGTCCAGCACATCCCACAGGTGCTCAATTGGATTGAGATCTTAGAGGCCAAGGCAACACCTTGAACTCTGTCATGTTCCTCAAACCGTTCCTGAACAATTTTTGCAGTTTGACAGAGCGCATTATCCTGCTGAAAGAGTCCACTGCCATTAGGGAATGCCGTTGCCATGAAGTGATGTTTAGGTCGGTGGTATGTGTCAAAGTAACATCCACATGAATGCCAGGACCCAAGGTTTCCCAGCAGAACATTGCTGAGACTGCCTTCTTCTCACAGTGCATCCTGGTGCCTTCTCTTACCCAGATAAACGTCACACACGTACTAAACCACCCACATGATGTAAAAGGAAAAAAGGGGAGTCATCAGATCAGGCCACCTTCTTCCATTGCTCCATGGTCCAGTTACGATGCTCACATGCCCACTGTAGTTGCTTTCAGCAGTCAACAGGGGACAGTATGGGCACTCTGAATGGTCCTCATCCCCACGTGATGCTATCACCACATTGCTTCACCGTGTACATCGTGTTCTCAGAATGATGAGCAGTGTTCGGTATTTGGACAAGTAAGTATTTGGACAGTGATACAATTTTTGTCATTTTTTGTCTGAGGTAACACATAGGCCAAATTCCCTTAGTTATTCAAAACAATGGGTAAGACCAAGGAATATGACTGTGATGTGTTGAGCTTCACAAAATGGGAAGAGGCTATAAGAAAATAGCACAAGCATTGAAAATGCCCATTTCCACCATCGGGGCAATAATTAAGAAGTTCCAGTCAACTGGAAATGTTATGAATCAACCTGGAACTGGACGTGAGTCTATATCGTCTCAACGCACTGTGAAGATGATGATTCGAGTGGCCAAAAAAAATCTCCAAGGATCACAGCTGGAGATCTGCAGAAGTTCGTTGCATCTTGGGGTCAGAAAGTCTCCAAAACTACAATCCGAAGTCACCTACATCACCACAAGTTGTTTGGAAGGGTTTCAAGAAAAAAACCTCTACTCTCATCTAAAAACAAACTCGGGCGTCTTCAGTTTGCCAGACACTACTAGAACTTCTAATGGGATCGGGTTCTATGGTCAGATGAAACCAAAATAGAGCTGTTTAGCAATAAACACCAGAGATGGTTTTGGCGCACACAGAGAGGTAGCCATATGGAAAAGTACCTCATGCCCACGGTTAAATATGGTGGTGGCTCTTTAATGTTTTGGGGCTTTTTTTCTGCCAGAGGATCCGGACATTTTGTTAGGACACATGGAATCATGGACTCTATCAAATATCAACAGATATTAAATGAAATCCTGACTGCCTCTGCCAGAAAGCTTAAAATGGGCCGTGGTTGGATCTTCCAGCAGGACAATGATCCAAAAATCTATATATTTTGGTGAATATTTTTGAACAAAAGGTTAAAGGAAGACAATTTTTCACAGCTTTCTTTGCTCATATTTACCCAGGGTGTCAATATTCGTGGAGTGCACTGTATGGCTGCCAGTGGAACTGGGTCAGTGGTGTTTAATGATGATGTGACTACTGATAGAAGTAGCAGAATTCTGAAGTGCATAGAGCTATACTTTCTGCTCAGATTCAGTTAGTTAAATACTGCAAAACTGATAGGACTCCGCTTCACAGTACAGATGGATAGTGACCTAAAACGTACCGCGAAAGCAACTCGAGCTTCTTAAGGCAAAGAAATTAAATGTCCTTAAATGTCCGATAACCTCAACCCAATTAAGCATGCTTTTTGTTAAACCCATTGAAACCCATTGAATTAAAGCTGAAAGTATACATTTCGATCACATCATGCCTCATTTCAAAACCGTTGTGGTGGTGTAAAGAGGCAAAATGACGAAAATTGTCACTGTCCAGATACTTATGGACCTGACTGTACATTTTTGCCTTGGTCCCTTATATGAACAGCGTACCCTCGCACAAGACACACCACAGAATGACTGTTTTAGATGATGGAAGCGACTTTAAATCATGAATATGCGAGTTTCCTTTGGGAAGATATTTAGGCATGTCTCTGTGAATTGTTGTGGTAATCGAAGACACCGTGATTGAGCACTTTCAAAAAGGAAAAGTTATTGGGCATTATAACGTCTGAATTGACAGTCTGGTCAGAACTGTATTGCTGTAAATGTATTTAAATTAGCGTAGTCAGGCTTTTCACAGAAACACCATTTACAAGTTAGGTGTATGACATTACTGACACGTAAATTATTTCTTAATTATATAATATGTATACACACACACACACACACACACACTAGTTTTTACTCCTACATTAAAGGTGTCAATTCAAGTCTCGTTTAAAAGCACCACATCATGTCACATTGCTTTCTCTTGGTGTGGCAGGTCTTTCTCTGAAGATAACTTTAATAAGTACACACGAGTGGCAAATATGCTGTTCTCTGCAGAGAACACTGCGGTGAGAATCAGATGTCATGTTTTAGTTGTGGTACACACTATTCTGTTCTTGTGGCCTTGGCCTGAACACTGAGCAAACGCTCAGTGATGACCTAGCAGCTCAGTGCCAAATCTCTTGGTGGGGTAATTGGTAGACATTCTTTTTTGGAGAAGAGTTTCTGAATGGTAGGATCGCAGAATCAGAAACATGAACAGAATGTGTTGATGTCTGTCAAAAAGTACAGTACAGTACATTGCTGTTGCTCAAGCCACTATAGACAAGCTCTGAATTTCAGAGTACACTGCTTTGTCAGACTCTGTCTGTTCATCATGTCACTTACTAGCTCGCCTCACTCAGCATAAAATTGTAGTTCTCCATGTTCTCCAAAGTTAGTCATGTTTAAATGTTTTATTGCAATTATTGTCAAGAAACAACCTTGGGTATCACTGGACATTTTTAAGATTACTTTCTGTAAACATGTAAAAATGAGTCGGTTTGATTTTGTATGGTTCATTAAGCATATTCTACAGTGGCCTCCACTAATATTGGCACCCTTGGTAAATATAAATTGTCTTTATTGTTTAACCTTTTGCTCTTTTGTTTAAAAAAAAATCACAAAAATGCTCTGTTTTCATGGATATCAAACAATTGCAA
The DNA here is from genome assembly GCF_023375685.1 of Ictalurus furcatus. Taxonomy (NCBI): domain Eukaryota; kingdom Metazoa; phylum Chordata; class Actinopteri; order Siluriformes; family Ictaluridae; genus Ictalurus; species Ictalurus furcatus. Next base: position 8,990,744 of record NC_071264.1, on the reverse strand, counting down.
ACAAAACACAGGTTTATCCAAAAAAAAAAAAAGTACTTTGTTAAATATAGGTATGCAACAATTGTTGTACAATCTATAAAAGTTAGTTGTTATTATATCTTATTTCTTTATTATTTATTATGAGTGCAGTTAACCAATTACTCATTATCCCACAAATGATGCGTTTGCTGTCTGTTAAAAAAGTGACTTAATTTCCAGCAATGTATGTCATTTCCAATAATGTAAGTAATGTATCAGTAAAGTTTGTGACTTGAAATTGATGGGTTTATTATTAACTTGTCAAGAATGTTTGAGATATACACTCAGTGCATGTATTCCAGTGTTTGCTCTCGGTCTGAAGATCCTCTCTGTTGGGGAGTGTTGACGGCTTTGATTTATCAACACATCAGATGCATGTTTATTAAATTGACTAATATCTTTTATTTTTAAAGATGTGTAAACGTTTGCAGAAGTGAAACCAAACTAAAATTTCCAAATTTACAAAAGTTTAGGATGTTGATAAATGCTAATCACCCATCAATTACTGGGTGCATTCACGGCACAGCTGATTTGCATTTAGTGGCGCCCACAAGACTCCATAAAAGGCAAAACTCACAAAGAGGTCAGCACAAAATGACTACTAAACAAACAAAAAAAAGAGGAATTTCTCAGGGGCAGAAGTGGAAGTATTTTTGATTTGTATCTACAAGACTAAAACATAGTATTTAGCAGCATAACCAGTGCAGTCATGGCATCTGAAAAGGTCAAAATATGGAAAGAAACCAAGAGTCCTCACCAGTGCTGTCTTGGAAAAGCAGGACATTGTGTTAGAGCAGTGGAGGACAAGTTTGATGAGGATCGTACTTGTACAGTTGTAGATTATTGTTTTGTCCCACCCTCGATTGCCACCCCAATCGAGTCATTAGGTCTAACCTGGCAACCCCATTGTAAAAGGTCTGGCTATGCCCCTGGCTGCGATTGATAGGGGAGAGAATGTATGCCACCCCTCCTACCTAGAGAAAATGGCTGATTTTTGCTCCTAAGGCAGACACTAAGGCAGTTATCTCTATATTTAGGTGATCTGCCCATAACCTGTGTAAAAATGTATGAAAAACACTGCTATCAGGTCATATTAATGACAAAATTTGACAGTAATTTAAACATGTAAGCTATATTGCTAGCTACATGAGTTTGACAGCAGAGTGTAGGGAGTCTTTTTTTTTTTCCCATTCAGTACCAAAAACACAGGTTTGGTATTTAAGCCTTTGAAAGTATTTGCTGTGCAATTCATTCAAGTGGAGTAATTATTGTAATTTTGCCTTAAAGCTGAAATGTCTTAAAGAACAACACAGAACATACAGTATCTCACAAAAGTGAGTACACCCCTCACATGTTTGTAAATATTTCATTATATCTTTTCATGTGACAACACTGAAGAAATGACACTTTGCTACAATGTAAATTAGTGAGTGTACAGCTTGTGTAACAGTGTAAATTTGCTGTCCCCTCAAAATAACTCAACACACAGCCATTAATATCTAAACCGCTGGCAACAAAAGTGAGTACACCCCTAAGTGAAAATGTCCAAATTGGGCCCAATTAGCCATTTCCCTCCCTGGTGTCATGTGACTTGTTAGTGTTACAAGGTCTCAGGTGTGAATGGGGAGCAGGTGTGTTAAATTTGGTGTCATCGCTCTCACACTCCCTCATACTGGTCACTCGAAGTTTAACATGGCACCTTATGGCAAAGAACTCTCTGAGGATCTGAAAAAAAAGAATTGTTGCTCTACATAAAGATGGCCTAGGTTATAAGAAGATTGCCAAGACCCTGACACTGAGCTGCATTATAAGTGTCATTTCTTCAGTGTTGTCACATGAAAAGATATAATCAAATATTTACAAAAATGTGAGGGGTGTACTCACTCTTGTGAGATACTGTACGTACCGAAGATCTTTTTGCTATATTGTATCTTCACTTGTGTTGTATGCTTTACTAAAATAAGAAGCTATGTGTCTCTTTTTTATTTTTTATTTTTATGGGAAACAATTGGTTCCTCTACAGTTCTTTGAAAAAATTAATGGTTATTCTTTGAATCTATTATGTGAAAGAGAAAACCTTTGGTGTAGAGACATATGCAGGACCCCGGGGGGGACATGAAGAACACTTTAGAGTTGCAGCTTCTTTGAAAAGTGGACATACGCCAGAACACCATTTCATGACCGACTGCAAGCTATTTCATTAGTAATTTTGCTTGGCCACCGTTAGAAGTACCTGATGAATTGGAATCCGAGATAGAAAGATAAAACCTGCACTTTTGCCTTGGTGCTCTTCTTCTGCCAATTGAATCTACCCTTAGAAACAGCCTGAGCAATTGCTTTGTTGTTTCCTCAGCTCACACACACACTCATTCCTTTGAGAGATGGATAAAGAGAGAGCGAGAGTGCAACTCTGAACTCCCTCTGAAATTTCCTGTGGAGACTGTTCTCAACATCAAAAAGATTTTGCCTCATTATGAGCGTTCCTCATTATAAACGATGTAGAGTTTTGGTTCTAGTGGATGTCATGCTACCGTTGTGAACAGAAGAACCTACGAAGACACAGCTAAGATTTTAAAGCTATTTCTGAATGTTCCTGGACTGCATTTTTGTGGCAGAATGCCTCTTCCTGTTTACTTGTCTTAGGTGCTTGACTTCAAGGGCTTCCTTTAAATCGATTCTATTAATACCTACTAAGGTATTTCCTGAGGCTGCAACCAACGTGCAAAGTCTCCTGAAATAATACTGGTGTTGTAGTAGGAGTCTTTGGGCTCTGTGTAAATATGAAAATGTATTATCAGTCATAGTTTACTGCTATTCATTTTAGGTTCCCTGAATCCTATCATATATATGAGACACGAGAGAGCCAGTTCATTTACATCATGGTTTAGGGTTAATTCTGCGCATTGAGACGCATGATGTTGGAGGGAACGCTTCAGTTTATGTGTCGCACATCGTGATTGGTTCATTTCTCAGTTAATTTGTTACAAAGATTTAGAAATACGCCACCTTTTGTCGAAGAACCATGAACTATTGTTCAGTGTTGGACACAAAAAGCTCTATGTTGATTGACAGTGGGTTGATATTGGGAATCTCTTAAGATATGACTACAACAACTACAATTGCTTAGAAGAGGTTAGTAATAGGGAATATGGAAGAAAACGTTTGAGTGTCTGGATCACTTACAGTGTTCACCACAGGTCTCCAAACTTCTAGGTAGGACCAGAGGCCCTCTTTTCATGCTGACACAAGTGTAATTTGCTCGTTAATGCTGGCCTGTTGCTGTTTTCTTGGGCACATTGCAATTTTTTTTCTTTTGTGCTCTGTTTCTAGTTTCATGGGGATAAATTACTGTGCTGCACCGATGTAGGTGCAGAGGTGAAAAGGGGTGTGACATTTCAAATCTGCTGATGTAATGGGATTTTTTTTTTTTAACTTATTTTGCTCCAGAAATATACCTGTGTTTCTGTGTCCTGACTTCATTGCAGCACTGTGCAGTGAGGGGAAATTAATCTTCGGACACTTTTGTAATTGTTATTTATTTATTTAAAGTGCACCTATTATGGTTTTTCAGATATTACCTTTCATGTAGTGTGTGTTAGATCTCTTTGTGAATGTAAATACGTCTGCAAAGTTTAAAAAATCAAAGCGTTATTGACTCCCAAAAGAAGGAAGCGATTCTGAACACCTGAAACAAGTCATTAGTAATTCCAGACTCACATAGGTTTGGAACCGAAAGCCCCGTCTCTGGTCTTCATCGGCTGCTCGCAAACAGCCGGAGCTGAAACTTGTTACGAAACTCTTAGTGGGCGTTTCCTTTTTGAAACACGCTGAGCACTGTAGACCAATCAACAGTGAAGGTGGAGTTTAGATTGAATCCTTTAGAACGGATCATTGTACAAGTTGTTTGTGACACTGGGGGGAAAAGCTAATGCTGCAATTTATATTATGAGCACAAAGTGTTTTTTGACCTTGGATGCATTTAAATTTATTGTATGAGGCCTTTAAAACAAAATTAGACACGTTTCAAAACCATAATAGGTGCTCTTTAAATATACTTCCAGTGCAAGTATCCACTTCAAATATACACACAGAGTAATGATAAGGATAATGAGTATTTATTGGTCACATATACAGTAGAGCGCAGTGAAATTGTTTTCTTCACATACCCCAGCCTGTCAGGAAGTTGGGGTCAGAGCGCAGGGTCAGCCATGATACAGCGTCCCTGGAGCAGAGAGGGTTAAGGGCCTTGCTCAAGGGCCCAACAGTGGCAGCTTGGCAGTGCTGGAGCTTGAACCCCCAACCTTCCGATCAGTAACCCAGAGCCTTAACTGCCAAGCCACCACTGACCCAATTAATGTGTGTGGGGTTTTTTTTGTTACTTATAAATATGAACAAAAAAAAGTATGCATTCGTAAGAATAAACAAATATATGTGTAAAAAGCTAAATTGATTTGGGGTGGGGAGGGGGTAAAGGTAAAAGTTTCATTAAAAAATATATAAAATTCTAAATAAAAACAGTGCAAAAAATGTTTTTATGCAAATTACACCTGGTGTCATCGTCAAAGACGTTGCCAATGCATGGGAACAAGTAGCAATCATGGTAAAGTTGAAGGAGCTTCCTAAAGTCGTAAAGAGACAACATTATTAAACAACACAATCACAACTAATTGTCCCCAGACAGGTGAGACATGTAAGAATTCACAACGTTCTCTCAGAGTAATGATAAAAGGAAGGTAAGAGAGAAGCCAGCAGTCACATGAAAAGAGTTGCAGGATGAGCTGAAAGCAGCAGGAACAACAATAACTGCACTGCAGTCATCTCCATTTCTCCTCCTCACACAAAACTTTCGGAATTATGCACTCTGATCATATGAAAGGAAATGAGAACTCTTCGGCCATAATTCAGCTCATCCCATGAACACCATACCCACAGTGAAGTACGGAGGTGAGAGCATCATGATATGGGGCTGCTTCTTGGGGTACATCATTTGAAGGAAGCAGAGGGACCCTGAGGAATTGAAAATGATTTGCCAAGAGGAATGGGCAAAAATTTAACCTCAATGCTGCAACAAGCAAATTACTTCTTATATAGATGCCTAGACCCTGTAATTTCCAACAACAGCTTTGCAACAAATTACAAAATGTTGGTCAATTGTGCTGCCCGTATACTTTGTTTCCTATCGGTTCTATTTTCATGCCTCGGCCATAGTTCTGGTATATAAATTAGTAACAGTAAGAACTACTGTAGACATGTTTGTGATGGAGGCGCCATTAGCGTCAAGTTTAAAAAACATTTAAACATATCATTGTTTACGCTTATGAAGTCATACTTTTCTGTTCATAAGGTAATATGTTCAAAAGATAATGTGTGTATTTTTGAAGTGGATGCCCTGGATTGCATTGGAAGTATATTAAATGACAAAACACAGTAGTGTTGGAATACTTATTTCCACTCGCTTTATGACTTGTTCCATTTCGTACAACCCAATTTTGTGAATATTCACTAAATATCAACCCACTTCAGTATAAACAGGTCAAATCCATTACCCAACTTTTCCCTGACTATTTGCAAAGTGGAAGGGGTGAGAAAGAACTACGGTGGTGTGGACAGGGTTCTGGATCATGATAAGGCTTCCTGCATTATCACCTTTTTATTTTTTTTGTATGTCTTTGTGTGCCCCCTTCTGTAGACACACCTTCTGGCAGTATCGCAAGGAAAACCCCAAATCCGGTGTGGGCGATCCCCCTCCCGATGGCCTGCCCGGGTTCAACAGCGGTGTGATGCTGCTGAATCTGGAGACAATGCGTCGCTCTGCGCTCTACAACCGCCTCCTTGAGCCTGAACATGTCGCCCATCTCACTGAAAAATATCACTTCCGGGGCCACCTGGGCGATCAGGACTTCTTCACCATGATCGGCATGGAGCATCCGGAGCTCTTCCACCACCTTGACTGTGGCTGGAACCGCCAACTGTGCACCTGGTGGAGGGACCACGGCTATGGAGATGTATTTCATCTGTACTTCCGCTGCGATGGACCCGTGCACATTTACCATGGAAACTGCAACACTCCTATACCCGCTGACTGAGACCTACAAGGAGTATTTATACAGTTTGAACCATCTGAGAGAATTCTGCTCATTTACATGCAAGGTTCTGTGTTGCTCGACCAACCCAATGAGTTGAGTATACATGCTCAAGCTTTACTTTGAATAGATAATGTTGTAATAGACTAAGATAAATGGCGGGAAAAAAAAAGATTCCGAGAAGAAGAGACTAGGTTATGCCTTGATTCATTGAAACAGTGTACCACTTTACGTGCATTGCTCTTTTTATTCATTTATCTTTGGAATGAATTCCAGCCAAATAGTTGTGTCCCTTGCATTTCAGCATAAATAATGTAACGTTGCTTTTAATCTGAACTTGTGGAGACGTCCCATGCTGCGGTGTCTGATCTGGCTACGTATTTTCAAGCTTCAGTTTTTTGTTTTTTTTTCAAATGCCAAGGTGAGGAGCAATCAGTTCTCTTTGATTGCTGCCCCATGATGCAGGTGGAGGTCTGAGTTCACACTGACTTCTCCATACAGCTGACTGCACCCAGAAAAACTGGAGAGTGCTGGCACTCGCAATATCTCTTCACGTTACTGGCACCGAGAACCAGGTTTTGCATTGCGGTCTTGACCGCAATATAATAGCACCCAACAGTTGTTTTTAGAGCAAAGAGCAGAGTAGAAACCCCACCAGTGCGCTGGTGTTTCAGGGAGGGATTCATGAGTGAAGTAGTAAAGCATGTTGACCTGATTTTCAGTTAGCAGAAATCCTGCTAGTCAGCTCCAAGCTTTCTCCTGCTCTGTGCAAGTTCATGCCTCTCATTGAAAATTAGAAAGAATTAGTGGCATCACAGGAAATAAACAGAGCAGACAAGCCAAAATGTTTTTAACACATGGCAGATTGGTGTATGGCTAGTTTCCCAGAAAAAGCCGTTCTTAGTGAGATGCACCAGCATGCGCCATGGGTGGGAATTGGGATTCCAGATATTCCAGCAGGATTTACTTCCGCTTAGTATGAGGAGCAGGCATTGTGTTAGATATGCTAGAGTAGCGCTTTCTAAGCAAGGATGGTTTTGGCAGACTTCCCGCAGAGTCTCAAGTTATGTGATAATCCACACTGGAGTTCTCTTTCAGGTAAACTACTCTTTAGGAGTACGATATTTAAATTTGATACAGTCTGATACGGTCATGTCCTCAATATAATACATTTTCGATACAGCATAAATAAGTATTGCCTGAATAATAGGTTTCCATTTGCAGTTCAAAGGAAGAGACCAGAAACTAGCCCAAAAGGTTTGGAATACAGAGACGCATTTTAACCTACTTAATTGTTCCACCTTGTTTCAAAACGATCGGGGGCGAATGAAACCGTCAACCATGTTGTGATTCTCAGGATAGCGCTGAAGTCACAAAGGCCTCTGTAACTCAAATTTCTTTTTGCATCATGCTTTCCCCACTATATTGTGTGAATCTGCCAGAGAGAGTGAGATGTCAGCACAGATGCAGTGGTATTAGCACCAGCTAGTGTGCTACTGTATTACTCTTGGATGGTTGTATTAGCTCATTTAAAAAAACAGAATTGTAGGCTAGATTAAGTTTAAATGTTTATTACGCTTCATATAATATTAGGGATATTATATAACGACTTGACTAGTTTATTATGCTGTTTGTTGAACGTATTGTTCGATACACAGATTCGTATCAAATGGAGAGCTTCGTATCAAACGATACAATATGATGAGGTACAATACAGGACTCTGATCATCATCATCTAACCCTAAGTCATAAGTATCCATTCCTGGCTGTTATAGCCCTGACAGAACAGTTTATTCATGAGTTCATAACCTAAAGTCGAGGGAAGAGGGGGCCACACTTTAAAAAAAAAAAATTCTTTCAGCATTCCAGTAATCAAAAAGGATTTTCTAGATACACGTTTTTTGTATCATGTTCATAATGACCACTTGTTCATTTCTTGTTTTTTTTTTCATATTGTTTACAGTATGTTTATTGTATTTTGATTGTAAAGTGAATATTAAAATTCTAAGCTGTTAGCGCTTTGCTCAACGGTATATTTTACTGTGTAAGTGTGAGATTTTTGCACCAAGTGGATTGAATTTTGTGGGGGAGTTTTCACTCTCAATGGAGCCACGAAGAGTGTTAAAGAAGGCAACCTAATTTGTACTAAAGTTTTTACATGTACAAAGATCGTGTTTGTATGGCAGATTGAGTATCACTTTATATACTTTTTCTGCCAGACCACTTTAGTCCCAGCTTATTATTCAGTTTTTCATCATAAAATATATAGGGCTCGGCAATCGTCATCACATCATCATGTAGCGTCGTGGAATTGGTCCACCATATTGTTTTCGCTGACTCCATGTTCACATACTTTGCAATCCATGAGGAAGTCTTCATAGGAGGGCCACACATGTCAGCCATTTGTAGGCTCATACCAAAATGAAAAGCCAGCTCTACTCCCTAAATGTATGATATGGGATATGAGCATGTCAGCCGAACGATGTCCGAGCTGTGACACCCGTGTTTTATTCCCCGTTCATTCTCTATGGGCCAAAAACGTTAAAATTAAAAAAAAAAAAAAATTGTCCGTGGTTCAAACCTCGTAAGTCTGGTTTACATATAAAGTCATAACACATCTCTCCTCAATAATCCGGTCGATTTGAGCCCTCAGTCATGTCTGTAACACAAACAGTGTATAACCACAAGCAGCGATGTCCGGGGTCCAAGCACCCTTCACAAATAGAACTAGTTCGCATATTGTTTGCATATTTTGTGTAGTAAATGGAGATAAATGTTCCAGATTGCAAATTTGTTCACAAATAAGCAAGGGAGCAGAGTAATGGGGTGAAATGCTGCGCTAAAGCATGATGCCCCATGAAAATGGGGCTCAGTCCTTTGCCTGAGTAGCTGGAGAGCGTAAGTATGACTGACGGTTTTTAGAATGAAAACGAGAGCGTTCCAAGCATGTGGTGCTTTGCCCCCTTAAAGATCTAAACAAAAGCAATAGGTTTCCAAACAAGTAAAATGTAAGCGAGTGTAAGCTGTTGCTTTAATGCAGTCTTCCTCTATACAGACACTACATAATTACATGATTATATTCTGGCCTGCACATTCTTCTTCTTGAATCAGAGGAACCATGCTGCAAAGGTCTCTTCCCTCCACAAGAAGAAGGACCTTTTCAAAGAAGGACTTTTTTTAGAAGGACCTTTTTATTCTAGCACACTGACCTACATCGCTGACCTACATTTCCCCCCACCCTAAGGTTACATTAAAGTGCCTGATTTGTCAGTATTTTGATGTTTGGCCTATAAATCTATAAAAGAATATATATTTCTAAGACGCATTATCAACCAATAAGGACGTGTATTCAGATAAAATATGAAGGGTAGAATAGAGTGGTATTTTCTAAAGGTGAGGGTAACAATCATTTTTAATAGGAATCTCCCAGCCATCTTTTAGAAATGCTTACCAACACCATCTTAATAACAGATTAGTGATTTAAAATAATGATCAGCAATTGGGGGAAAAAAAAAAAAACATTCAGGGATTCTGTACCGATTTTTTTTGAGACCATATTTTGCATTTTCCATGCTCTAAAACCCTGAGTGAGCTGCAGTGAGCTAGTGAATTGAACAACATGCACTCGTCATGGGATAAGGGAGCACATGGTGGCATAGTGATTAACACGTTCGCCTTACGCCTCCAGGGTCGGGGGTTCGATTCCCACCGTAGCCCTGTGTGTGCGGAGTTTGCATGTTCTCCCTGTGCTGTGGGGGTTTCCTCTGGGTTCTCCGGTTTCCTCCCCCAGTCCAAAGACATGCACGCTGATTGTCCAAAGTGTCCGTAGTGTATGAATGGGTGTGTGAGTGTGTCCCGCCATGGATTGGCACCCTGGCCAGGGTGTACCTCGCCTTGTGCCCCATGCTCCCTGGGCTAAGCTCCAGGTTCCCCGTGACCCTGAAGGAAGGATGAGTGGTATCGAAGATGGATGTAAATGGGAACCTAACCTTTTGAAAAGTTAATCATCCTTGTGAAATTCAGATAAGAGACCCTACTGGATAGCCAGGATAAAATAATTGAAGCACTGTTTTAAAATAATAATAATAATAATTTATGTCCTGTATAAGGAGACAGTAATGTTGCAGGTGTGCAGAGTGTACACAGCTAAGTCACTGTTTAAAAAGCAAGAAATTTAAAGGAACTAAGGAGAGCCAAACCCCTCAGTATCCATTATGGAAAACGGACATGACGAATACGCTGTAACCCGTCAGTTGTAGTGGGAATACGTCCATCTTTTTTTATTTTTTATTTTTTTCAATGATTTATGAATTTGCACAGAAGAAATTCTGAATATAAAATCCAGAAGAAAAATCTGTTGCAAAATAATTTTAGAGTTAGAGGTGGCTGTTTGTGTTTGACATTTTTCGTAGTAGTTGTTTCTCTATTTTTTTTTTCCCTTTCTTGAGGAAAAAAAACTGCTGAACCCTTTAGATAGACATGTTCATGGTGGTAATGCCTTTATTTAATATAGCATCGCAGATATTGAACATCCGAGTTTAGTTTGTGCTTTAAAGATGAACCTTTTGATGGGTTAATCTAGTCGTGCATGTGTTTCAGCATAGCCTTATTAATCTACCAGCTTGACGTCATCACTTTTTTTGTGACGAGCTAGAAAGGTCCAGTCGTCCCCTCTACAGTAACTGTCGTGTCGGTGTGTGTGTGTCATCAGAGAATTAAGCTCTCAGGTCTTGTAGCTGAGCATTTTAACATTTATGAGGAATGAGAAATGCTCATCCTTAAAGGAGAATATTTCAGCAGGTATCAGTTTCTACTTTTTTCTTTCTTTCCTTTTTTTTTTTTTTTTTTTTTTTAAAAGGTCAGCCACGTCAGATTGAGATCACCAAAAATCACAGCTTATTTACGTCACCGGGAGAGATTGTACTTTTCCATTAGGGAGGAATCTTTTTGGAAAAAAGACAAAGCTTTCAGTAACATACCCTGCGTTCCTCATATTTAAGCAACACGGGATAAGCATTTCTTACATGTCGCGTACAGATACAAAAGATAAACTATTTGATTGCCAGTGTTGAAGTTAAAAAGTACATTTTCCCCCACATACAAGAACGCCATTTATTACACAGAAAGATTCGCAGCTGTGTTCCTGTGTTGTAATGGCTACACTTTTTTTATTTCCCTTTTGAATTGCAAATGTTGTTTCACCCAGCGGTATGGTAATATTGGCCTGAAAGACGAATATAATGGTAATGTAGTTGTTTATTTTGTAATGTGCCATAAAATATTAAAGCCACGAAAGTGATTCCGACAGTGTGATGGATGTGAGACTTCAGAATATGGATGACCAAAGCAATGCAATAAACATCTGAGAATTTCAGAGCAAAGTTGTTTTTGCTTTGTTGGAGATGCTGCTTTACCGTGATAAAATCAGCTTTAACTCGCTTTGTGCTCAACTGATTTATTTATTATTTTTAATTATTTATTTTACAGACATGATCCATCCATCCATCTTCTATACCGCTTTATCCTTTTCAGGGTCACTAGGAGCCTATCCCAGGGAGCATCGGGCACAAGGCAGGGTACACCCTGGACAGGGTGCCAATCCATCGCAGGGCACAATCACATACACATTCACACACCCATTCATACACTACCCAATGCATAGCCTAGCATGCATGTCTTTGGACTGGGGGAGGAAACCAGAGTACCCGGAGGAACCAGGGACACGGTGAGAATCGAACCCCCGACCCTGGAGGTGTGAGGCGAACGTGCTAACCCCTAACCCATGTAAGTTTGTAAGGGATGTTAGTTTATGCTGGGAAAGAAATGATCATAAATAAATCAAGACCTACCTGCCTTGAGCAAGTGTTTTACGGCTAGGCGTACTTTTAAATCTACTAATACCTATTTAAAATAACTAGAATAATACCGTTAAAATAATAAATCAGTGTAGAGATTCCAAATGTTCTTTTATATATATATATATATATATATATATATATGAGTCGTATTATAGTCATCAATAACAAATCTATATAAAATGATAAAATATAAGCTTCATGTTAAAAAAACCTTTATAGCAAAAAAGCAGGAACAGCAATGCACTGAAAAGAGCATTTTATTTCACACTTGGTCCAGGGTGACCTGGCATCGTAAGCAGTTCAGCATTGATGTCCAAAGAACTTGAGTATCCCTTGGGGCTTTCTTTAAAATGTGCAGTAGTGCAAGGTCATACAGTATGCACTGATGGAGGGAAAAACATTTTCTTTTGCTAAAGATGTCACAAATACAAAGTTTTTCAGTACATTGAAAGAAAAAAAAAAAACATTCAGACCCCATTTGAGTCTCAGTCTGAAATGGACTAAATAGATTTTTTTTTTTTCACATCAGTTTTAACATGCTCCATAATGAAAAGGCATGATTGTTTTTAATCAGTGTTTTCATTCAGGTTTATTTTTTTTAAAACTGAAATATTATATTTCCATACACTATAAGGCCAAAAGTTTGTGCATACCTGACTATCAGATCCATACAGGTGCATCTCAAGAAAATTTGAATATCGTGGGAAAGTTCATTCAAAAAGTGGAACTTTCATATATTGTAGATTCATTACACATGAAGTGAAATATTTCAAGCCTTTTTTTTTGTTTTAATCTTGATGATTACGGTTTACAGCTCATGGAAATCAAAAATCCAGTATCTCAAAATATTAGAATAAAGAATTTATAATACAGAAATGTCAATCTTCTGAAAAGTATGTTAATTTATGGACTCGATACTTGGTCAGGGCTTTACTCCTTTTGCTCGGATTACTGCATGAATGCGGCGTGGCATGGAGGCAATCAGCCTGTGGCACTACTGAGGTGTTCTGGAAGCCCAGGTTGCTTTGATAGCGGCCTTCAGCTCGTCTGTATTGTTGGGTCTGGTGTCTCTCAGAGATTCTCTATGGGGTTCGGGTCAGGCAAGTCGGCTGAACAATCAAGTACAGTGATACCACGGTCAGCAGACCAGTTACTAGTAGTTTTTATCACTGTGGGCAGGAGCCGAGTCCTGCTGGAAAAGGAAATCAACATCTCCATAAAGCTTGTCAGCAGATGGAAGCATGAAGTGCTCTAAAATCTCCTGGTAGACGCTGCACTGACTTTCGACTTGAGAAAACACAGTGGACCAACACCAGCAGATGACATGGCACCTCAAATCATCACACTGGGCTTCAAGCAACTTGGATTCTGTGTCTCTCCACTCTTCCTCCAGACTCTGGAACCTTGATTTCCAAATGAAATGCACAATTTACTTTCATCTTCCCCATGATTGTGGTTGTGTACTGAACCAGACTGAGAAATTAAAGCCTCAGGAAACCTTTGCAGGTGTTTTGATTTAATCAGCTGATTAGAGCTCTTCTCAGGTCGACATTCATGTATTATATATTCTTTATTCTAATATTTTGAGATACTGGATTTTTGATTTCCATGAGCTGTAAGCTGTAATCATCAAGATTAAAAAAAAAGTTTTGAAATTGCTCACTTTGAGTAATGAATCTAGATTATATGAAAGTTCCACTTTTTGTATTCAATTGCGGAAAAAGATGAACTTTTCCACAATATTAAAAGTTTTTGAGATGCACCTGTATTTGTTTTTTGAACGTCTCATTACAGATTTAGTCATCCTTTTGCTGTTATAATAACCTCCTCTCTTCTGGGAAGGCTTTCCACTAGATTTTGAAGCATTGCTGTGGGGCTTTGTGTTCTTTCAGCTACAGGAGTATTAGTGAGGTCAGACACTGAGGAAGCCTGGGGTGCAGTTGGTGTTGCAGTTTATCCCAAAGTTGTTCAGTGGGGTTGAGGTGCCAGACACTCAAGTTCTTCCACTCAAACCTTGGCACGCCATGGATCTCACTTTGTGCACAGGGGCATCGTCATGCTGGAACAGGTAAGTATTCTATTATATTAATATCGATTTCACACAGTACTTTGTTGAAGCACCATGGCAATGAGTACATTGGCTATGATTCTACAAGCTCGACACACCTGGATTTGTGGAGTTGTTTCCTGTTTCTTCTTGCAGAACCTCTCAAGCTCTGTTACAGCTAGGTTAGGTGGAGAATTTCACTGTACCACTGTTTTCAGTTCTCTTCAGTGATGTTCAAGTCCAGGCTCTGTGTTTTCTTGGCTGCCTGCTACAAATCCTTGTCACATTTTAAAAGGTGAACGTTCATAACAATTATGAGGTCCTAAGTACTCCCGATCAGATTTTCCTCAACTATCTTTTTTTGTTCATCTTTTCCACGATCCTGATGAGCTTCCCAGTTCCTGTTTGTGAAAATCATCTCCACAGAATGATGCTTCCACTGCTGTGCTTCACCGTAGGGATGAACTTGGCCAGGTGTTGAGCAGTGTCTGGTTTCCTCTAGATGTAAATACTTGGCATTGAGGTCAAAGGGTTCAGTTTTGGTTTGATCTACACTAGAATCTTTTTTTTTTTTCTCGTGGCCTGACAGTGCCTTAAGTGTATTTTTGGCAAATTCCAAGCAAACTGTCATGTGCCTTTTACTGAGGTATGACTCCCATCTGGCCTGATTGGTGGAGAAATGGCTGAAGTTCTGTCAGAGTGAATTTCAGGTGCATGGTCCTCTGCATGATTAAAGTCCTTCTCTCTTGTTTTGCTGGTTCTAGTCCGTCCTAAGACTTCTGCTGTGTTTTTCCTGGAAGTTCAAGGCTATAGAATTTTTTTCTACTTCCCTTTCAATATAATTCTCTCTAGAATGTTGATGGACAATTCCTTTTACCTCATGCCTGTTAGTTCTTTGTTGTTGCTATTGTTTTTTTTTTTTTGCCTGACATGCGCTGTCAGCTGTGTCAGGATAATCAATGAAACAGGATGTGTCTGAAATTGGAATGTTCCAAGTTTATTTACTTATTATTCTGAAATATTTTTTGCAGACGGTTGAGCAAGTAAATGAATCCATTTCATGATGTAACATAACAAAATAAAGACAAGTGAAGGTCTGAATTTCCTGTGTATTGCTCAGCTTGCACTCTTCTGGTACACAAACACAAGAATTCAGACTCCGTGACCAAGTCATGCAGCCCGCCAACAGCACTCTAACACTTAAGCTAGAGCTCCAGGCCTATGATCACCTTATACTGTATTGGTGTCAGTGGTTTTCTAATCAATATGGGCTATATTATGTTTGGGCAAGTTAAGACAACAAACAAACTTTTAAGTTTAAAAGTTATGGCAGTATTTACAGTTGGGGCCATAAGTATTTGGACAGTGATACACTTTTTGTAATTTTGTCTCTGTACACCACCACAGTGGATTAAAAATGATGCAATCAAGATGGTACTGAAGTGTAGACTTTCAGCTTTAATTCAAGGGGTTTAATAAAAATGTTGTGTAAACCCGTTAGGAATTACAGCCATTTTTTTAACGGAGTCCCTCCATTTTCACAGGTTCAAAAGTAATTGGACAAACTAACATAATTAAATATAAAGATTATTTTTAATACTTGCATGCAAATCCTTAGCAGTCAATGACTAGCTGATGTCTGGAACCCACGGACATCACTAAATGCTGAGTTTCTTCCCTTGAGATGCTTTGCCAGGCCTGCACTGTCGCCTCCTTCAGTTGCTGCTTTTTTGTGGGTCCTGCTGTTTCTATCAGCAGTCCCATCATCAATAAACACCAGTGACCCAGTTCCATTGGCACCATACATGCTCATGCCTTAACACTTCCTCCACCATGTTTGACTGATGATGTGGTATCTTGGTTTCATCTGTCCAAAGAATCTTGTTTCAGACCTAGGTAGGCTTTTTATGTTTTCTAGCAAATGTTTTCTAATCTGGCCTTTCTGTGCTTGAGTGTAACCAGTGGTTTGCATCTTGAGGTGAACCCTCTGTATTTACATTCATGAAGGCATCTATTGATCATAGGCTTTGACAATGATACGCCTACCTCCTCCAGAGTGGTCTAGAATTGGTTAGATGTTGTGAAGGGGTTTTTCTTCAACAAGGAAAGAATACCGCAATCATCCACTTTAGTTGTCTTCCGTGATCTTCCAGGGCTTTTGGTGTTGCTGAGCTCGCCAGTGCATTTTTACTTTTATGAGTGTACCAAGTTGTTGATTTGGCCACTCCTAAAGTTTCTGCTATCTGTCTGATAGGTTTGTTTTGGGTTTTTTCAGCCTAACGATGGCCTCTTTCACTCCTTCATACCTCTTTGGACTGGATATTGAGAGTTCCCATGAACAGCTACCAAATGCAAATTCACCACTTGGAATCAACTCCAGACCTTTCATCTCTTTAATCTGTCCCAAAATAATGAAGAAACGGGCCACATCGGGCCATGAAATTGCTTCAATCACATCTTGATTGCTTCATTTCAAATTCAGCGCGGTGGTGTACAGAGGCAAACTTACGAAAACTGTGCCACTGTCCAAATACTCATGGGCCCAACTGTATATGAGGAAAGTTCAGATTTGGTTTATGCGGGTGCTTAACTTGAATTTCCAGCCTGTTGAAGATTTAGGAAAAAAAAAATCGCCTGGTCTTTTTCCAGTCTTCAACTGTCCAGTTTGGGCAAGTCTGTGCCCATGATAGCCACAGATTCTTGTTCTTGGCTGACAGGAGTGGAACCTGATGTGGTCTTCTACTGTTGTAGCCCATCTACCTCAACGTTTGATGTGTTGTGCATTCTGAGATGCTTTTCTGCTCACAGTGGTTGTAAACAGTGCTTATATGAGCTAAATATAGGCTTCCTGTCAGCTCAAACCAGTCTAGACATTCGCATCTGATCTCTTTCATTGACGAGGTGTTTCAGCCTGTAGACCCTACTTTCACAGGATGTTTGTTTGTACGATTCTGTGTAGAGACTGCTGTGTGTGAAAATCCCAGGAGATCAGCCGTTTCTGAAATACTCAAACCAGCCCATCAGGTACCGGCAACCATGTCACGGTTAAAGTCGCAGAGTTAACACTTTTTCTTCATTCTGGTGTTTGATGTGAACATTAACTCAAGCTCTTGACCTGTATCTGCGCTGCTGCAACATGATTGGCTGATTAGATAATGAATGTGCAGATGTACAGGTGTTCCTAATAAAATGCATGGTGAGTGTAGATATGCTTTTTAAATGAAGGCATTCACGTCATCATAAGTAAATGGTGTAGCGAGCATCAATATAACTGATATTAGATTCCCAGCTGGTTTTCTTTGTGGATTCAACAAGTTGTTTGACATGTTCGCATCACATAATACTGCAGATTTGCTGGCTGCACGTTCATGCATCCCATCTCCCGTTCTACCACATCTCAAAAGTGCTCCGTTCAGTCCAGATCTGTTGACTGGTGAGGCCACTGTCTTGTTCATGGAGCCAGTTTGAGACGAGTTGTGCTTTGTAATTTGTTGGGATTTCTGATTTTTTTTTTTTTTTTTTTTTCTGTTCACAACGGTTCCTGTCAACTCAAACCAGCCTGGCTATTCTCCTCTGATCTTTCTCATCAATAAGATGTTTCTGCCCACAGGACTGTTGATGATGCCATATACGTTAATATCACAGCTAACATTTGCTATTGGAAAAAATAAATTACACTTCCTGTTCATATATTAAATCAAACTGATGTTATTCTCTTTTTCATCAAAACTAGAATAGAATGTGATTTACTTTAAGATCTCAGTAAATAGAGACCGAGCCCCAGATGAAATTGGCAGAAACTCATTCTGCAATATGAGTAAAGTAATTCCTAACTTTAGCCGTCCTCCTCCTCCTCAATCTTCTTTCGTTCTCTCCGTCCCTCACTCCCTCCCTGCTTGTTAACTGCAAGTCGCGCTGTCATCCTCCAGGTCTGCGAAGTTGTTTTTTTGTTTATGGAAGTGATGACCTACATAAATTCTCACTTTTTTCTCTCTCTCTTCGTAGCTCACTCCCTGCGTTGTGCATTTGCATTGCTTGCACTTACAGTACTGCACGTAAGCACTCTGTCTGTGATGTGATCAGAAAAGAAAATTGGCGTTCTTGAGGTTGTGCCACATTTCTTAAGAATGAACTTTCTCAGACAAGATGCCGGCATGGGAAACATTCTTACCTGCTAAGCTCGGACCATGTTTTATAACCGTGATGTCCGACGCTTTCACCAAAACCAGACAGATCTGTTTTATAATATTGTGAAGTATCCAGCTGTACATAATAAAGACGTGACTACAAAAACTCACTCAAGAACAGTCACTGAAAAATGACAAAACCCCAGCGTCTGCGTGTCTCATGTTTTAAAGAAAAGGCTTTTGGTTGAATAGCTGTTGATTTTTGTTCCCTTACTCTTTGTTACCTTACTTTTTGTCACAGGCATCTGTGTAGCTTTAGCTTTGCGGCTTTATTATGTCACATGAATGTGCTGCACAAAAGACAGTTTAAAAGCTGCCACTCGTGCTCTTTCTTTGCTAAGTCATTCGGTGTTTTGGTCCTTATAGGAAAGCGTGGGTTTGCTGTAGATAATTGTCTCACGTGCTAGTGGGTTGATGATTTTATTTGCTTATTGGGCTTAAAGCATAAAGTATGACAAGGTGCACATAATTTTACAAAACAGAATTGTTCATTCATGAAGTAATATATGAAAATGATTTAGCTGCAGAGTAAAAGAAATAAATCTGCACAGTGATGTTCACCTGTACTTAAGGTACCTTTTTTTTTTTTTTCCCCCCCCAGCTGAGCAGTGGAATTTTACACTCTGTGCAGCTGTAATGGTAGCAGCATGACCTCGATCTGTGAAGGGTGAAGGACCATGGAGCTTAAAAGGATGATATGGCAGCTGTGGCTGCCTGCTACTTCATGGCTAAATTATTTAGTTCTTGGTTTCTAAGCCTGGGAAATGCAATCCACCTGGCTTCCTTTTATCGGGTTAGCTCAGTTACAACCCCGAACACAAGTAAACCTGCTTTTAATGGTACTCTAGCACTACTGTCCCCATGCTAACTCTGAAAGCCACAAGAGCTTGCATCTCAAAAAAATATACTTTTAAAGAAAAAAGGGCGTGTTTTGAAATAAATAGAAAGACTCTCCAGGGAAAGAAGGGTTTAGATCCAGTTTAAATAAGGCACATAAACACGGAATCCTAGATTAAAGCAAGCCTTGTTAAAGATTCAGTTTCACACACTTAGCTCTGATTAAAATGTGGACAAGCGAAAGAGGGCTCTGTGTTCTGAGCACAGATATTGATTCCGTTATCAGACAGAAAGAGCAACCGCAGAAACATCATTTTGTTGCCAACCGTGCTATCACCATGCAACTGAAATACACAGGCAGATCTGTGTGTACAGTGGGGGAAATAAGTATTGAACATTTTTTTCAGTAAATATATTTTCAATGAGGCTATTCACATGAAATTTTCACCAGACATCAGTATTGACTCAAGAAATCCACACATATAAAGAATTCGCAACATTAAAGTCCATAAATGAAGTTATGTGTAATAAAGAGGAATGACACAGGAAAAAAAGTATTGAACACGTTAAGAAAAAGCAGTTCTCCAAGGCAAGGTAAGGCAAGGAACCAGCTGAAATCCGTAAGTAATTATACCCCCTATCTGTGCAAATTAATATCAGCTGGGTTAGTAAATTGATGGTCTATAAAAAGGCTTTTTGTTACCAAGGTGTCACACAAGAAACATCTCATGATGCGTAAAAGCAAAGCAAAAGCACTTGAATCCAACTGAACAAGATTTAAAGACCATATGTTTAGAAGAATGGGCCAAAATCACACCTGAATACAGCGGCCCATTAATTTCTTCATACAGGAAGCGTCTTGAAGCTGCCATTACAAGCAAAGGCTTCTCCACTAAGTATTAAATACATTTCAGTTAGCGTGTTCAATACTTTTTTCCTGTGTCATTCCTCTTTATTACACATAACTTTATTTATGGACTTTAATGCTTGGATTTCTTTATTTTTCCGGATTTCTTGAGTTAATACTAATGTCTTGTGAAAATTTCATGTGACTAGCCTCATTGGAAATATATTTACTGAACAAAATGTCAACACATTCAATACTTCTTTCCCCCACTGTATATGGACATTGTCAAAATTATTATTTTGACTGTCTATCACAGTATATTGGAGATGTACTCAAAGAAAACGTGAAATTTTTTGACCAAAATTAATTGGACGAACTAACATTAGCATATGTTCTTAGTTGCAGATCCTTTGCAGTCCACTTCTTTGCCTTAAAAAGTCTTGGGTTGCTTTCAATATATGCTTCAGGGACATTGTCCATCTGCAGTGTGAAACACCATCCAATGAGTTTTGAAGCATTAGGCTGAATCTGAGCAGATAATATAGCTCTATACACTTTCAGTCAATACATACAATACAACAACCACTTCCATCGATCATGAGCAGTTCCTTCCCTTCTCCATACCATACCCTTCTCTTACCATCATTCTGGTACAAGATGATCTTCCTGTCATTTGGTCGTCCTCTTTTGTTTTGTTTTTTGTCTTAAACCCTCTGTGTTTCTGTGTTTACTCTGGTGAACCCTCTCTTGGTTGTTGACTTTGACACAAATACACCTACCTCCTGGAGGAGGTTCTTGATCTGGCCAGCTGTTTTGAAGAGGTTTTTCTTCAATAGGCAAAGAATTCTTCTGTTGTTTTCCTTTTGGTGTTCCTGAGCTCACCCTCAAATTAACCCTTGTGCATCCTTATAGTATTTTTTTATTATTATTTTGTCTGTGTTAATGCAAACAGCATGAATTTTTCAAAAGATGTGTGTTTGTATTAGAATTTTAATATTTCACCCTCATCTGCTTTCATAAATCATAGGTACACAAAATAGTTACATTCAGTACCTTAAGGACAAAAATGTCCCCATTGAAACCCATTCAAACGGCAATATTTAATCTCCATGACATTTAAGCATATAAAATCATCATGCATTCTGTGTTAATATGCTTTTATTTTGTTGACAAGGTTTCAAAACATTGGATTTTTTTTTTTTTTTAATAATTCTGAAATGTGTATTATTTTCTCAGGTTTGGCCTGTGGGGAAAATCCATGCTTTTCCTTTTTTTGTGACTCTGCTGTATTATAGAGTGCTGCAGACCAACTGAATAAATGATGCAGCTATAATTGTGTGGGTGTTTGTAGGAATATTAGAGTTGTGGTTTGTATGTGTGTGTGTACTGAAAATTTTATGTGTGAACAGTTGGAGAGAAAGAAATGATATTGTACTGGAAATCACAAATCCAAGCCCATGTATACGAGTCAAAGAAGGTCTGAGCTTTGAAGATTTTTTGCGTTATGTAAAGAAACTGGTGTTTAAAGGGTTAAAATTCTGAAAATGGATGAATGTTTGGTAATTATGATCAGAACTAATGCTGATTAAAAAAAAAATCAATGTCAGTGAAAGAAGAGCTGAGAGCTGTGGTACACAGCTAAATTAACAATAACTTTGACATTGAACAATGTCAAAATATTCATGGCCCTAACTGTATATAATATCTTGACCTCACATGGAAAACGTTCCCGTGGGGAATTTAATAAAGCTTTACAAAGTGTTTTTGATTTCACTAATTTTATTAAACGGAGAAATACATTTATAAGGTACTAAATGAAGGTCTGAAATGTTGAACATCTGAAGTGGAATTTTCGAAATACATGTCCATACAGACATTGTGGAGTAGGATATTTTCATGATTTTGTGAACATGTGAAAGAACGAACTGATATTTTTAGCGAATGAGGAAATAAACAGACAGAATAGGCGTGAAACCACCATCTGTATTCAGATTAGATTCTCCCAAGAAGCAGGTTGTTGCTCACTCAGATCTGTACATCCCGTCTAACACAGGCCTTAGTCATAGTGAGTTTGAGTAAAGGCAGTATCTGAATTTGTTTCCTGTCCACCACATAGTGCAATATTGTGGGTGTAGCCATTTTGTACTGTTGTCTGTTGTGGATAATATTCTCTTGTCTATAGTGAATATTTTCTGGGTAGTTTACTATATAATTTTCTGTAGCAAAAATCCATTGGGCCAAAAAAAAGAGACATTTTAGCAATTGGGTCTACAGGACACATGCCCTGGGACCCTGACCACTAGGGGGTTGTCCACAAGCATATATATGAAATAAATCCATCCATCCATCTTCTATACCGCTTATCCTTCTTCAGGGTCACGGGGAACCTGGAGCCTATTCCAGGGAGCATCGGCCACATGGCGGGTTACACCCTGGACAGGGTGCCAATCCATCGTAGGGCATATGAAATAAATAAATAAATAAATAAATTAATTAATTAAAAAACAGAGATGTCCACTAGTTCCTAACTGGAGCTTTATAAGTAGATTGGGGGGTGAGGACAGTTGTAACCATAAACCCAGTGAACATTCATTTTACCTAATGGACCAGATTAAAAACAAACTGAAATAAAATGGGCCAAAAAAAATAAATAGATTTAACATCCAGTCCCTGCTGACTATAGAGAAAGAGCTTGACTGCTGTACAGTTTTTAACTCCGCCCACTCCCATGTTAGTGAAAGGGAAAGGATTCAAACTTAAATTTTAAGCTACATCTCTACAAATTATTTTCAGGAATAGTGTTCTGTCATTTTTACAAGTTAATTTGATCCTGATATTTTCCCCAATATTTTTCCTTACGATAAATGAGGTGATTGGACCTAGCAGTCAAGCCTTATGAAGGGGCATACACTATACGACACACACCTGAAGATTTCCAGTTCTTGTTCTAACCTAAAGTGTTCTAAGGGTCTGAAGACCCTCAGCAATGAGTTTGTTGCAGGTTTTCCAGTATGTTTCTCATTGTGATGTCTAAGCTGTAGCTCGTTGTGCTGATATTATAACTAGCAAACCAACATGAGTCAACAAAGTCATGACATAAACCATGGCAGCTAACACTAGCTAAATATTATAATCATTTATGATTGACTGTGTGGTCTTAGCAAACACTCGAAGTAGCTTGTTAAGTCACTTGTTTTTAATTGTACTGCACCAATCAGATGGATAACTTACTGAAGGTGTCAGAGCTAGATGAAAATCATGGACAGCATTGAGTTTTTCCCCTGGCTTAGGGATTAGTATGTTTGCCTCACACCTCCAGGGTTGGGGTTCAATTCCCAACCCTGCAGAATTTGCATGGTCTCCCAGTGCTTTGAGGGTTTCCTCCCCCAGTCCAAAGACATACATTGTAGGCTGATTGGCATCTCCAAAATTGTCCATAATGTGTGAATGAGTTCCCTGGGATAGGCTCTAAGCTCCCCGCAACACTGTGGGATAAGCGGTACAGGAAACGGATGGATGGATGGATGGATATTATATGACAACAATTTATCATTGTACATGTTAATTAATAAAGCTGTACTTGACACTTTGAGTTACATGATGTGCTGTACTTCAGGTACTGCGTCCATAACCAATATGGCCAGGCGACAGGTGGACCCATTGAGCATGCTCTGAAAAAATAATTCATGGATTCATGGATTTAATTTAATGTCAGAATTTCCACTTAAGTAAAATATGTAGCTTTTACATATTTGATATAATGTACATGTTACTACAATAAATGAAGTTTGTCAATATATGTATTTCTGTTTAATGAGTGTAATATAACCCTGCCATTATGTACCTATTCACTTTTTGTTATAGTAAACGTACATATTTTACTTAAGTGGAAACAATGCCCTTAATTTCCATAAATTATTATTTTTTTCAGTATGCTCTTGCTCTATGGTCTACCTGACTATCCAAGTCTGAAAAACTGCACAATGGAAATATATGGCAGCATGTTATCCACTCAAACATCCAGTCATTGATTATGAGACATCAAATCTTATATGGCTGTAAAGAAACATGTTGCTTACAGTGTAAGTCCAAGCTTTTGAAAACACTGAAACATTAGTCAAGTGTTTGCTTAAAATGACTAATACTTAAATCTTAAAGCAGTGCCAGAATGATGCACTATAGAATTGCACACTATAGAATCTTATAGACAAAATCAAAACGGTCAAATCTATTGACCATATTCACACGTTTGTGCCCTCTACAGATGTTTTTCTTCACGTTATCCACTCTGGGTAATTCTGCTAATTTCTCTGGTTCGAGGCTTAATGCGAAGTGCTATTAATCTTGTTATGGAATATTTAGCTGCTGTGGTGTTTGAATCAATCAGTGCTTGCCTCCTGCTCTGCTGTGGGCATGTAGAACTGGGTCACAAGTTTGGCAATCTTTCATAAGGCTGGCCTCATCTCACTCCTACGAACCCATTTTAGCCTGATCAGAGCATATACCACAGTCAAAATATATACAGATCACCTAACCTAGTCCAATATTAAACTCTGCTCAGTTCAAGAAACATTCGGGATTTATTTATTTATTTATTTGAAAACTGTCTTCTCTGCATAGTTTGGACTTTTTCCTATTCCCCACACACCTGACCTAGTTCATGAAGGAGTTAATTAATGATCCCTTGGATCAGATGTGTTGAGAGTAGAAAACACTTCAATCCATATGCTCATGTCTAAATCTGAGAATCGCTGGTCTAAAAAAAAATAACAAGACCAGATGATATACATTTACTTGATATATTTTTTAGTATCTCAGGCAGGATTCCATCCAGCTTTTTTTTTGTTTTTTTTTCCCGCTCTCAGCATGATAATGAATAAAGATTGTGTCAGCCACAGTAAGAAAATTCTCCTAGCAGCAGTGACAGATAAAATCAGATCTTTTGTACCAGGCATGCTTGTCACACATTTTTTCCTGCTGAGGGATCTGACACCTGTAGCTGTCTCGATGAAATGTAGCCTAGTATCACCTCTAGCTGTCATGAATACAGCAATGATTTCTGGGAAGAGGAAAATCTCACATTGAAATTGAATTAATTGGAATTCGTTCAACTTCGCAGTATTGCTTCTATGAGAGTAAACTAGGCATGGAAATTTCTGGTTTTATTCTGGCCTAATGTAGTTTGTGTATATTGTGAAGCCATGTTTGACTTTCCCTGTGTGTCATTTTGCCATCAGCTGCCTTATCAGGCAAAATTGATCATTTGAATGTGTCTGGGAATAAAGGAAATAGTTCACCTAATCATCCCTTGGTTAATGTTAATTGGCACTAACAGACGGTCATTGGTCTGAGAGGCAGTTAACTGGATGAGTGTTGTAATGTGCTCTCCTTAAGACCCTATTTTAAGATACTGATGAGAGGCAGAAAGTCCGACAACGTCTTGTGTACTAGCATAGATGTTAGAGAGGTGCTGCAACACATGGGTAATGACTGTGATAATTACTTACTTACAGGCACAGCTGGCATGCTATATTTCTCTTTCAATTAAATTAGCCAGGCAATCTAGTATTGCTACCGTAGCAACAGTGGCAGTTTATTGCTTTTCAACTTGAATTTATGCTTGTTCAAGAACACTTTTGTGTGTGTGTGTGTGTTCCTGGAAAATTGACGGTGACTGGTTTTCAACATAACATATGAAAAATAGCAGTGTGCAAAACAAAAATGAGCACAGCAATATCCTTTATAAAAGAATAAATGCCAAATATCATCCTCAAAACTGGATTTCTTAACCAGTGCCTAGAATTATCTTCCAAACTTGATTTCCTTCAACTCCACAAAAATATGGTTTGCATGTAATTTCCTGGAGTGAGGAAAATAGGAACTCGGCTTTGATTTAGACCATGTTGTTGTCAGAAAGCAACAAATAGTAAATGAACCACAATTCCAAGCATATTAGCATAGGACATTAAGTTTAATATTGTTAATACAGTGGAAAAAAAAAGATATCTCTGTATGGTATAATTATAGTTCGGTCTAAGGACAGTGTCAGTGTTATCAGATGGATAATACTGATTAGTATTCAGTATTGTAGTCTGTAAGGGAACACACTCTAGTAGCTCTAGAGTGGCCCATGACTCTATTCATATGTATTCACGTGGATGAATTGATGCAGTGGTAATTTCCTATTCCATAAATCATTACAGCTTGATGGTTGTTGAAATTAGTTTTTGATGATACTGGCGTGAAGCAGGAGCCTTGACCTGTTCTGAGTATTTCCTACTCTTTTTATAACAATAGCCAAGTTTGTCACTAGCCAAGTATGGAATGGTAGGATGTCATTCTTTTCACAGCTAAAACGCTTCATAAATGACTATTATAGGTTCACACAAGAAGCAGGCTAAAAATAATCGTTTGAGTTTTAACTAAAAAAACAATAGATTGAATAATCCCTATGACCATACAAGCATTTTGAAACCGTTTGTACAATCTAAAAGACAAAAAAAATGAATCGAAGACATTTGCGGTGAACCTTTTCTGGGTTGCTCATGTGAACGATGCGTTTGTTTTGCAAAGTAAATGCCAAAAGTCTCAGTTGGTTATCAGAAGAGGAAGCCTTGATCTGAGTTGTCAGACCTCTGACATGAGGGATAGGGTTTCCAGAAACTGCAGACAGCACGTGTCCCTGACTCCACCTGACATCCATCAGGAAATGTGTGACCCACTGCACATGCTCCTCCAAGCATTATTGTTGCTTTTCTGTAACACTGAAACTGCCTTCAATGCACAAAGGCAATTTGGGGGTTGGGGTGGGGGGTGGGGGGGGGGATAAAAGAATGAGTCTTTTATTCCAATCTTGAACTGGCAAAATATACGGAAATTGGAAAGGTGACAAGGTTACATTATTATAATGACCAGGATTTGGTCATATAAATGTTTGGAATAGGTCGATATATTTTTTTTCTTTATAAAGGTGCATTTATTAATGAAAAATTATATATGTATATGTTATAGATTGTAATATGCTATTACATAGCGTTCAGTTAGGTAAAATCTATTATATTCTTTACAAGGTTACGTTCTGCTGTAATGCTCTGAAAATTTGACTAAATCTCCCTTTTCACTGTGTTCTGCTTTACCAATCTGTTAAAGAAATCAATTGAGTGTGGAAAACTAGAGCTTGTAGATCTATTGTCCTCAGTCCATACCTCTATTTTGGTACATGCCGCATGTGTGCCGAACATGTGCCCGACTGGTATTTCATTCAGAACAGAGATGAAATGTCAGCAGAAGTCATCACCATTTCTGATGTCATGCATTCAGCAGTAGCTGTGGAAATTCACTCCTGCCTGTTAGAAAATCATGAATTGGGGATGAAAGGACGTCATAACGGCAGCTGATGTGCATGCAGAGTTCAGCTCTAACTAAATGTCCTACATTGGAAAGAGTCCAGCGAGGACGTTAAAATCTCGACTGCTACGTGTGAGGATTAGCTTTAAGTTTAGCAGCAGAGAGCATTATGAATTTACTGCACATGTTTAATTTACTGGATGTTTTCGTGAATGTAATTTTGTCTTTACTTGCCATCTGTGTGAAATGAAATGAAAAGTTGTATATAATCAAAATAGCATATACATACAGTAAAAGAAAAAACAAAACCCATACATAACTCTAAATTGACAGCCTTCAGTCACAGACTATTAATTTTTGTACTTAACAGAGTACGTCTAATTATTTAGGTGTATTTGGATAGAAAATTAATTATTTATTCCAGTTTCAATCTACATATAAATTCCATATGTAGCATTATACGGTGGCTTAGTGGTTAGCATGTTCGCCTCACAACTCCAGGGTCCGGGGTTTGATTCCCGCCAGGGCTGTGTGTGCAGAGTTTGCATGTTCTTCCCGTGCTGTGGGGGTTTCCGCCAGGTGCTCTGGTTTCCTCCCCAGTCCAAAGACATGCATGGTAGGCTGATTGGCGTGCCTAAAGTGTCCGTAGTGTATGAATGAATGGGTGTGTGAGTGTGTAAGTGATTGTGCCCTGCGATGGACTGGCACCCTGTACAGGGTGTACCCCGCCTTGTGCCCGATGCTTGCTGGGATAGGCTCCAGGTTCCCCTGCGAACCTGAAAAAAAGGAGTAAGCGGTAGAAGATGGATGGATGGATGTAGCGTTATTATTTGTGTAGGCAGCACATTTTTTTCTGATGTTTTAGTATGTTTTAGTGAACTATGAGGGGGAATGGTGGCATAGTGGTGAGCAAATTTGCCTTGCAACTCAAGGGTTGGTGGTTTGAATCGTGCCTGTGGCCTGTGTGAGTTTGCATGTTCTCCCTGTGCTCCGGGGTTTTTCCACTGGGTACTGTTTCTGACCCCGAGTCCAAAGACATGTGTTGTAGGCTGATTGGCATTTCAAAATTGTCTGTTGTCTGTTGTGTGTGCAGTTGTGCCCTGCGATGGGTTTGCACCCTGTCCAGGGTGTTCCCTGCTTTTTGCCCCAAGTCCCCTGGGATAGACGCCAGGCTCCTTGCAACCCTGTGTAGGATAACTGGTACAGAAAATGGATGGATGGTACATTATACCTTTTACTTTACTCCACAAGAATATTCCCACAAGTTATTTCTAGTACTCTTTTATTCAAAGGAAGAAGCTCTGGAATGGACAATGGATCATTTCTAGTATGTATAAAATGGACCAAATCTAAGGATTTTCTCAGATTGCCAGTGACACAAGGTTTTAAGGACTAATAGGTGCTTTAAAATATTTAAAATATATCTTGTAGTTTAGAGACCTTGGTTACAAAAGACTTTAAATCAGATGCTGTAAAGCAAGGTCTAACTATAATTAGTCAAACATTACTTGCCCTGTAATTGCACCTTTCATGCACACTCACAGAATTTACTGATAGGAATGAGTTATAAACCATTAAAATAAAATAGATTTGGGCCGAGATTTTTCCAGGGTCAAGGTCAAAGATCATTTCTGAGGTGGCTTCTCCTAGTACTCCTAATACTCCTTTGGACTATTGTTGCCATGCTTTGCTGTGTTTTCCCTTCATTCATGTTTTAGCAATGTGACCCTTTACGTACAGTTAGGTCCATAAATATTTGGACACCAAAAAAGTTATTGTTACTTTAGCTGTCTACCACAGGATATTGGAGCTGAAGTTCTTGGGGTGGTTTAGTAGTATGCTTCAAGTCATTGTCCACCTGCAGAGTGAAGTGATATCCAATGAGCATTTGGCTAAATCAGGGCAGTCGATGTAGCCCTATACACTTCAGAGTTCATCCTGCCGCTTTTGTCAACAGTCACATCTTCAATTAATACAAGTGAACCAGTTCCACTGGCAGCCATACACAACCATACCATAAGATGAGGTGGTGCTTTTCGGATCAGAGCAGTTCCTTCTCTTCTCCATACTCATTCTGGTACAAGTTGATCTTTGTTTCATTTGTCTATAGGGTATTGTTCCAGAACTGCACAGTCTTTTTTAAAGATGTTTTTGGGAAATTCTAATCTGGCCTTCCTGTTTTTGAGGTATACCAATGGTTTAGATCTTGTGATCTTGTGGTAAACCCTCTGTATTTACTGTGGTGACATATTATTCTGGTGACTGCAACTGGATCTTAGACTTCCTGACTGGGAGACCTCAGTCAGTCCGGATAGGGAACAGCATCTCCAGCACCACCAAACTGAGAACTGGGCCCCCCAGTCCACTACTGTTCAGTCCACTGCTGTTCACTCTGCTGACTCAGGACTGTGCAGCAATGCATAGCTTGAATCACATCATCAAATTTGACACAACCGCTGTGGGTCTCATCACTAAGAACGATGGCTCATCCGTGGAGCTCATTAAGACCACTAAATTCTTTGGCATACACCTGGTGGAGAACCTCACCTGGTCCTTCAACACCGGCTCTATAGCTAAGAAAGCCCGTTAGCATCTGTACTTTCTGTGCTACTTTCTGTGCTGAGAAAAGCCCATCTCCCACCCCCATCCTCACCACATTCTACAGAGGGACTATTGAGAGCATTTTGATCAACTGCATCACTGCCTAGTTTGGAAATTGCTCCATTTCAGATCGGAAGAACCTGCAGAGTATAATGAGGACAGCTGAGAAGATCAACAGGGTCTCTCTTCCTTCCATCACAGACATTTACACCACGCATTGCATCTTCATAGCCACCAGCATTGTGGATAACTCCACACACCCCTCACACAGACTCTTCACCCTCCTGCCATCTGGCAAAAAGTACTGAAGCATTTGTGCCCTCACATCCAGACTGTGTAATAGTTTCTTCCCCCACTACCCAGAAACTGGACTGAGACCAACCCAGACACACAAACACGCACACAAACACACTCACATATGCCTACAAGAACACTGCTGGGTAAATGGTACCAGTGCTGCAAAGAAACTCAATAAACAGATTAGGAAGCTGGATCCACTGGTGGCAATTTGTGAACAAAGGACACTAAGCAAACTGCTTGGGTTTTGAATCCCACCTCCTCCCACCTGTGTGTGTGGAGTTTGCATGTTCTCCCCATGTTTTTGGGGTTTCCTCCAGGTACTCCGGTTTTCTCCCCCTGTCCAAAGACATTCGTTGTAGGTGGATTGGCATTTACAAATTGTCTGTAGTGTGCGAATGTATGTGATTGTGCCCTGCATTGGGTTGGCACCCCATCCAGGGTGTCCCCTGCCTTGTGCCCTGAGTTCCCTGGGATAGGCTGCAGGCTCCCCGTGACCCTGTGTAGTATAAGCGGTACAGAAAATGGTTGGACGGATGGATTATTGTTGTTGTAGTTGTCATCGTCGTCACTAATGGTAACAGTACTAGTATTTATTTACAGTAGTTACTAGGCACAACCACTATATTTTAGCTTTATAAAATGAATCTTTCATTTAGTTTTAGTAATATCGTTATAAAGTATCTTTCCTTTAGGATGTTGTCTATAATTGAAATCAATGTTCAAAACCAAACTGATCATCTGATGAGGGGTTTTGGTGGGCCCCCTCCAGCAACTATTCAGACTCAGGATTAGAGAAGAGATACTGTTATTATATCACATCCTATGTGCTCCTTTTTTACCCTCTGATGAACAACATTAAACGTCCTAAAATGTAGAGGTTCTCTTTTTTTAACACTAATGCAAACTGGTCGAAAGAACTGATGGTTTCTCACAGGGACTGTGAGAATCTCAGACATAATCCTGGAAATACCATATTGTGTCCCATTGGGCATGTGTATGTGGGTGGCAGGACAATACATTTTAATTTGCCTTGACCTATTTTGACCTATGAACACTAAAAGCTTGACCTATGGCCATTGTATTTAAATGTATTTAAAAACACCCCACAAGACATAACAGCTTAGAGGACATTCATATTACGAAGGTGTCCTAAACTACCCTCATTTAAAAGACTGTAACCTGATTAAAACTTAATCATAGCCATGCCTCTGACATCTGTCACAGACCCAAGAGTGTTAGTAGAGCAACACAATCTGGCAACCAGTGGCTTCCATCTGCTTTCTCCAATGAATCAGAAACTGAAGGAGGGTAAATGATTCATTTACTCATTCGGCATTATCAGATGTTAACACGTCTGATAAAAACAAAGAGGCAGTAGAGAAATGGGGCACTGTGCATGTACTATATAGTGCCCTCCAGAATTACTGGTGAAATATAGTGTTTAAATAGTACTTTGTTTAAAAAAAATATTTTTTATTAGAACTACATTAAATTGAAACTGAGAGTTGAAGGGAATAACTTTCATTAACTCATTACAATGGCACCTGTCAAGAGGTGGGATATATTAGGCAGCAAGTGAACAGTCAATTCTTGAAATTGATGTGTTGGAAGCAGGAAAAATGGGCAAGCGTAAAGATCTGAGTGACTCTGACAAGGGCCAAATTGTAATAGCTAGATGACTGGGTCAGACCATCTCCGAAATGGCAGGTCTTGTGGGATGTTCCCAGTATGCAGTGGTTAGTACCTACCAAAACTGGTCCAAGGAAAGACAACCGGTGACAGGGTCATGGGCACCAAAGGCTCATGGGCTCATTTTGATGGCTCAAAATTGAAATGTGAATGCAGACAGATGAGATGCAATTGCAGTAAAAGGGCGTATTTGCCAGGTTTGCGGGGGTTGTGAGGTGGGAAACAGGCTTGGGAGTTTTGTGCCGTCATCTTCCGGCAAGAGCAGGTTCTGGGAGGCCACCTCATTATCATCATGCAGGAGCAAGGCTTGGGTGGCCGCCTTGCTGGTTTCATGTGTTAACAGGTCGTGGGATGCGGCACCATAGGCCTCAGACCGGAACATGTACTAGAGCTCTGCAGGGGAGGCCACCACATTGCCCTCTGGCTGAACCTTGTCTGTCTCTGGGGAGAGCTCTGCTGAACTCTGCTCCTCATAGAAGATGGTGAATTGCAGAATGGGTTCATCCGACAGGCTCCCCAAAAAAATTCAAAGTAGAATTTAAAGTCTCCTTTCCAATAAATTACTCTAATGAGGCTCTAATGTAACAAACTCAGCCATGCTTCCTAGACCCATGGTTCCTGTGGTGACCAGAAGCTCCACCCACTGGCGATCTACAGTCAACTATGGCAGGGATAATGCAAAAGCACAAACAAGGGAACAGGACAAGATCAAAAACCAGGATACATAAACACAGAACAAATGGGGGTTGGGGGTCGGTAGTGTTCAGGCTCCAGATTCCCAGATCGCCAGTAACCCAAGCTCAGGATGGAACAGCGGACCAGAGAGCTGTGAGGTGGCAGTGCTACCTAGTGCACCACCATGTCACCCCTCAAAAAATATATGTGCCACAATTACATATATTCATTCATCATTTGCTCTCAGTCCCTATAACAACTTTGTTCTTGCCTTTATAATTTATAATCTTTATTTTTTTTAAATATACAATAATATATTTATTTATAAAACTATACAACATAGCTCCATGTTTGAGCTTAAAATATCACTTACTGCATGCTGTTAATAAGTTAATATTAAATAGGGGGGCAGTGGTGGCTCGGTGGTTAAGGCTCTTGGGTTACTGATCGAAAGGTCGGGGGTTCAAGCCCCAGCGCTGCCAAGCTGCCACTATTGGGCCCTTGAGCAGGGCCCTTAACCCTCTCTGCTCCAGGGGCGCTGTATCATGGCTGACCCTGCACTCTGACCCCAACTTCCTGACATGCTGGGGTATGCGAAGAAAAGAATTTCACTGTGCTGTAATGTTTATGTGACCAATAAAGACTCATTATCATTAATTTTTTCTAAGTTTTCATATTAGTTTGTAATTCTGGAGGGCAGTGACATTTCATGTCTTTAATTGTCCGGTCTGGCCAATAATGGCTTAAATAATTTTCTCTCCAAAATGTGTGTAAATTGAATTATACAATTGCATTGATCTCCAGATGAGTTTCCATCTTTAGCTAGCAAACTTTGATTTAGATTTGTGAAATTCTGCCAGCTGGAGAGAAACATAGCTCTGTATTTGAATCATTGGCTTATCTTTTAAAAGGGATGCTTTGTAACTTTTGCTTTGTAACCTGATGTAATTAAAGGTAGAAGTGTAAAAGTGTAAGGTGAAAACCAGGTCTGATAAGCTGCTTAGCACCACCAGCTGGACTTCTCCCAGTTATATTTCTATCAAATTACTTCACCAAGCAGGAGAGCAATCAAAAAGGGAAGCACATCAATTCACAAGCAAAATGTTGTTTAGTGTGCTAATCATCCTAGACTGCGGAGACTGAACTTAGTCACTGTACATAACCTCTACCAGGCATTCATCTTAATATCTGCTTGTGTGTCACATGATGCGTGCAGCTCAAAGAGGATCAGGCTGTTTTCTCATGCAATTTCCACTGCCATCCATTCACAATGAGGTGCAGATTAACCGAAGATTGATTACAACCCTGAACAGCATACATACAGCAGGATCACGGGGTTTGAACTGAAAAGCTGCACTATTTATGTCCAGCTGGAAACAAATGAACATTGAGTTAATTCATTGCTGGGGATATTGCTGCGCAGTTAGCAGTTAGCACGGCCATGTAATGAAAAAGCCTTTCATTCAGAGATTATGTTAAGAGGCTTTTTGTAGTCATTAGAGGTTTAGCTGTCCATTGGGGTGTTATAAGTGTTGCATTATTGAGTTTATGAGAGTACATCGCAGTGTTGCATTATTACTTGTGCTTGTTGTGGGATTGTTTGTATATAATTACTGGATTGTAAATAACATGTACCGCTTTTTAAAGAAGTAATCAGTGCTCATGACAGGCTAGTACAGGAATAACTAGGACTTTTGTATGTCAATAATGAGCTCTTCTAGTATATATGATTAAATGACTTTCAGTTAAACAATGATCATGTTTTTTATAATCATTTTCTTTACATCTTGACTGGAAAATTATTTTCACGCTAGATCTACATCCATTTACAAGTCTTTATGTGCTGGGATATGGTCTTAAATTATTTGTATTCATTCAGCAGTGGCAACCAGACTTCTTGTGTTGATATATCTATAGACCTATAAAAATCAATAGTCTTTTCCACCCAGAGGATCACAATAGGACTGTTTATATCTCATAATTGGTCTATATCCCTATATCTGCTTTAGAAGTTTGAATAAACCCTCATCTGCAATACATTCAACAAATTCATTAATAGGAACACCTGTACAACTGCACATTTATAGTTATCCAATTAGCCAATCATCATTCATCCAGCATATAATGGGGGGGTATTTTGATGCCAGGTTGGTTTGAGTATTTCAGAAACTGCTGATCTGGAACTTTCGCATACAACAGTTTCTAGAGTTTACACAGAATGATGTGGGGGAAAAAACCACAAAAACATTCAGTGCGAAATGGAAAAGCCTTGTTGATGAGAGAGGTTGGAGGAGAGGGCTGTGGTAGCTCAGTGGTGGTTAAGACATTAGACTACAGATCAGAAGGTCGTAAGTTCAAATACCAGCACTGCCAAGCTTCCACTGCTGAACTCTTGAGCAAGGCCCTTAACCCTCAAATGCTCAGTTGTATAAATGTGAATGTAAGTCGCTCTGGATAAGGGCGTCTGCCAAATGCCATAAATGTAGAATAGCCAGAATGGATCGAGCTGACAGGAAGGGTATAGTAACTCAAAGTACCACTTTTTACAACCGTGGTGAGCAGAAAGGCATCTCAGAATGCACAATATGCCAAACCTTGAGGTTGATGGGCTACAATAGCAGAAGACGTCATCATGTTACACCCATGTTAGCCAAGAACAAGAGCCTACAGTGGGCACAGACTCACTGAAACTGGACAGTCAAAGTTGGAAAAAAGACTAGGCGTTGTTTATCTAATTGAGGCATTGCTGCAATGATTGGCTAATTGGATAATTGCATGAATGAGCTGTGGTACAGGTGTTCATATTAATCTGGCTGCTGAATGTATATGAAAATAATCAGTTTGAACATCTTTGAATTAATTAATTGAATTGAATTCAAATCGTAACTAATGCTATACTATTAACACTATGTATATTGTTGTTATTTCACTAGAACACATATGTGATAACTCAATTAATATGATTTTGTGTTATTCATTCAGTCCTTTTTTTTTTTTTACTAGCAGTAGTGAGGAATGATGTCATCTTTTTGGAGAAATATCATTTGAGAACATTGTATCAGTGTTTCATAACTGATTAATTATATTAGACCCGGCCACATCTTGGAGCACTACAACGTTCATTCTGTTCTTTGAAGGTCAGAATCCGATTCAAAATATACAAGCTTTCTAATTAATATCTGCTGGGAACAGATATGACGCATGTCCAGCATGCATCTGCTCAGCAGTCTGTTTGTTCATCCATGATGTATTAAAATTTGACGGTTAGTGTATCACACATTTGTTGTGTGATACAGAGAGCTTCGCTTGTTTCACAGGTGGCATACTGGCACATTTCTGTTTGCCGCATAAATATACAGCACATGCAAATCTGGCTTTTTGTATTGCTTTTATCAAATGTCAAGAACCAAAACATTTTTCCTGCCTGAATACAGAATGAGTAATGTTATCCTCCAGGGCGATTATGTAAATTAAAACAGAGAATGATTAGGAATTAATAGTGAGATGTTTCCTGTGTATTGTGCACAGGTATTACATAAACCTCAAACTGTGAGTAAATGAGACAGGCCATCATTTTTGCATAAGACTCTGTTGCACAGCAGTAGTTTGTTGTCTTGTCCTATTTCATGTAGAGTATTTGGATATACTCTGAAGCCTTTATTTGTCACATGTACATTACAGCAGAGTGAAATTCTTTTTCTTCGCATATCCCAGCTTGTTAGGAAGTTAGGGTCAGAGCGCAGGTATACGGTATAACCATGATACGGTGCTCCTGGAGCAAAGAGGGTTAAGAGCCTTGCTCAAGGGCCCAACAGTGGCAGCTTGGTGGTGATGCAGCTTGACCTTCTGATCAGTAACCCAGAGCCGTACCTGTTGAGCCACCTACTACCTGAGAGACTACTCTCATGGTTGGTAGAGCAGTCATTTGAAGTAATGTGATGATGATCACTTCTGGGTCAATTGTGTGCAGTCTCCTATAGCAGATTTTTCACACACAGTCATTCAAAGAGCCAAATGTCAGCCTTTTATATAC
The DNA here is from genome assembly GCF_023375685.1 of Ictalurus furcatus. Classification (NCBI taxonomy): domain Eukaryota; kingdom Metazoa; phylum Chordata; class Actinopteri; order Siluriformes; family Ictaluridae; genus Ictalurus; species Ictalurus furcatus. Next base: position 8,954,222 of record NC_071264.1, on the reverse strand, counting down.
ATTTTAACATAATTTATTAAAATAATACAAATGTCACCTTTTTTAAGTATTGCTTTCTATGCTTCTTTTGAAATGGCATTCCTCAGGAAGATGTACTACAATAATTTCCAAGGATGCTAGAATAATTTCTTCTTGTTACACGCTGTTGCTATTTCTAATTTCTGTTGTTGTTCATACCACACATACTGTAATACTTCTTACATAAGTACGAGTTTTGCTAATCTTATAAGTTTTGATTTAGGCCCATGGTCATTACACAAATCCTTATTCCTTTCACAGTGGTGATGTAAAAAGAATACCTGGCCCTTAAGGGTCAAGGAAAGTCGTTTTAAAAATGCATTTTCGTCTCAGTTCTCCATAGTCCCCCCCCCCCCCCCATATCTTTCTTTTGATTTTCTAGATCCGTCCTTCAAACATTTATTTTCTATTTAAGTATTTTGCAAAAAAATTTCTGGATGTTTAATTGTCTGGTATTCTTTTTGCTTCATTTTCTTGCTGAACTGGAATGATGAAATCTTGTTATGCATTATGCATGTATTATATGAAATATTGTTAGACATTTTAGTCTTATTTACTAAAATTAACTCAATTAATTTGTCCAGTGTAGCAAAGATATAAAAATATCCGGAAGAGTATATTTGACTGATATATTTAGTGATTCAGTATTTCAAAAATGCACGTCTCCGACTTTAAGATATTGCATTATTACATCTGCTTCCTGGGCCTAATGGCTGAAAAATAGAAGATTCTCAGATCACTCTGTAACAGTTTTTCTCTGTTCTTCACTGCTTGATTATAATATGAACTGTTTCAGTCAGGATTGATATTACTCCACTACCTACACTGACAAGATGGTCTAAAGATGTCTTGTGATCAAAATCTATACACAAAATCTTTTTTTCCCGAGTTTACACATAAGCACACTGCAAATAAGGGTAGTTGCCATCAAAAGCGTGGCATGCTGGTTCAGCAGGTAATATTAGTGCATTATAAGATCTTTTGATCCTGAGCTCTGGTACTGTGAAGCACCAACACAACCTCCTGCACCATGTGCATTTCACTGCCTATATCCCTGTCTTGGATATACTCCAAGAACTAGTCCTCTGCCTGCCACCAAAACAGCTTTGATCCACTGAGGCATGGACTCTCCAAGACCTCAGAATGTGTGCTGTGGTATCTCACACCAAGATGTTAGAAGCAGATAATTTAAGTCCTGTAAATTGCAAGGTGTTGCTGGGATCCTACAGATGCTTGAACGGATCGAGATCTGGGGAATTTCAAGGACAGGGCAAGACCTTGAACTCTCCAAACCATGTGTGCCGTGTGGCAGAGCACATTATTCTTCTGAAAGAGTCCACTGCCCTCAGGGAATACCACTGTCATGAAGGGGTGTACCTGGTCCGCAACAATGTTTGAATAGGTGGTACATGTCAAATTGACATCTACATGAATGGCAGGATTAAGGTGCTCCGGTATCCTCCCACAGTCCAAAGACATGTGTTGTATGTTGTTTGGCATCTCTAAATTGTCCAGAGTGTGTGTAATTGTGCCCTGCGATGAATTGTGCTCTGAGTCCCCTGGGATAGGCGGCCCTGTTGCATTTGTAGTGTTCATTATGGAAAAAGATGTTTTTTTGCAAAAAAAACTTTTGCCGCAAAACCCCCAGAAGCTTTTTAAAAATTTTTTTACCTTTTCAACATCTTTGTTTCCTAGAGATTACTGGGGTGTTCAACTAAAGCGAAAGCTAAACAAAAGAAAACAAGAACTATTTCTAAATTCACAGTTTGTGCTGTGGTAAGTTGCAGTGACCCTTGGGTTCTACCATAGAGTTTACACAATCACACCCACAAATAGTCACACATACACACAAACTTCCTGTCTAACTTACTTCTCCTCCTCTGAACCCACCCATGTTCAAGTACTTACAGCAACTCATTTAATTCACATTAGCTAATCTGAGATCAGTGGGGGTGCACCAACTCTGTCACTGACCAACAGGCATGATGGTCACTCTACAGTAGTCAAACAAATGGAGAAATGGGAAATATTTCTCCATTCACAGCTTGTTCTGGCTGAAGACAAAAAAAAACCACACATGCACATTTCTCTCTTCACAACTTCTTTGTCACTTCTCAGCCATGCTAATGGTGTTTCTATCTTGTCTCTAGAAGACTGCACATGTAGTGCACTCCTCTCAATATGGGTACATGTACAATTTCAGCTCAATATGTTGAGACCTTTGGACTATAAGGTTTATTTCACAATTCAAAGATTTTAAAATAATGAGCTATAATATTGTTAATAATAATAATAATAATAATACATCCATACATTTTCTGTACCGCTTTGAGTTGCGATGAGCCTGGAGCCTATCCCAGGGAACTTAGGACACAAGGCGTGGAACAGCCTGGGCGTTCCATGGGGATAGGGTGCCAACCCATCACAGGGCACAATTGCACACGCACTCACACACTATGGACAATTTAGGAATGGCAGTCATCCTACAGTGCATGTCCTTGAACTGGAGGAGGAAACTGGAGTACCCAGAATAAACCCCCGAAGCATGGAGAGAACATGTAAACTCGGTGCATGTGCATGGTGGAGGCAGGATTTGAACCCCCAACCCCGCAGGTATGAAGCAAACATGCTAACCACTAAGCTACCAAGCTACCATGCCCCCAATAATAATGATGATGATGATGATGATGATGATGATGATGATGATGATGATGATGATGATGAAGGTCATAATGTAACATTCGGTAGCATGTACATAATATTTATAAGATTAAATATGGTCTCCCCCCCCACCACCCCCAAATTGTAATAGAAAATCTAATAATTCTGAGGTCTGAGAGGATGAAGGGAAAATAGTGGTTATGTTTGTGCAACAGTGCTTCATGTTGACATGATTCTCATTTTGCCTGAGGAGTAGTTTGTCCACTGGGAGGTAGCAGTGGGGTGGTATCTCGCGCTGAACCTGAAAGACTTCACTGCATACTGTGCCTCTATCAGAAGAGCATGATGAATGCCAAAAGAGACACACTATAGATATAGCAGTACTACAGTAAAACACTTTGAATAATGAGAAAAGAAAATTGGTTTATGCTCTAACCAGTTTCAGAATAATCCATAAAACGCTATTACAACCTCACTAACAAGATTTTATGAAGCATCTGGAAAACCCAGCATGGTTTTTAAATGATATGAATCAGTTCCAGTATGTGTTTTGAACTCTTTATACCTCATTGCTTTTTTTTTTTTTTTTTTTAATTATTATTAAGGAATCGATGGGAGAAATTTAACTTCCTGGGAATTTAGGGATTCAACTCGTTTTGCCCTCAAAACCTTTTTGAAATTTCTTTTAACATTACATTAAACTTGTCTTAAAGGCAACAGTGCAAAAGAGAAAAAAAAACATTAGACAACAGGAAAAGAAACAGCAGCATAAATACTCACTACAAGTTTTCAAAATGGCGTTCAATGAATATGCAAATTCAAAATGACCGACAAGTCATGCCTCAATCCATTCCTCTTGCTAAACCAATGCTGCATGACCTGCTTTTGCATATTGCTCTTTCATCATGCAATAATACTCACCTCTTACAGGGATTTTCCAGTTAGATTTTCAGCTGCACACTTATTCTTAGAAGAATGCAGCAGGATATTTTTGCACGTTTAACCAGAGTGCCAAGTTTAGGAACAGCTTTGAAGTGTACATTTGGTTTAAATATCAGTCCAGTGATATCCAGTGCCAGCTCCCAAGATCGTTTTGCTTTCCTCTGTCCCTTTACTTATCATCAACTCCACATAGCTGCTGCTCATTAAATGCAGTGTTGGTTACAATCATGTTTTTTTTATTATTATTATTCTCTATTTTGTATGTGCACGTTCTGTCTTAGAAGCAGTTGATTTCAGGTTGATTGTGTTCACCAGCACTGTGACAAAAATAAAATAACATAGGAGTTTACAGATACTACAGAAAGATACTGTTGCTGTGAGAATAACCATTGTCGTGTTAGCTTGTGTTCTTTTGAAGAACCAGGTGTACATACGTGTGTGTGTGTGTGTGTGTGTGTGTGTTTGAATGTGCTAATGCATGAGCATGTGTTCATTCCCAGATTTCCTATGGGTACAGAGTACCATGTACTTTTCAAATATTTATGAGTGCCTTTTTCAGGATTAGTGGAGAGTACTGCTCCTCACAGCTTACTCCAGGGTACACAGCACTATAATGGAACTAGACCTTTTTTAATCTATTGCATAAAAAAGGAAGATACAGTTTGTTTGCAGTAATACACCAGACATCAAACACTGCTTTATCTCTACTGACCAAACCGATGACAAGGGTATGAATGAATACAGGGCTAATCATTTTGTTGTGTAGTACAAAGGGTGGTTGATTGTTAAATGTTGATTGTTGATTTAAAAAAAAAAAAAAAAACAACACTTAACACATAGACTAGAGACACAAACTGATAGACCCTAAATGGTTTTAATTTTAGCATTATTTTTCTCTAAAGGTTCCCTCTGGGATATACAGCGGGGGAATAAGTATTGAACGCGTGAACATTTCCTATGTGTGGATTTGTGTGGATTTCTTGAGTTAATACTGATGTCTGGTGAAAATTTCATGTGAATAACCTCATTGGAAATATATTTACTGAAAAAGAATCTTGACACATTCAATACTTATTTCCCCCACTGTATACACAGACACACACACTATATATATATATATATATATATATATATATATATATATATATATATATATATGCACACACAGCATTTATATGTAACAACTAGTATTAGTAATATTAGTAGTATTCGTGTTATTAGTAAAGCATTAGTTTTAGTAGAATTAGTATTAGTATTAGTATTATTAACCAAGTTAGGTCTGAAGATGTAAAAGGAGAAAGTGACCACACTTTCTAAAAATAAAATATCTGTACTTTCCTACCAGGTGTTTTCTGGACTGCAAATATAGGCGACTATGTAGTGTAAATTATACACAGAAGTGGGTCAAGCAATAGCAGGCATTTTCTACAACAAAACACTGACAGCTTTACCCAGTGCACTTACTGAGCATTTAGATGTGTTCATGTTGTATTATCCCAGAATATTAAAGAAGAAACAAACCCGTATTACATACTTTCTGAAGGTTATGTTAAAGGGTGCACTATTTAAAGCTTAAATTTAGACCAAGTCTTCCATTAAAATAACAGATTCTTGTTGCATGTACATACTAGATTATACCTATAGTCATGTGATAAGTGTGAATGGTGGGTGCAGCATCCAGGTGGGTTCAGGGTGTATCATCAATTCATTTTCTTTGTGTCTTTTAGGGATGTGTCACTATAGAGTACAGTATAGAGTCTCTACAACTCTCTCTATATGAAACCAAATTTCTATAAATCAAATAAAGTTCATTTCTTTAGTATACTGTAGTAATAATAAGTTATGATCTGTGAAAATTGTGCTGAAATTGACCCAAGCAATACCACTAGGTCTGTTATATATCATGTGATTGCACTTTAGCAATACTTTTTGGCTCTCAGGCTTCATTAGCATTTGACCCTCCCCCCACCCCCCACCCCCCCAAAAATGAATGTCGCTGTAGAAAATCCAAACAAATGGCTTAACCAATAAAAACAAACCGTGAACATTTTAAATGTAGGCAGTGCGTCTAATATTACCCATTATGAGATTGTTATAAAATGATTCAACCTTTCATGAAATAACTGCTTGCATGCCAATGGAACAAAAGCTCAAACTTCAATCATGTTCATTTAATTTACAGTCTATGCATACTAGTCATATGGTTTGACATTTAGTTTAACTTTAAATGCAGGTGTTTAATGAGGTGATACTGACCTTCCCAGTGTAGACCTCACCTATCTTTCCTGTAATTAGGTATATGGATCAGGACCCCCACCCCAATTTTCGAATTGTTTTTACTACTAATTAGTACTGTATTGAACCAAGGCCAGTTTTCTCAGACAGCAGGCGGATGGAGGTGAGAAAAAGGCATGTAATTGCAGCTTTTCTTTTTAAAAGCAGGGGGACAAAAACAGCGAAGGAATTTTAAACAAATCAGAAAGCATTTCAAGCATCTCCATTCCCGGAAGAAAAGGAATGCCGCAGAGAGGAAAATAATTACATCTTTGGACATTTTCTAGTGTGATGAATTTGCATAAATATGAGGCTTATTTATACTTGCATATGAAGGGAGAATATGGGGAGGATATGCAGTAACGTCTTGTTATGAGACTTGACAGGGTGGTCAGTAAAAAATGTAAACAATAATTAAGTTATTTTTGTACGCTCTAATTACCTCATTACAAAGGCATTATTATTCTAGTGGAAATAATCTTTGTAAAGCCTACAGCCAGAGATTTGCTAAGAAACACATAAGCATGCAGTTATATACACATGTGCATGCTGGTTTACAGTGCATACTCAGAGGCCAGTTTATTAGGTACAGGCACTCTAAAGAAACAGGTTTTATTTTTCTTGTTTGTTTGTTGTTGTGAGATATGCTGGCATGTCCACTGGCTTCCCGTAGCCACCCGTATCAAATTCAAGGCCTTGATGCTCACGTACAAGACCTTGTCTGGATCAGCACCCCCTTACTTCAACACTCTCCTGAAGGCTTATGTTCCCTCACGCAATCTGCAATCGATTAATGACCGACGCTTAGTAGTGCCTACTCAAAGTGGCTTAAGGTCCCTTTCCAGAACCTTCACACTTACTGTTCCTCAGTGATGGAATGAACTTCCAACCTCAATCCGGACAGCAGAATCTGACACTATCTTCAAAAAACAGCTAAAGACCCACCTCTTCCGTGAACACCTAACTAACCCCTAAAACGCCAACCCCACATTATCCTTTAAAAAAAAAAACTTACTCTGGCTCTTACACCTCTACTCTGTGCACTTTTGCTTTTTTAGAGCTCAATTAAAAAATGTATATGTATTGTTCTCCGCTTGATGTATCACTTTGCTTGTATTTCCTCATTTGGTTAAAGCGTCTGCTAAATGAGTAAATGTAAATTTAATGTAAATGTAAATTTGTGTGTTTCAATGCATAGAATTTCATCTTTTGTTAAATTAATTCTTTGTTAGGTTCATTCTGACAGGGGAAGGACAGTGTTCCACTTAAGAGGAGCTTGTGACCGGACAGTCTTATCAACAATGAGGCTTGTTTAATCATTGTTTTGTTTCCGAAAAAATGTTTTTGAAGTGCTCTGAGACGGCATGGGCAGTCTGCAACAGAAACAAGAATGTCATGATTATAAAGCGCTAAAGAAAGAGTTATAGATCCACATTGTTCATATGCCATGTATGAAGATTCAGGACAAATCAGTCGTGTCGTGTCATTCTCTGATTATTTACAGTGACAGCTCAATTTCATTTTACAACGTTGGATTCAACCTTTATCTGGAGTTTACCCTCACCCTGTGGCCCTGGATTGCAGTAGTGAACTGGATTTTACCTACTGTTACTGCAGATTGCTTAAAACTTTCTTATTCTATTCTATCAGATATTTTTGCTTTTACTTATTGAAATAAACGTTAAAAATTAGCAAATTATCTGCCAATAGAACAGTACTATTTCAAGCTTGAATTTTTTTTTAAATGGCTAGAATTAGGTTTAATAAGCTTATATTTCTTTTTTTGTAATCTTATAATAGGAAATAATATATAAACTGTCTTGCTTTTGCACAAACCCATTTGTGCAAAAGCACAAACAAACTCATTTGCATTCTGTCTTAATGACCCCTTTAAAGTTTAGTTTGTTCTGTCTTATAGATTTATATATATACGTGCATATTTCTTTTTTATAGAACCCTAGTCCAAAGGCCTTGTACACTCTTTGGTGGAAACTGTTTCAAAAATTGTATGTGCCGCATCAATTGGACTTGGTGTGCCACTTCACTGGGGGCTCATAGGCTCATGTTTCTGAAAGGAGTAAGGAACCACCATCTGCCTTGCTCCTCCAGGAGTCAGGCATGGAATCTTCTCATCTCCATATGGGCCATACAGGATGCAGTTAGTATACAGTTTAGGACATGGCCCAAGTATTTGAGGCTTGCAATTGTTCCGTAATACAGAAGTGTTATGAAAATAAAACCTTTATTGTGTATTACTGCCACAATTATGGAGTATCAGAGGAAAGGTCAGAACCTTTTAATCATTTACTGTGAGTGACTGATTAAGCAGCAGTGCTTGTACGTTACCGACCTGCTGCAAAGCACCTGTGCTCATTCTGTGACATAACCTACTCAATCAACTAACATGACAGTAGCTAACTAGCTAAAATATAAGCTTTGGTTAAAGAGAACTTAGTTGTTTCATTTTAATCTCATAGTGTGCATAGTGTGCTATGTGCACTGAATGTTGAGGCTTTCCTAGAGGCTTTGAATCTGTGTATTTCGCTCTAAAGCCTGTCAAAAAACACTAGATAAAACCACCAGAGTATAAAAAGTCCTCTAGCTCAACAACTCCACAATGGGGATAAATGGATGACTGTCATTCATCTGTCATTCATTAGCTTCCAAAAAAAATTTGAGAGCAAATTAAATGCCTTAATAGCAATCTTGGTTGCTATGTTTACACTCTTGTGTGCTCTCTCTCTCTCCTGATTGGCTGCATCTCATGTACCCGGACTTATTTCATGCATGAAGTTTGAGCTGGTGTATGTGTACACATTTCCTGCCAGTTCCAATCCTACACCCCTGAACAGCACTATACCCTATACACTATAATACAATTGCATGCATTCATGTTAAAATGTATTTTTTTTTCATCATCAAAACATTCTTCCATCATGTTTTTCTTTTTCTTTTTTTTAAAGAAAACGATTATTTATTTATTTATTTATAATTTTTTTTACACTTGAAGAATTTAATTGTTTCTCCAAACATGAAGTTAGTGCCTTCTTGGTGGCTTCCTCTTGAAGCTGTTTGGGACAGTTCCAAATGTTTAAAAAGTTTCATCAGGAATACTATTATGGATTTACAATATAAAATAGTTTAGATTTTCCTTCTTACAACATAATTCCGTGTGTTATTATATAGTGGTAATGTCTTCATTTGTATTCTAAAATACAAAGAAAATTAAATGGTAGAAAACAGTAAAATTGAAGAAAACCCGTATATGACCACGTGTCCAAGCATTTAGATGATAGTATATGTATAGTTTTGACTTCTTTTCTTTTTTTATGTTGTTGTGAACTTACACCATTTCAAATGAGCGCTTGGCCTTATTACGCTTCCTAAGGTTTAAGTAAATGAAATTAAATTTAGAACCTGAACCTCTATTGACCTTATCCAGCAGACAACCGGTGGACAGTTGAGTCACCTCTGAGGCACACTACTTACTGTATTGACCATAAGTTCTGTTTCCCCTCCATGATTCAGAATCTAATTGTGAGCTCCTTATTTAGCCCAGGTAAACATTTGATTAATACGGCTTCTGGATATACTGTCGCTAAGAGCTGGTAAGGATAAGCAGATGTGATCATTTTATTTCCATAACCATATGTGTATGTATTCTCATCACTTCCTTGCCTTACTAAAGCCACTATTTTGCTTGTGGAGCTTTCTGTGGAGGCTTCCTGACTCAATTGTCTTCCAACTAATAACATCTAAGTCCTGTCTGCATAGAACAGTTAAAGCTCTATTTATAGCCATGCGGTCTATCTTACCTTTCAAATCCTCACCGATCTTCTTTGGCAAACAGTCTTGGGTTTTAAGTTAAGCTGAAGCAATGCAAAAGATTAAGCCCTGAAGGGTACCTTTAATAGAAGTAAATGGGGGTATAAAGGGCCAGAAAAGGTGCATTTTTTTTAGCTTGCGAGCGCAGGAGTGAGGAGGGCTATCATGTGCACATCTTCTGCCTTTATGGATTGTGTGACACTGTTTATCCAACATATTAAACGTATTGTGTAAAAGATGTTCATTATTATCATTACCATATGATTATCACTATAAGTAGAACCATAAACACGTTGGTGGCTAAAAATAGGTACTGAAGTATTGTTTGTAGTTTGTGTAGCTTAGATATAGTGTGCAAATCTAGTCCAAGTAAAAGAATAATACCACAAAAACAGTTCTTCCCACACACACTGTAGAGTGACTTCTAAAACAAACTAATCAGCATATTTAATGCTGTAGAATACAAGCATGTCTACAAAAGGTATCACTGTCTAAATGTTGTGTAACCTAAAACCATGTTGAATGTCCTTTGTCAGGATTGACCTGTTCATCTTGATGAGGTTCCTCAAGCAGCTATTCGTTAACTGGGCTTTGTGCCAGAAGCTTGTTTGTGCAGTGAATTCTGTGTAATGTCCTCAAAAGGATTATCCTGTTGATGTTTGTAGGCACTCGCACGCTTTAACCTGAGATTTGAAGTGCAAGTTATCACCGGTTATTCCAAGCTAATTATGTCACAGAGCTACTTAAACGGTAACCATTTGGTATGCGAGAAGATCTGGAGTCTGCAATGTGTTCCCATGACACAAGAATATTGTTTTAAAAGGAAAATAGTGTTACTGCTGCTGATTTTTATTTATTTATTTATTTATTTATTGGATAATGCTGAAATTAGCTCATTTAAATAAAATTCTACAGGACATATAGGCTGTGATATCATTTAAAGTAATAGTTAAAATTGAGTCATTTATTTATTAGTCAGCATTATGTGGACATTAAGAAAGTCTCCTTATGTTTGGACTGCAAATGACCAGATAGATAGATAGATCAATAGATCCATCAATTGATCAACCATCATCTACCAGAAGTGCAAATAGTAGCATTGTGCAAATTTAACAAAGTGCACGTAGAATATGTAATATATATATATATATATATATATATATATATATATATATATATATATATATATATATATATTATGTAACGTATATGAATGGTCATTACATTATGTTATTATAGAAATACTATAGTATCTATAAAATTATATATGCAAGTATTATTCATAAATATATGTAAGAGATATGTACGTTGTATATACAACAGTGCCAAGATTATCTGTTAATATACAATGTACTGTACATACAGATAATATACAGATATGTAAAGATAACCTAGGATATATAGCTCTTGGCCAACTCTTTAGTTTCTGTTCTGAGTTAGAGATATACATAACATACATTCTCTCAAACTTACCAACTACTAGGGAAAAATTACTTCATGAAACATAAAAAAAAATGTTTATTGAATTGAAAAAGATATTAGAAGAAATTAAAAAGGTATTAATGAAAAAAGGGCCATGTTCTTCAAATGTCCTGCTACGACCATGTTGATAAAAACTTACCCTGAGCTCATTAACAGCCATGCTTTCCTTCTGTCAGTAAAAATAACATTAATAACAATAACATAAATGTATTACCTCATATTTAAAACCGCTGTGAAACAGGAAGTTATGGCTGAACAATTTCATGTTCCTAGTCAACCAGGTGTACAAAAAAACCTTTTTTTTTTTTTTTAAATATATAAATGTGAATACACTTCAAATATATTTTTGCCTCGGGGTGCCAATAATTATTGCACACACACACACACACACACACACACACATATATATATATATATATATATATATATATATATATATATATATATATATGTGTGTGTGTGTGTGTGTGTGTGTGTGTATATATATATATATATATATATATATATATATATATATATATGTGTGTGTGTGTGTGTGTGTGTGTGCTCTCATGGTTTGATATACACCAGAGTAGAGTATTTTTGTGTATTTTTTTTTTAACAAAAGATCAAAAGGTTAAACAATAAAGACAATTTTTCACAGCCTTCTTTGCTCATATTTACCAAGGGTGCCAATATTAATGGAGGGCAATGTATAGATATAGATATACATCTCCAGGCATCAGGAATAGGTAATAATTCTGTCAACCTATCACTCACTTCACTTAGCATTCAGTTTTGTGTATGTATGTGTCTGTGTGTAAAATGACTGAATGCTGATGCAATGCCTGTGCAACAGATTTGGGTGCATTGTAAAAGCAGCACATCTCCACTGGCTGAAGACTGAAGCACTGCTAGTGCTGTTGCTAAGAAGAACTGAACAGGGAGAGCGGTTTTTGTTTGTTGTTTGTTTGTTTGTTTGGGTGCATGGGGTTATTTATTTTATTTAATCATTTATTTTATGATAAAATGCCAATAAATTCTCTGTGGGCATTTTTTTTTCCAGTATCCAGGGTATTAGTTTTGTGTCTGTTTTTTTTATTAAATAAAATAAATAAATACAATTTTGAACCTAGGAAACTTGGTTCAAAGACTTGCGTGTGCTTCCTTATGGGGCCCGTGTAGCAAAACACGCAACAGAAAAGGGGAATAAAGAAGAGAGCATCCTAAAAATAAATTCTCCAATCTAATGTTACACTTAAGATATTTTCCATGTTGCGTGTTTTGCTTTTTAATGTTTCAGAATAAATAGACACCTTTTCCCTCACAAATGTAGTCGGTTCTCCAAGACATATTGAGTCTCAAAAAACAATATTAAGGTGTTTATTCTGACAGTATTTTATTCATGTGTCATCAAAAGCTGGAAAGTGGAAAATTTAATATTCACCATTTAGTACAAGGACAAAGGGTGTTACGATGTGAAGGAGGATTACACTCACGTGATTCCTTCCCCAGTGGGCCTCTGTTGGCATGTATTTCCCATTTTTGACCACTAGCTACAATAATAACGCTACACAACATAAAAAAAGTACCAAAAAAAGTACTTAAACAGAATTTAAATTGAATGTGGCTGTGAAAGAGGATTGGCTGATTGGGCTCCACTCCTGTCAGCCAAGAACAGGAATGTGACATTACATTCAGCACAGGTTTACTCAAACTGGACAGCTAAAGGTGATGGTTTTACAATTGTCAAACTGTCCAGTTTTAGTGAGCCTTTTGCCCACTGTAGCCCCAGATTCTGTTCTTGGCTGAGTTCCTGATGTAGTCTGTGGAACTGTAGCACAATTAGAACAATATTATTAATATCTTCATGATCCTGTTGTACGTAGGAGTGTTGTTGATAAGACAGTTGTTGATGATAGACTGAAATGTTGTGAAACAGATTATACGGTTTCTGCCATGCCAAGGCCACTTGAAAGCCTTCCATTTGGTACATTTAATCCAGTTTATTTAGTCTTGTAGCAGGACATCCTTGTCAACAAATTGATTTTGCAGACATGACATGATGCTCATTGACTCAGGGATATCAGTGAAAATGATAGATATGGCTAATGGAGGAAAATACTTTCTTGATTAGAGCACACAATCTGTCATAAATCCAAAATCCCTCTTCAACCTCATAGCACATACATACATACATAAATACATACATACATACATATGTACATGGGGAGCCATTTTTGATACAGCCATAGTATCAATGTCTATGTGTTCTGTATAGATAATATGGTATTAATGCGTGATAGACCATTAAACACTGTCAGAAGGCTACAGCATAGCATGGGATCTGCTGTGTCCTAGGGAAATCTTAAACAGTGCAGTGTAATTTTAATTACTGACACAAGCACATGCCTGCCACTCCTCAGATTCCTCACTGATCAGTGATGAATCTGTTATCATGAGAAAGAGAGATTCCCAGCATGTCCGAGAAAAAGCCTGTTCACACGTTTAAGCAGAGCAGCTGGAGGAATGGACACCAGGCCTGATGCTTTGCTCTTGATTAATTGTACCTACTTTCTAGGACAAGGACTTCCTGGGGTTGGGTTGGGGGGTTCCTTGCATGGTTACAGCGGTTTGAAATCACTAGCACCTACAGTGTCAATAAAGATGGGACTAAAGGTTAAAAGAACCCTGTGGGTTTTGCTTTTTATATGCTCTTTACTCAGAATTGAGGGCAAACATGATGCCCAATGTTCTCAAAGGAGAAACAGAGTAATACCATAGGACAGCGTTTCTTACATGTAAATTAAGGTGACCAATGCATCCAGGGAAAAAAAAAGGAAGAAAAAGAAGAAATCCCAGGTTCAATTTGAAATGCATAAGAACTTTCAAGCATTGGCTAGCTATTGTCAGTTGGGAGCTCATTAGATTAAGGATTATTCTAATTAGCAAACCTCTGTGCATTTTAAATATCACAACTGACTGTTGAACTGTCCAATATTTCTCAACTGTATGTGAAAGCTGATACGAATCTGCTTTGCGTGGACTTCACATGAAAGATGAGATTTTCCCAATCTGTTAGAATAATTCTCTGTTGAAATGATTTCGTTTAACAGAAGTGTACTTTTTTTTTTTTTTTTTTTTTGGACCTTATCGTATCTCGGTTTTAACTGAGAGCTTACCGGCCTGTTCGGACATTGCAGTATGCTGTTAGAGTAATGCAGAATTAAATGTCACAATCCTCATTAAACTCCACTGTTGCCGGTTACCAAAAAGGTCTGGTTCCTGGAATGAAATGTAATCGATCCTGAAATGCTTCTCCAATAGATTTTCTCAGGAACACGTCAGTTTGCCGAGTTGTTTTTACTGCGGAAACAGAGTGTCAACAATCTTTTACAGCTCTTCATGATAACATAACATCAACTGATAACAAAAATGGCCATTCATTGCTGCCATATGATGCAATTAATAAGCATATTGTATATTCTTGCCATTTATATAATTCCATAAATGTTATGTACAAGTATATAAATAAGTATATATAAACGTAAAGACTAAGATATTTGAGAGAGGATACGTTTGATGAACAGTGTTCCTCTGATTTTTAGCATATTAATAAAAAATTGTTTTGGAGGTTTTTTTTTTTTTTGCTCATGGGATGATGAATGCAGAAATACCTGCGTGCCACGTGTAATGTGAGACACAGAAATACAGCATCCCATTTGATATTTATCATATGGTAGCATGGAGTTGTTACATCCTGGGATCAGTGAGGGTTAAAAAAAGAATTCATCCTTCTCCACAGGCTTGCATTCTCTATTAAACCCCCAAATAAGGCATTTATTCATCCATAAAAATGCTGTCATTGTTCCAGAGAAGGTCAGTACATGTGTCTAGCTTTGAAAGGGCGAGAAACTGTGGCAATAAACAGGATTTACAATGCAGCCACTATAATTAATGAACGTGATTAATGTCATCTTGTCCGTACAGTGAATGGTATGTGAGAAGACATAATCACACGATAAAGCATGATGTATCCTCTAATGATGTGAAAGCTGTATTTAGTGGAATAAATGTGTGTGTGTGTGTGTGTGTGTGTGTGTGTGTCATCTATGCCAACAAATTCATTTGCTTTCCTCTGAGTTTTATATGGTTTACCTACACTCTAAAAAACATTTGGTTAAAAATAACCCAAATTGAGTTATTTTTAGCCCAACGGATGGGTAAATATAGGACAGAACACATTTTGGGCTAAACTAACCCATCACGTTGGGTTGTTAATTTTAACACAGCGAATGGGTTGTTTTTCATCCTAAAGGCTGGTTTCATTTTTACAAAAACAATGTTAATTGTGGCATTAATGTTCGTAGTTAATAGTTAACAGTGTTTAGTGTTAATTTGATTTCATAAATGGGTTAATATTTTCAGGGTTATTTTTACCCTTTGAAGATGTCAGATATTCCACGTTATAAACAAATACGTCAACATGGTATCTCCTTTATTTATACACAAGAAGGTGTTCAGAAATGTATTGCTAGAGATGCTAAAGTGGCGTTTATATATAGACTCTGACGTAAGTGACTCAAGTAAGTCATATATTTAAGACAAAAACGTCAGATTTTGATCAAAGGAGACGTTTAAAACATCCAAAAAAACTGAGTAGCCAATTTACGATTTTACAGTGGGCATAACAAACAAGTAAGCCAAAGCGAACGAAGATAGTGGTGAGTTTAATGTCGTGTAAACTGGACTGTTATCGCACGTTTTTGCTTTTTCAAGTGTACAGTAATGGTATTATGGATAAATATATCGATACTAACCTTGTGAAAACCGCTACTTCCACCTGAGGCGAATTCAAACTGAGTTGATTTGTCCCAAGGAGTTGGGCTGAGGCGGTGGTGGGGGAGGGGTGCATTGGTTCAACTGTCAGTGAAAATGAGCCAGAAGCTAGCCCAGCGGTTGGGTTATGTAAAACTACTCAAAAATGACCCAATTAAATGACCCAAAAGGCTAAAACCAGAGTGTAACATCACATTTCAGGTCATTTTATGTTCATCTTTGCTACATTACATTACATTATATTCCCAAGTCACATATTGTGATCTGAAAACAGAGGTCACATTATGACATTGTGTTTAACACTATACAAATAAAACAATTAAATTCAAGTTCGTTAAGCTGGAAATTTGGAGCGAGAAAAGATTCAATGAATAGTTTTATGAAATCTTCAAAAATATCTGAAGTAATCAGGCTGGAAATCTGAAAATCACCTTGTGTAGAAGACTTGTTCTGTTGATCCTTTTAAAAGAGGCCTGAGGGGGCTGTTAAACCTTTCCTGAAACTTGGAGGAAAAAACAATCAGGGCTGATTGCTCACACTGAGTAAGCTTTCGGCTGCATGCTACACAGAACTGTCCTGTTAGTGACCCCTCATAGACGTCAGTGTATCGTTTTCCTTATGTTATATGACACATTAACACTGGCCTTCAGGGTTTTTTTTTTTTTTATCTCTATAATTGTAATGTTTATTTTCATGTGTGTAGTTTCATGAGTTCAGTGTCAACGTATTCAGAGTCATTTGGCACTAGCTCAGTAAGCTTGTCAACGTCAGCCACAGACGTACAGATGTTGGCAAGCAGGAATTCAGTATGTGCTTTCTAATGAGCTCTGTCTTCTCTGTCTGATTACTTGAGATATTTTTGAAGATTTCATAAAACGATTCATTGATTTTTGTTCTCTCTCCAAATTTGCAGCTTAACAAACTTGAATTTAATTGTGTTTTATTTGTATAGTATTAAACACAATGTCACAAGGCAGCTTTATAGAAATCTTGGCCTAGACCACTTATGAGCTAACAAAATGTAAGAAAACGCTCAATGTGATGGCATGATGAATAAAGCTTAAGAGCAGCCAGACCTAAAGTCAGTGGATATAGCATTGCTGATATTTTGTTATTAACACCCCTTATACTTCCACAACCCATCCATGGGTCCAGACTTATATTTCTTGCTCTCGTAAATACATGTCATACCTATCCATTTCACTCTAGGCCAGGGGTGGGCAATCTTATCCGGAAAGGACCGGTGTGGGTGCAGGTTTTCATTCCAACCAAGCAGGAGGCACACCTGATTCCACCTGTTTAATCAGTTGGTCTTGGCTTTCAGTAGATTCAGGTGTGGCTTCTGCTCGGTTGGAATGAAAACCTGCACCCACACCGGCCCTTTCCGGATAAGATTGCCCACCCCTGCTCTAGGCACTAAATAATTCATAGTAATATACTTTAAAGCGCACCTAATATGGTTTTGAAACATGCCTAATTTTGTTTTAGAGGTCTCATACAATAGATTTACATGCATCCAAGATAAAAAAAAAACACTTTAATATGCTCATAATTTAAACTGCAGCATTACCTTTTTCCCCCAGTATCACAAATGACTCATTCGATGATCCGTTCTAAAGAATTCGTTTTAAAGTCCTCCTTTCAGAGAGCATACTCTGCTCTGATTGGTCAATCGTCCCAGTCTGTGGTGACTGGTCTACTGCTGTCAGCGAGCACTCGATGAAGACCAGAGGCTGGGCTTTTTGTTACAAACCTACATAGATTAGTTCAGGAAGTAATGTCTGGAATTACTAACGACTCGTTTCAGCTGTTCAGAATCGGTTCTTTCTTTTGGGAGTCAATAACTCAGTTTGTCGTGCTCTTTGAAATTTGAAACTTTGCAGACTTTTTACATTCACAAACAGCTCTATAACACACTACATAAAAGGTAATATCTGAAAAACCATAATAGGTGCACTTTAAAATCAACAACTGAATAATAAGCTGAGAATTAAAAGGGTAAAATACAGTATAATTGCAGGTCTTATAGAGGATAGACGGACAGAGCTGATGTTAGAACTGAGTTAGACATACAGGATGTTAGGTATTGTGAGTAAGAGTCTCAAAATCAGCAAAATACAGTTTTACTGCAGGTGGTATGCAACAACTTACATCATGGCAGAGGTTCATGAGAAGTGCAAGTCTCTCACTGCAGCAGGAGAAACAGGACGAACCACAGAGTTAGGTTTATCAAAGTTGTGTCATGCACAAGTCCAATAAACACTGAAGGAATTAACTGTTGGTGTAATAATGAAGATTGTTTAATGCTCATCCAAGGACTCTTATTCACTACAAGTTAATTGTGTTACATCAGACCTTAGATTAAGCCTTATTCATGAGTTATTCAAGAGTCGCATATGCATGGTAGAGTTCACCTGAAACAGAGGTGTGAAAGCATTAAATGCTTATTTCAATGCTTGCCATCTTCTCATTCATACACTATATGGCCAAAAGTACAGTTCTGTGAAAAAGTATTTGAAAATTTATTATATTTGAATTATGTTTGAAAAAGTATACAAACTTGGCCTGTATAAAAATGTATTAGCCACCATAGTCACTAATTCCCCAAATGTATGAAACTGCATTCATAATGGGGTTCAACTGGACTAGACACAAAAAGGTTGCATTACTGCAAACCCTGTTCAATCACATCAACACTTAAATAGAACTTTTTCAACAGCATGAAGTTGGTTAAAAGGTCTCACCCAGTAACACACTACGCCACAACTGAAAGAAATTCCAGAAATGATGAGGAAGAAGGTGATTAAAATACATCAGTCTGGGAAGGGTTACAAAGCTATTTCAAAGGACTTCAAAGGACCACAGTGAGAGTCATTATCTCCAAATGAAAAAACTTGCCACAGTAGTGAACCTTCCCAGAAGTGGCCGAACTTCCAAAATTCCTCTAATAATACAGCAACTACTCATCCAGGAAGTCACTAAAGAGCCAAGGACAACATCAAAAGACATACAGGACTCTCTTGAATCAATAAAGGTCAGGTGGTGAGGTGAAATCCACTGCTTTGATGACCAAGAACACCCTTTCATGGCAACGATATTCCCTAATGGCAGTGGCCTCTTTCAGCAGGATTAATGCTCCCTGGCACACTGCAAAAATTGTTCAGGAATGCTTTGAGGAACATGACAAAGACTTCAGTGAGCTGACTCGGCCTTCAAATTCCCCAGATCTCTATCCGATCGAGCAGCTGTGGGATGTGCTGGACAAATAAGTTCTATCCATGAAAGCCCCACCTCACAACTTACAGGACTTAAAGGATCTACTGCTAACGTCTTGGTGCCAGATACCACAGCACACCTTCAGAGGTTCTGTGGAGTCCATGCCTTGAGGGGTCAGAGCTGTTTTGGTGACACAAGGGGGACACAATATTAGGCAGGTGGTTTTCATATTATGGCTAATCGGTGTATACTTTCATTTACATGACTTCACTATCTAGTATCACCCAGAAGAGGATAGATTCCTCAAAAAGTGCATTAGTGAATTAAATACTGCAACCTACCGGAGCTTAAAACACTGTTATTTGTTGTTGTTGTTGTTGTTTAATTTTGGATTTGTAATTTCAGTATTGAAAACCATGTGATTTGGATGTGCGATGCCAAACCCCCCCCCCCCAACCCCCCCCCCAACCGCCCACCTTGAATTCACAATTCTTTGAAAGTACTATGCTTTAGCTCTATAATTTAAATGCTATTGGTCTGGGAGTTTTGGTTTGGAGTCCTAGTGTTTTGAGATTTATACAGAAGTGGGGGAGGAAACAGCATTGACACAGATTTTCTGCGTCTTAACTGTCTACACACACTCTGCCACTCAGCAACGAAGTGTGAGATTGTAGTGTTATTGCACCACACTATCACCACTGCATGAAAAGACCAGCTCTTTTTGGTGTGTTTCATGTGCCACCCTCTGTGCTCCTGACTGACTTTGCATAGGAAACTACACTTCATGTAGATATGGGTGTATGTACGGGTTGTTCTGAGGTGATGGATGGGTTGGGCCTCATAGGGTCTGTATACTTGGGATTTTAGCCAAAGGGAATGTTTGTGCAGGCATTGTGGTGAATATTTCTTTGATCAAATTCAGATTTCGAGAATCCAGGAAAGACATCCGAATTCAAGCCCAATAATGGGTTCGTTTATATGTATATTTTCTTCATACTGTAATATATTTCTTAGCTTATCAATGTTTCTGAGATGAAAAAAGTCTATCCTATTAAAATGATCTACATGAGCTCAAAACGAGAAAGTAGAGTCAATAATAGCACCAAGGCCATTCACTGCTGCATGTGTTGTAACTGAAAACCGTTCAAGTATTATTACACAATCAGAAAACTCTAGCTGCATGTGGCATGTAGTTAAAGAGCTTCTGTATTGTCAGAATTAAGTAGGAGGAAGTTACTCAGTGTCCGGTGTCTGTCATCTGGTTTTGCTGAAACATACTGTTGAAGCTAATACCATGTTTATGAATAATACCAAATGTAACCTATATAGGAGATATTGTAGATATATTCAGATTGTATATGAGGTTTGTTAACAGGATTTGTCAGAACCCAAAGAGTCATGGCAAACATCAGCAAATATTGTAGATGTTCCACTGATTTGAATGCCTTTCAAGATGTTGCGCAATCATGGGGCACCACACTACCTGCCCCATTTAGCTCCATATATTTATCAGTGTACCAAGTGGTCAAAAATGGGAACTGCAACAAGAGATGAATGGGAAAATTACAAGAACACCTCTCTTGTCTTTGCGTGCCATCAATGTATTTATTTATTTATTTTCTTTTTAGATCTCTACACTGGGTGATACATTTCAGGATTTTGAGTACATCACTGAATCACACTAAAAGCTGAGAGTCAACACATTTCTGAATTGTTATTAGATGTTGTGCTACATAAGATCTGACTTCAAATGCAACACATAAGTGTCACTTTTTTTCAGCATTTCACCCCTGTGAGATGTGAACTCTCACATGCTGTATAGTGGTGCATTTGGAATAATAGCATGTGTAAATTGTGCTAGATGACAGTTTGTATAGGAGCATTTGTTCTCTCTCATTCATCAAACTGCATGTAGATTTGAATTATCAAGCACGACGCTATTTCCTATTATTAGTTCCGTAATTAGGGAGTTAGTTTAACCTAAAGGTTCCCGTTAAAGCAACTCACTAATGACAGAGAATAAAAATAAATTGGAGGTCATTTTATCTGGCACCTTTAGCACCAAGTTCTATTCTAGGGCATGCTGTGCCTACACCCAAAGAGAGCAAATGTCTCTCACAGTCCTTTGTAGATCTTCTCTAATGTGTTTTTTCTATGTATGTGTCCTCTATCATATTATTATGTGTCTAGTGTGCACTGCTGATTTTGTAACTGTAATCTAGCTATCTTTTCTATCTTCTATGGCAGTAAACATGATGAAATCTGAGCAATGCTGGCTAGTTATTACTTTGACCACCATACCACAGACCCTATTAGTCCACTAACGATAGACCAGCACTAATGAGTGTTGCTGCGATCCTTAAAGTATGACTTTAGATTTGAAGGAGAGGCCAGACAACAAGCAAGTTACTATACTGTGCACTTCATTTCTTATTGGTGTGCTGTGTCTCTACAGTGCTAACAGGCTGGCAGAATGGCAAAATATTAGACAGGTAATTTTACAGCATGTCAGCATGGTCTCATGAGTACAAGACTGTTAGCCATCTTGTGTGAAAAGTTGAACATTATTAAGTATACAGAAAGATAAGATCCAGAGAAACGCCTCTATGTGGATGGAGCTTGAAGGTGACCTAAAAATATACTACTAAAGCATTTTAATCAAAATTTATTTTGTAATTACTGGCTTAGGGGCGCACGGTGGCTTAGTGGTTAGCATGTACGCCTCACACCTCCAGGGTCCGGGGTATGAGCCCCTCGGGGCCATGTGTGTGCGGAGTTTGCATGTTCTCCCCGTGCCGCGGGGGTTTCCTCCGGGTACTCCGGTTTCCTCCCCCAGTCCAAAGACATGCATGGTAGGCTGATTGGCGTGTCTAAAGTGTCCATAGTGTATGAATGGGTGTGTGAGTGTGTATGTGATTGTGCCCTGCGATGGACTGGCACCCTGTCCAGGGTGTACCCCGCCTTGTGCCCAATGCTCCCTGGGATAGGCTCCAGGTTCCCCGTGACCCTGAAAAGGAGTAAGCGGTAGAAGATGGATGGATGGATGGAATTACTGGCTTAGTCAATCAACCAACCTGAACCCTGAACCCCATGGAACTGCATTTCACTTACCAAAGACAAAAAAAATCCTGGAAAACAGATAATGGGTGAATTACAGGTCTCCGAGTGTCAGCTGTTCTCCTCTGCAACAGTACGTGTGACTAGACCGGAGCAGCCCAGGCAAATTATCACTTTGACCAGCAGTCTCCAGTGATTCACTGAAACTGATGCCTAGACCAATGCCACTATTTGCAGTGCTGCATAATACCCTTTTTAATGACTGCCTAGAATAGTCTGTGTGAGTGTTTTTCCTGTCTGCCTGTAAATTGATGTCAGTTAAGTCTCTTTAAAATGTTAATTTCCTATCCGTGTTGCAGTTGCATGTTTTATAGCCCGTAAAATCTAAACGAAGCAATGCATTTACAATAATGTCGTTTTCCTGGCAATGGACAAAGCTTCAATCGATAGTTTCCAAAACATTATTACACTCACTGTTGAACTGATTTGCTCCAGAAATTCCCTATAAAAACTGTACCTCATCCAAATTAAATTCTGGCTCTCATGATTCTGATCAAGTTTAACCCAGGCTTCTCCCAGAGTTTAGTTCCAGAAAGCATAGTGAATGAACTTATTGCTGCAGGACCAATCCCCGCCTAGGGATTTAGAGCAGTGAAAGCTCTTGTCACATGCTGGCACTATACACAAATGAGTACAAATAATGCCACTATGTGTAAGTGCTCTGGTATGTTTAATCCAAAAGCATTTGGGTTTGGCCTTAAAGAATGCACGACAGCTTTACGCAGCTACCTCTTTGTTTATAGACTAGCTGTCAGCCCCATATCTTCGTCAATCTCATGTTAACCTGTGTAATAAACCTTAAGGATCCGTGAGATTATTATGGATTGCTAACACAGCAGACCAGCTGAAAGCTTACAAAAATCAAATACAGTAGCGAATGACAGCTGAGACGGCTATTACTTAAATGTTATGTTACAGGTTTGGGGACATTTCTACTCATATTGCCTTGTGCCTTGAGTGTAATTTGCATCATGCCATGAAAATCAAATGTTCATGTTTATTCAACAGTTATACACTCACTAGACACTTTTTTTTTTCATTGTAACTGATTATAATGCTATGGAACCAGTTCGATACCATTTGTGCTTTGTGGCACATTATCACGTTTCCCCCACCATTTCGTCACCATCAGCAGCCTGAACATCAATTTCATTGAGCCTGTGCCCACTGTAGCCTCAGATTCCTATTCTTGGCTGATAGAGGTAGAACCTGATGTGGTTTTCTGCTATTGTAGCCCATCCGCCTCAAGGTCCAAACTGTTGTGCCATACCATAGCTTCCCTGTCAACTACAAACACTCTCAACTCTCAGCAAGGCATTTCTTTCTATAGAAATGCCATTGGATGTTTTTTGTTTTGTTTTTCACACCATTCTCATTCTCAACTCTAGAAACTACTGTGTGTGAAAATCCCAGGAGATCAGCAGTTTCTGAAACACTTACATCAGCCTGTCTGGCACCAACATCCAGGCCACAGTCAAAGTCACTGAGATCACTTTTTTCCCCCTGATGTTTCAATTGAACATTAACTGACAGTTTTGACTTGTATCTGCATGATTTCATGCAACGTGCTGCTGCCAAGTGATTGGCGTACCTAATAAAGTGGCCAGGGAGAGTATGGCAGTGTGTCTGGATTTTGAATTTTGATACATGTTCAGTACTATGAGTGTAACATATTTACATTTTTGTGTTTGTGCTATGGTTATGAAAACAGGACCATAGTCCATGACTAAATCAACTCTTTTGATCGATGGACTATAATGAATTGAACACACTCTTAAAGTAACGAAATTGATCATCTGGAATTCAGTAAAATACGTTGGACAAATGACTGTTATTGTCTGTTGTGGGCGTAAGTACTCTATCCAGTCAATTTACCAGACAGGTCTTGTATGCATGAGTAATGTTGATTCATAACACTGTTTCTGCTGAGGCAGTAACATATAAGACTAGCATACAAATCCTAACATGTCTAGGCTTGTTCTAGCAGCACCTGTCAGAGGCAATCCAACTGCTTAACATATTGCTATTTAGATCAGCCCTAGCTTAGCAGTCATATATATCACCTCATGGCCTTTCACTGTCACGGCTAACTAACAGTAATGAATAAGATCTCATGAAACATTTAGCCAAATTTGAACGAATGAGTGTATGTGAATTTTTATTCGATTAAATACAAAAATAATCATAAGAAATGGTATGTATGCTAACCTACCCCATCTTTAACCTTAAGCTTTGTTAACCTAATACTAATTAAAACAAGCAAGAGTGAACTGGATCTTGACTTTTGTCTAATTTCTTACGAATTACGTTGTACGTAAAGGTCCAATTGCTGAACCTTTGTAAATTTTCAAACAAATATTCTGCTGTATCTTCTTTTCTTCACCATGAAACAGCTGGTGTGAAGGTGTAGGTCATAATTCACAGCTAAAATCTGAATTTTAGCTTACAGACTACCCCAAGTTGCAGTGCTGAAGTAGTTCTGCTCCTCGTTGTAGTCCAGACCTTAATATAATGTTCAAGATAGACATGTTCTTTTAATTCATTCATTCTCCATTTCTATCCATCAGTCACTAAGTAAAAGTATTCTGTCTTCTGTATCATAATAGCAGTGCCAGAAACGTAGCAATAAAAATAGTGGTGCACTAGTGCAAAGAATGCTCTGAGGGAAATAAATACATTCAGTTAAGAGCTACGTGGATATTCCTACCTAACTCATTTTTGTTTTAGTGTTTCAGAGCAGGACCATTTCCCACTCTTGTTTCCGTTGTGCATGGAGCAACATTCACTCTATTCAATATAGAACAATAACTCAATTTCCACTGCAAGCAATGCTGAAGTAACAGTGTGTATATGTATTGACTCCAAGGTTTCTTGCTTCTTTTGCTTCAGTGCAGTTAGGTCGATTAGGCAAGTGCCTTTGAGTGCCACAGTATAAGGCTAGAACACCAACAAGTAGTGTCAACCTTATTCCTTTGTCACGAGAGAAGAATCTTATATAACATTAGGTCCCTGAAAGCTGGGAGTGTGCAGTCATGCATTAATGACTAAAGTGTAGGGTGTGTGAAAGGGTGTGGAATCCTGTAACATATTGTACTACTATTGACATCTGTCACACTGAAGTTCCATGTATCTAGAGACTTTCCTTATCACCTAGCGCTTATCAAATGCTAATACACAAAACACTATAATACAAACTGTTGTATACAGTTGAGGCTAAATGTTTACATACACCTATGCCAAAGACATTCAGACTGACTATTCACAACTAACGTTATCATACACTTCCTATGTTAAGTCAATTAGGGTACTTTATTTCCATAAGAGGTCATTTCAAGATAATAATTACCAGACGGACCTATTTCAGATTTTATTTACTTTATCAGATGAGATAGATCAGACTTCTTTATGCTTTAACTTGAATCAAACTCCTTGAGAAGCCTTCCTCAAGCTTCTCTTTAATAATACTTTGATGGCTCTAAAGGTATGCCCTTTTACAACCACAGGTGCCTCCCAATTAACACTTAATTATGTCAGTTGGCCAATTAGAAGCTTCAAAAAGTCATTACATTAATTTCTGGAATCTTCCAGGCTGTTAAGAGACAGTCAATTTGGTATAAACTTTTACCTGTTGGTAATTGATGCAGTTGTGTACCAGCACTGACTGTTAACGGTATCTTTAGATTTGGGCTTATCTTCTCCAGCATTAAAACATGTTTTCCAAGTAAACAACCAAACATTATATAACATTTGTAACAGCATGCTTTCTGTTTCTTCTCTTAAGTGGCTGGTTGGTTGGATCTTGTTATTCTTGTAAGCCCAAGACTAAAGATCACCCTTATTAGAAAATAAAGCTTGGTTGTCCATATTATCTCAGTAATGTTTTACCCAGTCAATAGGATTTCTCCTGCACACCATCAGAATGATGTGATCATTTCTGTTAAAGGAGGCTACTCAGGTGCTCGTTCATTTATTTTCATCTCAAGACTAATCTTAAATGCATGCATGCTTGTGACTTGTCTTTAATCAAATATCACTAATGCCACTTCACTGCCAAGCCTCCTTCTTGGTTTGTGTATTTATACTTGTGACGGCTAGGCCGTCTGTCCTCTGCAGGTTAATTATTGTGTGTCTATTCTCTCTCTCTCTCTCTCTCTCTCTCTCTCTCTCTTTCTCTCTCTCTCCCCCTAGCATTGCAGGCTGCCTACCTACTGGCCTGGTATGTCCCACCCCTGAAGACTGATTGGTTTCAATGATAGGGAAGGCTATAAAGGCTAGGCCTGCTCCTGGTTCGTGCTTTTTCTTTCCCGGGAAGTTGGTATCTAGGTCGTTTTGATGTGAAGCCGTCATTCCAATTATTTTTTTCTTGGTTTGCTTTTCCTTCGTATGGTTGTCTGCCTGTGTTTGATTGCTTGTTTTTCAGAATTTCCCTCCATCCAACATTTGCATCACACTGACCATTGACTATCCAATCAGATCTTGGTATCTTGATGGTGAATAAAATACCAACTTAGTTTTGAACTGCCATGTGGTCCTCATTTCTGTGTTGTATCCTGCATAAGCGGGCTGTAACAAGTGGAGGCTCATCCAGTTTATTTTAAACCAAAATGTATACATGGCCCAACTGTTTGTTGTTTAACTGGTGTGCTATGGGTCTTTGGAGGCCTGCAGTGACTACGTTTGTTTGTGGAATACTAGGCCGCCAACATTCTGACATTTTAATGGGCTTGTGCTGCCGTGGAGAAATCTATGTTGTTTGGTAAGTGTTTCTCATATACTGTAACACTATATGAATACGTGTGGTTTGATAACTTTGTCACCTCTCCTATTTAATTGGACTATTTATTTATTTTCCCCCAGTTAGGTTGTAGCACCAATTCCTCATAATGCAGTATTGGTGTTTTTCTTTTTCTTGTTTCTTTTTTGAAGGGCTGTTTGGTTATTTTTGTGCTTTGTCCATGCGGCTAGAGCAGTTGTCTCAGGAGCACTACTGTTGCATTGGCTGGGACAATAGGCCCTCTCAAATGCAATTGGATTCTAAGTGCATAAGTACCCACCACCAGTACACACATGAAGACTAGGGTTGAATTCATTTTGGTTTGGTAGGTTAGGGGAGAAGCACCTTCTGACAATAATGCATGGTTGCTTAGTCTTAATATTAACTTGATTTGATTGGGCAATACATTGTTATTGGTTCTAAGTTTGAGTTCTCAGTTTATTATGGAGGAAAAACATAAAAATCCTGCGGTAGCCGTATTTTTCGCAACAGCCTTTGTGTAGTACTTTTAAATCTGATTTAATTGAGTTGGCACTACTGTATTTTTGGGATGGCAAAAAAGTGAACTTGTACCCAAAAAGAGTAAGTTAAGGGAAATTATTGAAGACCTATCTGTATGTAACCAAATTTTAGAGGCAGCTCAGGTTCTGGTCCCTCCAGTTAGCTCACCATTTACACCTGGGAACTTGTCTGTTGAACAGTATATGGAGTTGGAAAAAGAAAAAGCGAAACATGAGTGAGAGAGGTTACAATTTCAGTTAGACCGTGACAGAGTGAAGGCAGAGCAAGCACGGAGACAACAGGAGGTGGAAATAAAACTAGAAAGAAATAACCTAAAGGTTAAACAATTGAAATTGGAGTTAATAAGAGAGGGAAAGGCTTCTGCAGTCTCTTTTAGGTATAGGGATGCCTGGTCAATCCAATGGGAAAGTGACTGACTTGGCTGTTGCTGGAAATTTAGGTTTACTGCCAAAATTGAATGAAAAAGACCCGGATTTTTAAAAATGTAATGAAAAAGACAATACATTTTGGTACAGTTTGAACGTGTTGCAGCATCAAGATGCAGATAAAAGCCTGATGTAGTGTGTTTTCACAGGAAAGGCTCAAGTAGCTTATTCCATCCTCAGTTTATTATTATATTATATTAAAACCATTATGCTTGCTTACATGGGCAAAAATGAACCAGCCCCCTTTCACCAATTGCCAAATCCCTCATTGTACCTCAAGCCACAAATATGGCTTGGCTTGCTCTGCCAACATTCAGGAAGCAAAGAAGACAAATACTGAAACTCTTCTGCACTGGTGCCCACGGGATTTAAGTTCCTCAGGCTAAGTCCATATTTGCGTTTTGTTTTTTTTTTTTAAACAGCCTGAAAACCCATGTCTGCTGTTCATTAATGCACTTGTGTTCCAGCACTGATCCCTGTTTCTGGTATCTTTAGATTTGGGCTTATCTTCACCAGCATACAGTAAAGACATGTTTTCCAAGTAAACAACCAAACACTTTATGTCTCTGAATTAAAGTCCTCTACCAGAAATATAGATGTACATTTGTAACAGCATACTTTCGTTTTCTTCTCTTAAATGCCTTATGTTAGACCTGTTGTCCAAGTACCACAGAATTGTTATTCACCAGAGTAATCTCTTTTTGTTTTCCCCTTTGACCTTCCTTTAATCTTGTTCCATACCTCACATACCTACGGAATAAAAAAAGCTGTGACTCTCATTCTCCAGACCCATTGTTTTACAGACATTCCTGCTTGGCTGAGAGCAACACTGAGAATTTTTTGCTTTCTGATTAGCAGAGCATCAGTTTCCTGTACACAGTGCTACTGCTGGTGTTGGTCATAGGCACCGCTCTACTTCAGGTCCTCTCTGGAGCCTCTGACCTCCTGCTCAGTTTCCTGTTTACATGCTGCACTGTGACCAGGTTATTTTGGGCTGTCTGAGGTATTAAAGTAGACATTTCAAGCTCTAGAAAAAAGGAGAACATTAGCTGTAGCTACTGTGTATAAGCAGCAAATTTGCTATAAATAGTATAAAACATAATCGGATTTATTGTTTGCTCCTCGCTGATTAATCCTAGATGAAATTGCATTCAGAAGATGCTATTTGAAAGAAGAGGGCATGCGTAGAATCTAAAATATATTGTTGGAGTATGCAGAATGTAGAACTTGTCAGGGGGGGTCACTTTTAGGCTGTTTTTTAGGCTCTCGCTTGTTTATCTTCCTCACTTCCTGTGCTCCTTCTGCCGTTCATGTGCTGTTCACCACGTTTGCCAGAGCTCTCACCCGCACTCCTTCGCTCAGTCCCTCTTCGCTCTCGTTGGCTGCCATCGCTCCTATTCTTTTGCCAAAAAAATCATCAGACTGTGCTCTCGCCTGAAGAGTTGAGATTGGACTAGCAAAATAAAGAATGACTGTATGGGCGATACTGAGGTTCTGACAGCCTGTCCCGCCTTTGCGTTCATATTACAGTAATCAGGCTGAACTAGGCAGACAGATAATACTGTAATCTTTATTACAGCTCTCTTCTTCGCTGTATTGAAGTAGCCTCCCTCAGCAGCTATGGCCATAGTCTCTATAAGTCTGAAGGTCTGGGGAAAACTGTTGGATCTCTACTTTAAGAAAACATAAATATGTTTCACCAATGTTTTTACTTTACTTTTTAATTTTGCCTAGGCTATCTTCATGCAAAGAAATGGGGTAAAAAACCTTGTTTGCTAATTAAAGTCATGCTTTGATCAAGTTTTTGTTCAGCTATGTGCAGTATTATTAGGAACATCTCTGTCTTTGGCGAATGAGCTACACGCAGGGGTCCTACCTGGTCAGAGTGATAATTCCAGCCTGTTAGTTTGGTTCCCAACCCTGCTTTACCAAGCCATTTGACCCACAAAAATAAATAATTCAATTAATAAATAAACCTGGGTTGCATAAAAATAAAAAGCTGGGACACACTGTGACTTTATGGTATAATTTTTGATAGAAATGAGAGAAAACACATGATTCGGGTCACTCTCTAGAAGCCAAGTTTTGTGTTATCTATAGGAAGAGTGGAGTAAAAGGAACATACATAAATACAGCTATATGAAACTCGGCTTTAAATGTTGACTCTTGGGACAACACACAATTCTTCTTTTACAGATATTAAGGCAGCTTTCATACATCCATTATATGTGTATATAATATAAATTGGGTTGCCTCACACCTCCGTGGTTGTAGGTTCGATTCCTGCCTCCATCCTGTGTGCGTGGAGGTTGCGTGGTCTCCCATGCTTCGGTGGTTTCCTCCGAGTTCTACGGTTTCCTCCGCTAGTCCAAAGACACGCATTGTAGGCTGATTGGCGTTTACAAATTGTCCAGAGTGTGTGCGTGATTGTGCCCTGCGATTGTTCCCCGCCTTGTGTCCAAGTCCTCTGGGATAGGCGCCAGGCTGCCTGTAATAAGTGGTACAGAAAATGGATGGATGGAAATAATTAAAGGATGAAACAACATTTTAATCAGCTGAGCATTGGGAGAGGTATCACAACAACATTTTAAAAATCATCGAATGTCATAGAATAATAGATAAAAGAATTATATCTATCTATCTATCTATCTATCTATCTATATATATATATATATATATATATATATATATATATATATATATAGGTAAAGAATTATATCTATTATATCTATTATTTTCAATTGTGTTATGAGCAAAAAACAAAATAGTTTTTTGGTACCCTTTGTACCTAGCCTCAGGAATGACATGCTATTACATACAGTACAAACATTGCAATTTAACTCATGTTATAAAAACCTGATTGAGGGAATGTTGTTTAGCTAGTCCTCAAGCATTGCCTTAAGGTATTTAAGCTCTGAACTTGATTGCTCACTTCCCCACACCTACATTCTCCACTCGGTGCATCACTTCAACCTGTTCTGTTTGCAATGACTCCTGTATGAAGTATGCACTGTCATTTGTAGGGTTCATACAATTCCACATAAATGTATTTCAGTGATTATTTCAGCAAGAAAATGACTTTGTGACTAATAACCAAATGAAATTTGTTTATTAGTCACTGTAGAACAGTCTGGTGCTCCATTAAATATTTCTGAAAACGTTACCACCTTAATCGCCTTGTATTTCCGTGTGCATCTGTATGTATGTTTCTCACACCCAGAAATTCTACCTATGTGAAGGTCATGATAGTGTGATTGATGTGAAGTCAGTGAAGTCTATGCTAGTCGTTCATAATACTATGAACGTGTGGGCTGAATTGAGCAAATGTGCTTCATTTACAGCCGGGAGAAGATTTCTTACATCACACTTACACTCTGTTATATTATTATTATTTATTGTTGTTGTTGTTGTTGTTGTTCTTGATAATACTTCTTGATGATGGCTTTCCTACAAATGACTATATAAGCAAAGTTTAAAAACATCTTAAAGCAATAAACACTAAATATACGCTTTAACCATTCACAACCATGATTCACTTACGATTCATACATTTGACTCACTAACAATTCGTACACTTTAATTCACTAACGATTCACAACTTTGATACACCGCCTTGTTTGTTCAAGAGTCTACCAAATGAGTATAGATTAAATCAATATAGAACTTTGTGATTCTGCTTTCTGATTTTATATGACTCTTACTCATGTGATCATGGTATAATATCTGTAACTGACTGTATTTTTAATATCCCACAATAGGCTCTGTGCTCTTACTGAGAGCACAGCTCTCCTAGAAAGCTGAGATTAATTCTGTAATTCATTCTGAGAGACAATACTTAACACACAAATCGGTTATATGCTCAGGGCACTTCAACTTGTCTTGTTAAAGTAAGTGCTTCAGTAAGTTTCAGTCCCATGCTGTTTTCTTTTACTTTATATATTGATAGTTGTGGGAAGGCAGATCTTTCATTTGAAAAACACACATTCTCTGTCCCTGTCTTGTGCGAACAATAACTCCCCTGCCTTTTCTGAGGTTTATTTCGAGGGGTTTTTGTGGGTGACCAGTGGCTTCAGGCTTGCCTGAGATCTAAAAACAAAAGTTACAGGAAGGAAGTGACGGTGATTTGACTGCCATTCTCTTTCTTTGTCATAGCACATGGAAACTTTTCTCCACACGTCGGCTGCTGGATGACTTTGGCTCTTTCGCAGTGTGCGTGCAAATTGAAACATACTGGAAGGCCTGAACTTTTTGCAGCTGGATCTGGTAAACAATGAGGCATCACATACCCATTGTATTCACCTAGAGGGAGTCCTAACTCCTAATAATATGAGGTATCTCTGATCATTCTGAGAAATTCCTGCCTTAAGACAAGCTGATCTAAATACCTGATGTGACCTGAGGTAGGAAATAAATAATGAGAAAATCTATGTGTGTGGGTAATTTCATTCCCAAGAAGACTTAACATGAACAAATCCTTCCTTGAGTGTGACAGTAATCATTAGGTATGAGATAGTAGATTGCAAATGTGTTCTCTCACTCTCACCTCTCTATCTCTCTCTCTCTCTCTCTGCCTCTCTCACTCTCTCTCTCTGTCCCTGATCTGTTTACTTGGCTATGTAAGGCTGAGAAGTGGGCCATCTGTTAGGATGATGAGCTAGTGGCACACAATTATCTAAAGATTTTCAACACGTGGCAGCTTATCTCCAGGATGTTCACCTTGGAGGAATGTAATTGTTTGCACATGGACTACGACTATATACAGGTTCCTTAAGATAAAGTTCAATTAAGCAAACAGTGGTGTAATTATTGTGAATTATCTGTAAGGAGCGATCAAGGAGAAATTCCGACCTCTTTGGTTTGAATGGGCGTTCTTATTTGCTGAGACAGCTTAAATTACGTCATTATTTTACGTTTATTTTTTAATGCTTGTTGTGATTAGCGTACATGTAAAGACGTTATAATATCATTATATATCAGGAATATATATTATCACCACCATGGCATGGTTCTTATAGTAGTTATTAAATTGTTATAACTCTGTCATTAGGACTTTTTGATGTATTAGTAGGACACACACGTGATATACAGTGGTGCTTGAGAGTTTGTGAAACCTTTAGAATTTACATATATTATGTATATGTATTTACACACACACACACTCACATAATATAATATGACCTAAAACATCAGCAGATTTTCATACAAGTCCTTAAAGTAGACAGCAAACTGCAGATGGGTAGCAAACTGGACAAGCCAGAAGGCTATTGGAAAAATGTTTTGAGGACGGATGAGAACAAAATAGAACTTTTTGGTTTAAATGAGAAGCGTTATGTTTGGAGAAAGGAAAACACTACATTCCAGCATAAGAACCGTATTACATCTGCGAAACATGGTGGTGGTAGTATCAAGGTTTGGGCCTGTTTTGCTGCATCTGGGCCAGGATGTCATCATTGATGGGACAATGAATTATACCATCAAATTCTAAAGGAAAATGTCAGGACATCTGTTTGTGATCTGAATCTCAAGAGAAAGTCTCATCTCAATCTCATGCAGCAAGACAACGACCCTAAACACACAAGTCGTTCAACCAAAGAATGGTTAAAGAGGAATAAAGTTAATGTTTTGGAATGGCCAAGTCAAAGTCCTGACCTTAATCCAATAGAAATCTTGTGGAAGGACCTGAAGCAAGCGGTTCATGTGATGAAACCCACCAACATCCCAGAGTTGAAGCTGTTCTGTACTGAGGAATGGGATAAAATTCCTCCAAGCCGATGTGAGGACTGATCAACAGTTACCGCAAACGTTTAGTTGCAGTTTCCAGATACTGAAAACAAAGGTTCACCTACTTTTTCCACTCACAGATATGTAATATTGGATCATTTTCCTCAATAAATAAATGACCAAGTATAATATTTTTGTCTCATTTGTTTAATTGGGTTCTCTTTCTCTATTTTTAGCACTGATATTTTAGGTTATATTTATGCAGAAATGTAGTAAATTCACAAACTTTCAAGCACCGCTGTCATTAAATCAGTTTCATTGCTGTGCTGTGCATCGGTTATGGTCATTGTGAGGCGAGAACGTGTTTAGGTTTCATGTATTTATTAAAAACATCTCCACATGGCTGCGCTTTTTATTTTTTGCACACAATACAGACTTTGCAGATGTCCCATGCAGTTTTTAAAGAGAATGTCAAGTGTAACTTCCTGTGTGGCTCTGCATACGTCCCTGGCTGCATGCACAAGAGAGATATACTCGTTAACACCCTTTGCCATAAACAAAGAAACCAGAACAATACAAACCAGAGCTACTAATAACCTCTTCATATGAATAAAAACAGAAAGGAAGAAAATTCACTCGGGAGTTGTTTGTCAAGTGCCACAGTTTGACTTCAGCAAGAAACGTGTCGCTCACCAAAACAATTTCAAAATAAAATTGCAGCCTGCGTGGAAGTCAGATATCTCAGTACAGGTAAACAAGTCGATATTGTGCATGCAGAGTTAAGAATGTATTGATCACCATCCAAATTCACTCGCCTGTACGCTTCTGTCCGTTCAATCAAGTGTAACATTGCCTCAAACCTGCAAGTTCATACATAACAATTTTGCACTATTTAATTCATCGAAAAAATGAACAAAGGTTAAAGCGCACCTATTATGGTTTTGAAACGTGCCTAATTTAGTTTTAAAGGTCTCATACAATAAATTTACATGCATCCAAGGTCAAAAAACACTTTAACGTGCTCATAATTTAAACTGCAACATTACCTTTTTCCCCCAGTGTCACAAATGACTCTTTAAATGATTCGTTCAAAAGGATTCGTTCTAAACTCCTCCTTTCAGAGAGCATACTCTGCTCTGATTGTCAGATGTCCCAGTCTGTTGTGATTGGTCTACCGCTGTC
Organism: Ictalurus furcatus; assembly: GCF_023375685.1. Lineage (NCBI taxonomy): Eukaryota > Metazoa > Chordata > Actinopteri > Siluriformes > Ictaluridae > Ictalurus > Ictalurus furcatus. Next base: position 8,919,245 of record NC_071264.1, on the reverse strand, counting down.
AGCGTGTGTCGAAAAAGAAACGCCCACTACCATAACGAGTTTCTGATGAAGGCCAGCGGCAGGGCTTTTTGTTACAAACCTACGTAGGTTAGTACAGGAAGTAAGTCTGGAATTACTAACGATTCGTTTCAGCTGTTCAGTATCGCTTCCTTCTTTCAGGAGTCAATAACTTTGAATTTTTTCTTAACTGTGCAGACTTTTTACATTCACAAACAGCTCTATAACACACTACATGAAAGGTAATATCTGAAAAACTATAATAGGTGCACTTTAAAGTTAGAATTTCTACCTTTTCTTGAAAACTCATTTGTATAAAATCGAACAAAATTTGACTCGTACATGAGCTCAGCTTATTTCAGGCTTATGGCTCAGAATCTCAGAACGAACATGCCACTCAGTCAATATTTCCAATATAAAGACTTTTATTTATGCGTAATCCCTCCGTACGAGATGCACAGTGATTGAGTTATATAACAGTGATGTAGGGCATGTAATTTTAGAATGTAAGGTCATAAACAAAGGTGGGGTTTTTTGTTTTGGTTTAATGGGACAGCCCAAGACTGCTTAAATCTAGTTTTAGGACTTAAGAAGAACAATGAAGGATATTGGACTTTTCCAGTGTGGGGGTCCTTACACCTAGTTTCGCTCACTGAGCACTCAAACCAACTGCCTACATACAAATAACATTAAAAAGATGGCAGTTCCCCAAATCCACCCTCAACAGGGTGGGTCATCACACAGAAAGGAATCTTATATATTAATAAATGTTACTAAGCATTATGGAAGTATAACATTTGATGTAAATTGAGATAAAAATGTGCTGTATATATACTGTTTCAGTTATCTGGCCACTGTTGCTATGGCAAATATAATTAATTAATTAATTAATTAATAGTGGTCTGTTTTATTGTCCTTGCAAAGGATCCTTTTTTTTTTTTGCAGGGTTCGTAATTATGTTCATATCTTTGAAATTAACTACTATATATTTTTTTTAAATAGTAAAGAATAACATTAAGAACTGGCCAATAGACAGTGACTGGTGGACTGGTGGTGTGGCGTTGTCTTTCTCATTGTGTCACAGTTTATTTATTACATCTCACCAATCTCTCCTTATTCATTGGTCTTTTTTTCAGTACTGAAAGTTTCATTGGAACACATGCCTCATATGTCTGGTTTCATGATTACCTTTATGGTGAAAGATGACAAATCTTGCTGGAGAAAGTGAAACGTCTACCTACTTCACTTGTTTAATCATTTTAGAAACATTTACAATCTGATGTTCCTTCAGCCTTTTGAGGGTTCAGTTCGGAAGACGTTCACATTTTCCAAGCATAATACCTACCCATCTTCAATCACAGCCCCTCGAGCAGCTCCCCTTCTTTAATAAGGACTCGAAACGGATTTCTTTGTTGCATGTAGCGCATCACAGGAAGTGTGAAAGCTTGCTGTGAAACAACAAAAAACAAGTCATCAGAGACAAGAGATTTCCATGAAATCTCTCAATCTGAGTTTGCAGACTGTAGTCTCTCTGGTAACTCTTCCTGCTCTCTTGCTATTATTAGCCGTGCAAACGGAAAGACCAAAATAACTCTGCTGAAATCTATTACTCTCCAGGGGGAGGCTTTTGTGTCAGAAATACTGATAAATGAGATGCCTACCCAGTGGGGTCCCTTACCATGCCCCCTCCTCTCTGAGCACTAGCATGTCATCAGTGTTTGATAATTAAGGACAATGTTCCTGACTGAGATTCGTTTAAGGTGGGCATTACAAGCACAGGACAGGATGTTCAGAGAGCGTTGATGTCCGGGTGAGTGTTGTTTGTGCTTGAGGATCACACCCACATGCAGATGTTTTAGTGCTACTCCTGCCCTCACTCATGAAATGGCTGTACTGTTGAATTGTTCCCCATAGAGGAATCAAAAACAAAGAAGGTTACATTTGAGTATTATCTGTTCATCTCTTTTCTGAGATTACTGTGTGCTTTGTACCTTTTATGACATTCATTGTTTCATGATCATCTGGTTTTTGGTAGTTTTAAATACCATAGGTCACCTTGAGTCAAGAATTTTTTTTTTAGTAATAATAAAGCAGCTGTGTATGGTGAACTAAGGAGTCATCTGCTAGTGAGGAAAATGAAATGAATGGCCCAAACCAGGATAAATTGGTGACTGACGATGAACGAATGAATGTTTTGGAAAAAAAACAAAAAAACAAATGAATTAGGTATCTTACGAAATATCCGTGAGGAAGCTGGGGATATCCGTTTATGTGCGATGTACTGTTTTGTGTCCACATCGTGTGGCAGGAAAAAACAGATATAGAATTTGATCAGGGAGGGTCTTGTTTCACTCAAGAGAGTTATTTTTCAGGCAGAAGGCATACCACATCAATGTGTAATCCTAGGATCAAATAGCACGCAACGTGTCTAAGATTTCAGTACATAACAACGTGGACGATCTGCAGCGTCTGACCCAAACATACATACCGATCAGCCATAACATTAAAACCACCTGCCTAATATTGTGTAGGTCCACTTTGTGCCGTCAAAACAGCTCTGACTCATCGAGGCATGGACTCTACAAGACCTCAGAAGGTGTGCTGTGGTATCTGGCACTAAGGCATTAGCAGCAGATCCTTTAAGTCCTGTAAGTTGCAAAGTGCGGCCTCCGTGGATCAGACTTGTTTGTCCAGAACATCCCACAGATGCTCGATCGGATTGAGATCTGGGGAATTTGGAATACCGTTGCCATGTAGGGGTGTTCGTGGTCTGCAGCAATGTTTAGGTCGGTGGTACGTGTTAAAGTAACACGCACAAGAATGCCAGGGCTCAAGGATTCTCAGCAGAACATTGCCCAGAGCATCACAGTGCCTCAGCCGGCTTGCCTTCTTACTATAGTGCATCCTGGTGCCATCTCTTCAACAGGGAATGACACACACACACACACACACACACACACACACACGGCCGTCCACATGATGTAAAAGAAAACATGATTCATCAGACCAGGCCACCTTCTTTCATTGCTCCATGGTCCAGTTCTGATGCTCATGTGCTCGTTGGTGGTGCTTTCGGTGGTGTACAGGGGTCAACAGCTATGCAGCTACACATTCCCATACGCAGTGTGCTGTGATGCACTGTGTGTTCTGACTCCTTTCTGTCATAACCAGCATGAACTTTTTCACCAATTAGTGCTACAGTAGCTGTTCTTTGGGATTGGACCAGACGGGCTAGCCTTCGCTCCCCACGCGCATCAGTAAGCCTTGGGCGCCCATGACCGTGTCACCGGTTCACTGATTGTCCTTCCTTGGACCACTTTTGTTAGGTACTAATTACTGCATACCGGGAACACCCCACACCACCTGCTGTTTTGGAGCAGCTCAGACCCAGCCGTCTGCCATCACAATTTGGCCCTCGTCAGAGTCACTCAGATCTTTTTACACTTGCCCATTTTTCCTGTTTCCAGCACATCAACTTTGAGAACTGACTGTTCACTTGCTGCCTAATATATCCCACCCCTTGACAGGTATATGATGAGATAATCAATGTTATTCACTTCACCTGTTTTAATGTTATGGCTGATTGGTGTGCTAGGTCTGTATGAGAGAGAGCTAGTAAATGTGTGTCTTTATCTTACGTGAGACTAATTTCTCATATGCATTATTTAAGCATGCACTGTCTTTGTGGCATTAAAAGACCTGCATCAAAATATGTTCCAATGGAGCCCCAACTAACAGTGTTAAATTAATGTTTTTATTTTATTTTGGTTTTTTTTGTTTGTTTTTTTTTTTTTGCTGTGTTGTGTACATGACGCCTTGTATGTGGTAATGGTGGGACTTACCTTCTCAGGCAGGGAATTACACGTTGCAACTTTGCCTCAAATGCAGCACAGCTCTCTGGTGTTCAACAACACTTGAATGTTTTATCATTCCTTAAACCCACCCCCCCATTCCTGCACATGTACACAAAACTTCGCCGCCAGTAGATTTCAACTACAAATAGAACTAGCAAGGACTGCCATGTCATCACGTTCAAGTGATGAGACAGACTATTTATGTATTATTTATATACTTTGTAATTAGATATAAATGATAAAAGTACAAATTTGTTCTACTGCATTAGGGAAGATGACATTACGCCTTGGTTCCTAATCTAGCTAAGCTAAGTTGCTTAATTAGTGACTGAACTACATAAAAACGCCAGAGCGTGTGGCAATAATTGTTGTTTTTAGCTGTGTTTTTAGTTCTCCTAAACAGTTTCCCAAGTTGTGAACAACAGTGAATAGTGAACCTATATGCTAGTTTATAGCAGGATGACTGTGCTTGCTTTTAGAAACTTAGTATTTCCGCTAAGCAGGCTTTGTTTTATTATATTTAGCGATTTATTCCCATTACATTTCCCTCATCCGGTGTCTAAGCATGTAACACAGGTACTCTTATGGTTACAGCTGCAGGCATCAGCGTCCTGTATATCCCCTGTATACTGTAAGCTGTCTGATGGTGTTAGCATTTTAGCCTGAGCTGTGCTTTTGCCCATTTGTCCATTCAACTGCATGAAAACCACTACAGAATGTTTACAATAAGGGATGGATAGATTGGTTGCCTTCTGCCTTCTGAGATTTCAAGTTAATATACGTATGTGGAAGCTGGTCATAGTGTTAACTGGTGCTTTACACTCAGCAGTTACACAGTGTACATACAAGGAGGTCTCTCGTGATGATCTCTTGCCTAGTTTCAGGTGGAAATTCGCAGACAGAACGTGACTGTTGCTCTAGTTTCTTTCATCTATGAAAGAAGTTTCTATCAAACTGTGTATGGATTTTAGAGTTTGATTCAGTGCCACTATAGCAAGATGGCAGATACAGTCGCTCTGCCTGGAATGTTAATGTTCGCATCCATGTAACTGCTTTCGGAGTCTTTTCTCTCGGCGAAGTAGTCAGGAAAATGGAGCAGCTGTGAGGACCAGAGACTAAACATTTCACCTGAAAACCAACCTACTGCAGTGATGGGTGCGTAGGCCTATCGCTATGTGCAAGTGTATCTCAGCGTCTCTGTGTGAATTCAGTTCAGCTAATCCTGTTTTTATTTAGCTACGCTTGAGCGAGACAGAGAATAACTCGAATCTGACGTGTAACGTGACAAATCCAAACAATCTGTATTCCGCATGGAGAAATCATGGCCACCTCTGTACCAGCCCGTTACATATTCATCTGAATAATCAAGGATGTTCTGTGATATTTTTTTTGTTTTTGTTTTGTTTAATTATTATTTATGGTCATTGTTCAAGATACACAAAAACAATTAACATGAACCTCTTTAGAAAATAATACACATTATGAATATTTACATCTCAATACATTAGATTTTCTTTTGTCTTTTGCACAGCAAAGATAAGAACATTGTTGTTGTTTTTTAATAAGAACATTTAAAAGGAAACAATGTTGTATACAGTATCATTAACATAACGAAGTCGATACGCAACAGTGCAAACAAAGGACCAGAAAATGGAAAATGTCCTGAACATTATTTGGATAGTTGAAGTGAGTCCTCAAATTAACATTGTGTGTGTGTATATATATATAATATATATCAAATATATATATATTTATTTATTTATTTATTTATCTCTCTCTCTCTCTCTCTCTCTCTCTCTCTCTCTCTCTCTCTATATATATATATATATATATATATATATATATAGATAGATAGATAGATAGATAGATAGATAGATATAGATATATAAACACCACACACTTATATATTCATTTCCTCAAAGAAATGTTTCTCTTTTAGACAAGAACCCTAATATAAAATATATATAACCCATTATATAAGGGTTGTTGTTTAAAAGAGAAACATTTCCTTTGAGGAAGTGACTTGGGTAAACAATCTTGAACATAAAACTTTTCATGTGACAGGAGAAAAGGAAAGTGTTTTTTTTTTTTATTTATTCCGCATTACTCCTTGTCCCAGCTCAACCTGAGGTTGACTGCGCCTTGGTTTGTTCTTCTCCCTACAGCCGGGGTTCCATCCAAATGTCAAATTAAACTTATGCCACCAAGTGAACAATCAAAAAATAATAATAAACGATACAAAATACGCCTTTTTTTTTTCCTTCATCAGCCGTGTTCATGTTCTTACTTGTGCACCACTTCTGTAACACTTCACTGCCTGAACTTAGACGGAGTCTTGAATCAGGAAACCACATGCTTTATTTAGTTTCAGTGGCTAGACATAGCAGTCATCAGCCTTCCTTTTCATGTTGACCTGCAAGGTTTCAAACTTCAGACCAGGGGAAAACTTGCACAATTAATCAAGGGTTTCATCACGAGTATTTCCATTCATATTTACGTTGTTGTTGTTGTTTTTGCTGCATAATTCTTAATCAAATATAAAGAATAAGCCAATTATTTTACTCTATATTTTACTTATTTGCTATATTTTTGAATGCATCATTCCACAGTAATAATTTGGATAAATTATTTGGATAACTTCCTTTTCAAAAAAATTCTCATTTGATATATTTTCTCTCTCTCTCTCTCTCTCTCTCAAGCTTTGCAAACCATCTACCCCATTAAAAACAAACAAACAAAAAAACAACAACACCTTGGATGTAATGTAAGATAAGACCCCTTGGATGGAAACATGGCTTATTCATGCAGTCCAAAGTCGGAGTCACAAAACTTTTAAGCGCACGAGCGCTCTTTCAAGTGAAACGGATAACAGTGGCACAAAAGACTACAGGCGAACATTCTCCACAACCAAACAGTCGGAAAAACCGGACGGAAACACGTCACTGCGGAGTTCAGCCGACTTCTGGCGTCTTGCGCTCGTTGGCATCGCCGGACACGACCGCAGGATCGTGATTGTTCTCTAGAGACGACTCGCTGCTGGTGCTCTCTCCAGACAGCAGCCTGGTCACCCTGAGGTCCGCTTTTAGAGTCCGCACGTCGTTCCCGATGCCCATCTCGCCCAAATCGTTAATGAGCTGGCACAGCCCGGGTTTCTCGGTGCCTGCGCGCTCCTCATCCGTGTCCAGAACGTCCTCGCATTCAAACTGCGTGGCTTTTGCTTCGGCTTCTTCGCCGAGCAGGTCCTCGGTGATGGAGCCGAGTTTGGGCGCGCTCCTGCTGCGCTCCACTGGAGGCTTGTAGCAGCACTGGCCGTTCAGCAGCTTGCGCAGCGGCACCAGTGGGATGGTCTGCTCTCCGATCAGCTGCTGCTGCTGGTGCCGCGCGTCATCGCGCCGTTTCAGCCTCTTGAACTCCGCGAGCGCCGTGGCTGACGTCTGGTACAACAGCAGCGCCATGGCTTTCGCCTTCTCCGGCCGGGACACGAGCACTGCGTGGCAGCGCAGCATCACCGCCTTGTGCTTCATCTCGTGCCGGTAGATCCAGGCGAAGATCCTGGGCAGGCGTGGATCAGCAACGCAGTAGGTGATCCGGTGCAGCAAGTACAGGTGTCCAGGTCTGCGCGCTTGCTCGTCCACGTGCACCATGCGCACTCCGTGTGAGCTCACCGTCAGCCGCATCTTCGTGCCGCTCTTTCCCATTTCGCTCTTGTTCCAGATCTTGCTCACGGCCACGTCCGTGCACCCCTCACCCTTCGACTGGATGGTGGTAGCGTTACCCAAATACAGCACCGTGTACGTGGGGTCCTCGCTCGTGATCTTCACCTTTTTCCTCTTGGATTTGAACATGCTGCCGACCCGGTTCAGCGCGCTCTCCGGACACGCCTTAGCCAGCGTGGTGAGCGCGGAGTAGTTCAGACTCACCGCGTAGCCCTTGTGCTTGGACTGCTTGTCTTCCTCGATCAGGTCAAACTTGTTCTTCTTCCAAGGCAACATTATAGTCTTCTTGTGCACAGGGCAGGCAAAGCTACACCAAGAAGAAGAATCCTACTGCATCTAAACACCAACAAACAGCGTCTGTGTAGGAAAAAAAAGGAACCTTCTCACAAGTCCTTACATGACTAAAATGACCTAGCACTCACTTCCTTAGCAGATCAGAAGTTCTTATCAGCTGTCCCTCCCTCCCTCATTCTCTCACTCCTTCACTCCTTCACTCCCTCCCGTTGCATCATAAGGAGCCGTCAACTAAGTGCACCAGCCCCAAACGCCTGTAATTATACACTGGACTGAACCAACTCCGAGTCTCAGAGGGGGTGTGGAGTCTGAGTGTCCTCCTTGGAACGAACCAGAAATGTCACCTGTGAGATGTTTCACATATTTTCGTTTTACATTCTGGATTTTCTGTATCTTTAATGGTTTTTATTTGTTTATAATTATTATTCCTTTGTAAATATCAGATTGTTTAAAATAAGTACAACTCCTCCTCCACCCGTGCTGGTTTGCTTCAGTGATTTTTCTGGTCAACGTGTAGCCTATGTTTAGAACAATGTAAACCCAAGACATTGATCAATCCGGACTGAGTGTCTTTAAAGCAAGGGCACTGTTAAACTGTAGAACCGGCATCACATAAGGTGTTAAGAGGGTTTTTATTTTACAGTGCTTTAGGGATAGGGGGTCTAGTTTAGTAGGCGAATGCTTTATTTGCACTGAAATTTAGAAATGTGATCACAAGAGAACGATTCGGTTTTATGTGGGCCACTAGTGTACCTGTATTATTATTGTTGTTATAATAATAATCACACCGCCAGGGTCGGGGGTTCGATTCCCGCCGCTGCCCTGTGTGTGCAGAGTTTGCACGTTCTGTCCGGGTTTCCTCCGGGTACTCCGGTTTCCTCCCCCAGTCCAAAGATATGCATGCTAGGCTGATTGGCATGTCCAAAGTGTCCGTAGTGTATGAATGTGTGTGATTGTACCCTGCGATGGATTGGCACCCCGTCCAGGGTGTACTCCGCCTTGTACCCTGAAGGATAAGCAGTATAGAAAATGGATGGATGGATGGATGGATAATAATAATAATAATAATAATAATAATAATAATAATAAATTTAAAAAACGAGGGAATGCTGCCATCTACTGGAGTTAGGAGGTATCACAAACTCACATGAGGGCTGTTCTCTGTATTGTATTGAAAGCCCTATTCAGACTGCATTAAATGTACACGGGGTCCTGGGGTTATTTCTTATTTTTCAGGTGCTACTATGTGATGTCAATGTTTTTCTCTGTCCTCCTCTGAGAAAATTACAGGCCAAATTACCTTCTGTTTATATTATTATTAGTAGTAGTAATAGTAGTAGTAGTAGTAGTAGTATTGTTATTATTATTAGTGATGCTGATGCACTGTTCCAGGGTCCCCGGTTCAGTCCTGAGTTTGGGTTACTACCTGTCCCATGTTCTCCCCACATCAGTTTGTCTGGGTTCCTCCCACCGGATAAAGAGGAGGTGGATTGGCTATCCTACATTTCCCTCTGGTGTGAATGTGTGTGTCCATGCTTCATAACCTGAGGTGGGTAGTAACGTGCTTCCTTTTTCTTCAGTACATTCACTGGCATTCCTCCGATACTGTTAAATATTAATGAATATATGAGTTTTAATAATCAGTTTTGTGTTATTGTACCCATCACATCCATCACAATTCTCCATGTAGTCTGAGATACAGGATCTTCCCTTCAGTTTAATCAGATCCGAAGTAACTAGTAACGTGCTATTTTAGTAGTCTTCTCATTGGATACTTTATTACTCTTACTCAAGTCATTATTAAAATTTACTGTTACTTGAGTAATTATTTTTATATGTAGTTTTACCTGTACTTGAGTAAAAAAAAAAATGGCTACTCTACTCACCTCTGTTCATAACTATACATCAGGTAACACTAAAATTAATACTCTTAGTTTTCATGGAAAAAGTTACAGTTAAAAAAAAAAAACATAACCAAAATATTTGACATTTCACTTCACTAGAAAAAAAGTCAAAAGAAAAAACATTTATATGGAGAAAAGTAATATGTGTATCAAAACCTATCTTCTTTTCTATGTTTCAACTTTCTCATTACCTGCCAAGTTTTTTTTTTTATGATTCATGGTGTTGAGAAAGACTTGATTCTTCCTAGAAAATATAAAAGGATCCAAACATATACTAAACGTACAGATTACTGTCTTAGCCCGACAACCAAATGCACTACATACATGGTAAAAAGTATGTGAACACCTGATCATCACACCCATATATTGTTTTCCCCCCAAACTGTTGCCACAAAGTTGGAAACACAAAATTGTATAAAATGTCTTTGTATGCTGTAGAGTTACAATTTCCCTTCACTGGAACTGAAAGGCTCAAACATGTTCCAGCATGACAATAGCCCTGTGCACAAAGCGAGCTCCGTGAACACATGGTTTGTGAAGGTTGGAGTGGAAGAACTCAAGTGTCCAGCACAGAGCCCTGACCTCAACCCCACCGAACATCTTTGGGATGAACTGCACCCCAGACCTCCTCACCTGACATCAGTGCCTGATCTCACTAATGCTCTTGATCACAAATCTGAACCACATCCATTCTCCAAAATCTTCTGGAAAGCCTTCCCAGAAAATGTTCAAACAAGCACGTATAGGTGTGATGGTCATGTGTCCACAAACTTTTGGCCATTTACTGTATATTAACTCTGATAGGAACAGCGAATTTTCTTTCTTTTTTTTTTGTAGCTGGATTACTGATTAAAAAAAAACTTAATAGCAAAATTGTTTATGGAAATTTAATAGCTTAATTGGTTATTTTAATGCAAAACTGGGAATAATATTCCATGTTAAATAAAGACTAGATTTATAATTAAAACAGAAAACAGTCATCAGTCAACGCCAGGGGGAAGCAGACAACAGGTTACAATATAAACAATGGTAATTGAGGGGACAAAAAAAGGGAGGCGGATATATATATATATATATATATATATATATATATATATATATATATATATATATATATATATATATTATATATATAAATAAACCCACCAAACTTGTTTTTTCAGTCTTCTTTTTTTTGCCCTATGGTGGACAACTATTTATTTATTTATTCATATTGTTTTATATCTATATTGGTTTTATTTGGCCCGCAGCAGTATTCCTGTGAAGCTGGAACTATTTTACTGGAGGAAGATTTTAGACTACGCTTAACACTGGCACACTAGACGCAACCAAAAGGGTGTTTATCATTTTGTTCCCCCCTTTAAATCCTTATATCCTTTATTTAATCATTCTCAAGTGAACAAACGCTTTTTAAAGATGCACACATAGCTCATCGCAAACGCTTTACCTCAGATAAAGTTTTTTTTGTGTGTGTTTTGTTTGATAGTTTATATTCGCAATCACTCTACCCTCTGCATGTCAACATGGAACATTCCACATAACTTCCTCTGCGTCCTAAATAACCTATTATTGCCTATATAGGTGCACTACTCTTAGGGAAGAATAACAGCTTCTGCGCCCTACGTAGTGCACTTTATTTACAACGAGGACGCATTTGGGACTTTCGCCACACGCATGGTGTGGTATGTGGAGGAAGTGTACTAGGGATTTACACATGCGTCAGGATGGGGAAGAAGAAGGGTCGTGGAGATGGTACGGGTTTAGGAAGAGCTTTAATGAAGGAGAGACTCAATGCAGCCCGAGGACACAGAAGAAACGACACATGGGTATAAAGCTAACGTTATAGCAACAAGACTTTCTTCAGTAGTTCTCTGTTATTGCTAACGGGTTAGCTATAGTAGATAGCCGAGTCACTCAGAGTTGTGATGGGAGTGTGTACACTAGTTATGGTCATGTAAGAAATAACACAGAAATGGCGACCAGCTAATTAACTCAAAACATTTGCAACGGTTTCCTGAGGCTTTAATCTCTCGGTCTGGTTCAATACACACAACCACAATCATGGGGAAGATGAAAGTAAATTGTGCATTTCATTTGGAAATCAAGGTTCCAGAGTCTGGAGGAAGAGTGGAGAGACACAGAATCCAAGTTGCTTGAAGTCCAGTGTGAAGTTTCCACAGTCAGTGATGATTTGGGGTGTCATGTCATCTGCTGGTGTTGGTCCACTGTGTTTTCTCAAGTCGAGAGTCGATACAGCCGCCTGATTTGCAATGGAGGTTAAATCATTTTGATTGCAACTGTAAACATCTCTAACAGTTGTTCTAACAATATTCCATTACATTGAAACCATTACTAGATTTACAGGCTGTCAGTCAGGCTGAGTTGCCATGCCAACGTACAGCACTCTATCCAGCTGTGGCTTCTTTGGGAACTGCTTTTATCAACAGCAATAATAAACCAAAATAATTTCTTCCCTTATAGTGTCTGAAATATAAATGTTTTGTTTTTTTACTATGACAGCACTCTTGCCCGTGCAATTTTGTGTTGTTTTAATGAATTATTATATATACGTACTTTGTTATAGTTTCTAAAATAAACGTAACTGCTATCTGATATAACATGTCGTCATCCCCCCCACCCCCGAACCAGCTCCACACCAGCGAACTGAATGACGGATATGATTGGGGTCGCCTGAATTTGCAGTCTGTAACGGAGCAGAGCTCTTTGGACGATTTTCTGGCCACGGCTGAACTGGCAGGAACAGAATTTACTGCAGGTAGATCCTTCCGCACTTCCTCTCTCCAGACGTCTTGGTAAAGTACAGTGTCTGTAACTGGCTTTAATGTTTCAGAGAAACTGAACATCAGATTGGTGCCAGCTGAAGCCAGGAGTGGCCTACTGACAGCTGAGGAATCCAAGAGACTGAAGAAGCTCCATGATGACAACAGACAGTTCCTCCGCATACCACGAAGGTCTGTAAGCACTGCTTTTGAAGCAGTATTATTGAACTCGGTTAACCCTTTAACCCTCGTGTAGAGTGAACCTGAAGGAAAAACATACAGTTGAATAAATACACTTATTGCGCGTTCAGCAACAGGACTGTGATATTCTGGTTAAAGGAACCGATCTGACACATCTGACGAGAATTTTGACATGATTACCTGTACTGAGAGAACTCTTACGAAAGACTCCATCAATAACCGTTACGCTCTAACAATAAAGATCTTGGAACGAGGCCGACGGTAAAGAATGCTGGGTTTTTTTTGGTTGGTTTTCAGCACTACAAGAAAAAAGGTATTAGTGGTAGCGATTAGATCCACGTTACTGCAATACAAAATGCAACACCGGTATGTTTGTACGGCTCCACCACCGAATCAGGGAAGGGTTGTGTTTTCGGGTTGTCCGCGCGTCCGTCTGAGATCCTCGTCGAGAACGGGTGGCTGAATGTTTAGCATTTTATATATGCAGTTATGATCGTAACCAGCAGATAATTCAATTTCGTAATTTATCCAAACAGCGTCAACTTCACAGTAAGGTCAGATGTCTGAAACAGTACTTCTTCCTTCACGTTTGACGTGTGTTTTAAAAACTCCTCATTCTGGCACACAAGTTAATAACAAGAAGGATTGTCTGATCCATTTTGATGCCCTACCTCTGGATGGAGCTCTCATCAACTGGAGGCTACAGCCTGGAGATTGCTTAGGACGGTGCTGCTTGAGGTACCATGAAAATGGTATTGGACCTCATTTCCACATGGACGTTCTCGCTGTGGTTGCTGAAACTACGGTTGCTGCAATGGCCTTAGGACCGAAATTACCACATGCAGGGTTGCACTCAGGTCTCCTTTAGTGAACAGTGGACTAGTTCAAAAAACAGACTTCATATAAAAACCTTAATGAACTTTCCTTTGATTTTATCTGTTGTTACCAAGATGAGGATGGGTTCCCTTCTGAGTCTGGTTCCTCTCAAGGTTTCTTCCTCATATCATCTTAGGGAGTTTTTCCCTCACCACCGTCGCCACCGGCTCGCTCAATATGAAAAATTCACACACTTAAAATCGGTATCCTGTGTTTATATGTTTCTGTAAAGCTGCTTTGAGACAATGTCCATTGTAAAAAGTGCTATACAAATAAAATTGAATTGAAGGACTGGACTCGTCTGCGGAGGAAGAGGCGGAGGCATCCCCGTCAACGTCATTGGCGCCGAGTTCTACTAGTCCCTTCTGACAGGAAGTCCCTTCTCTGAAAAGCTGGAATATATACGCATTACTTGCAAATACTTTTGACTAGCTAATTAGTAAATGTGTTGAAAAATACCAAAAGTATGCACTGTGTACCGGTGGCAATAGTAACAACATTACGGCTGATTATGGGTCGGTTGCCACGCCAGGCCTTCTGGTGGAATAGAGCTACGTGTTGTACTGACTCCTTTTTGAAAGTCCTTTATCGCGATGTGTTTTTGTTTACAGACCGCACTGGGATGAGAACACAAGCCCCGAGCTCCTCCAGCAGGCCGAAAGAGACAGCTTCCTGACATGGAGACGAGAGCTGGCAAGGTGAGGGAACTCGTTTCTGTTTTTCGGCTATTTATCGCTTCTTTGTTAGACTTGATTTGTTCCAATTATTTGCCCGTTTTTGCTGGATAAGGCTGGAGGAGGAACAGAAACTGATTCTTACCCCTTTTGAGAGGAACCTGGATTTTTGGAGGCAGCTTTGGAGAGTTATCGAGAGAAGGTACTTTCTCTAATGTGATTTTAGCCGTGTTTTATGTATAAATGTCGTCCTACTACACTGGTGCTTTGAGTCAGCTTTGTAATTATTCAGCAATATTTTCTCTCTAGTGATGTTGTGGTCCAGATAGTCGATGCCAGAAACCCTTTGCTGTTCCGATGTCCTGATCTAGTACGTAAATACATTTGTTTTATTTATCTATTTATCGTTTTTCTAACATTGATTTACTAGAATTTTCTGTCTCCGTTTACTGCAACACGCTGTTGTTTTAATCGGCCATCAGGAGAAATACGTCGAAGAGGTCTCCAGTCACAAGGTGAACATGCTACTGTTGAACAAAGCAGATCTGCTTACCCGAGAGCAGCGTCGTGCCTGGGCCAAGCATTTTCAGAAAGAAGGCATCAGAGCAGCATTCTGGTCTGCGCTGGCTGAGGCACAGCGGCTGGACGCCGAAGAAAAGGTGAGCACTATGTTCGTTTCGGCGACCCGTATAGAGCGAGGGTAAAGTAAAGATTCGGACAGGGTTGTTGTTGTTGCTGTTGTTGTATAATATACAAGTGCAAAAATCCACTTCAAATTTATAAACGTCTTTTGATCTATTCATAAACACAAACATATGTTTAAAAAAAAAACAACGAAATTGATGTAGATTATTCGGGCACTGTGCTGCTAAATATATATGTAAAGGTAAAATAATAATAATAATAATAATAATAATAATAATAATAATAAATAAAATTTATTCTCACACAAATTGCACCTGGTGTCATTATAAAAGACATCGCATGGGAAGCAAAGGGGTTCACGAGTTGGGGCGGCTGTGGCACAGTTGGTAGAGAAGGTTGTCCACTAATCGTAGGGTTGGCGGTTCAATTCCCAGCCCGCATGACTCCACATGCCAAAGTGTGCTTGGGCAAGACACTGAACCCCAAGTTGCTCTGCTACCATTGGTGTGTGTGTGAATGGGTGTATGAGAACCAGTGTAAAGCTCTTTGTAGAACCGCTAAGGTTAAAAAAGCACTATATAAGTGCAGACCGTGAAGGTCCTCAGGGAGAATATTATTAAACAACACCCGAAATGAAAACTCTACAGAGTCAAAGTTCTTACACATCCCCTGTCAGTAAAACTGCTTGGATAATATGCCGATGGAACGTCGTCCCCAGACAGGTGAGCCGTGCAAGATTTCCCAAGGTAAGAGAGAAGTCAGAGAGATGCAGGACCACCTGAAAGCAGCAGGAACGGGAGTTACACAGAGCTCGATTAAACACCGAACTGCATTGCAGTCATCTCCATTCCTTCACCTCACACAAAACTCTGTTGTTCAAAAGAAGCACGGAGATGCATGTCTAAAAGCATTTAGACAAACCACACCTCTTTTGGAGCAGCATTCTCTGCTCAGACGAAACAAAAACAGAACTGTTTTTGGCAAGATTTCGTCTCATGTTTGGAGAAAGAAGGTCGTGCATATGATCCCAAAATCCCCATAACCACAGTGAAGCATGGAGGTGGGAGCATCATGGTATAGAGCTGTTTCTCTGTAACCCACGGTATAAGGACACGTTATAAGGAGAATTTGATCTCATCGGGGGTGTGAAGATGGCCGTTTCAACGAGCCAACAACCCCAAACATACAGCCGAACTAACTCAAGACTGGTTACCAAAAAAAAAAAAAAAAAGAAGGAGAAGGTGCTCTTGTGGTTAGCCAATCTCCTGACTTTTATTTATGGAGGGTTTTGAAATTGAGTCCATCAGAGTGACCCTCTTTTGGATTCGAAGGCAATTTTATGGGAGGAATGAGCCAAAATCAAACCAAATGGTGCAAAAACCGTATTACTTCTTACCATAGACGTCTTGAAGCTGTAATTGCCAACAACGGCTTTGCAGCAACGTTCTTTAACGTTGGTCATTTGTGGTATCCCCCCCCCCGCATATGTATGTATGTATGTATGGTTATGTCTGTATATGCATATGTGTGTGTGTGCGTGTAATCATTTCTACAGAACAGATGCTGATGTTTCTCAATTAAATTGATTTGGATGTGACTTTGCCAGTTAAAAATAAATAGACAAGGGTATCCAAGTATAAATGCCCACAGCCACGGCCCAAAATCTAGTGGAAAACCTTTCCGGAGGAGTGGACGTTATTATAACAGCAAAGGAGGAAGAAATCTGGAACAGGATGTTCAGCAAGCGCATATAGATGTCCTTGTCGGGTGTCCACAAACTTTTGACCATGTGGTGTATCTAGCTAGTTATTTCCAGCTTGTTTAAAGATCTGGTTGGAGATGAACAGCAACAACCCCCTTTTTCTGCCTCTGCTCTTATTTAATGTATCTGAATTATTTTTTTTTTCTTCTATGGACGGAATATTCGAATGCAAACTGGTCGGATAAAGTGCTGTTATACTTTGTTTATACCACTTATTACATTCTTTTGTTATTGATTTTTACCTCAGTTAAGAGTAAACTCTTTGATATGTCGGCATTAGAGCTTTCTGAAATTTTCTTCTAGAATAAATTTGAATAAACTCCTAAAAGCATGTGAATCAAAGTAAGTTGCACCAGTATGCTTAATGTAATCTGACCGATATTTCATATTTCACCCTGCGATTATCTCCTGCCTGGCATTAAAGGGAGAAGATCTCGATGACCTTCAGGAGTCAAGCGATGCAGAATGTAGGGCGGCCGAGGCCTCGCAGGAAAGGAGTCGAGAGTACGAGGAAGATGACGAAGAAGAGGACACGACAGCGAGTTTTGAAGACTGCACTTCAGATGTAGACTGGCAAACCTGCTCTGAGGGATCAGGAGACGAAAAGGACGAAGAGAAGTGTGCAGCCTCTTCAGCTTGTGCTTCTTTTTATAACTCGAGCCGTCTGCTGCGCAAAGACGAACTGCTAGAAATGTTCAAATCTGCACATACTGGACCCAAGTGTAAGAACGGCCAATTCACAGTAGGACTGGTGAGCTTGCATTTAAGGGAATTTACACACACACACACACACACACACGCAGAGTTTATTCATTTCATCAGCATGACATGATCCTATCTCTGTTTAAGGTGGGTTATCCGAATGTTGGCAAAAGCTCCACCATCAACACCATCTTTAGGAATAAGAAAGTCTCGGTGTCAGCAACACCTGGACACACAAAGCACTTTCAGGTATGTTTTTACTAAAATGCGCTTGGGAAAACGATTATATCATCTGACTCTGGTCAGCTGTACACTTCAGCACGTTCTGCAAGGGAGATTTTTCACTTCTGAATGAAGATGGTGATTATATATAATGAAATATTTATTTGTTTAAATGTATTGCTAAAAAATACTAAGGTTCGTGCAGTTGCTAATATCGACATCGGTGGATTCTCAGAACAGACCTGAACGTGATGAAAGCTTGCAAATATGCTTCACTTCCACTGCCGAGTGGAATCGCGCAGATGGCAGATTGAGAAACGCATGTGAACAATGCTACTTGTAGCTACAAGTAGCATTGTTCACATGCGTTTCTCAATCTGCCATCTGCGCGATTGTCGTCACGATCAGTGTCTCAAATCAAAAACAAAATCTCTCTGTCTCTCTCTCTCACTGTCTCTCTGTCTCTGTCTGTGTCTCTCTCTCCTCTCACTGTCTCTCTCTCTCTCTCACTGTCTCACTCTCTCTCACACTGTCTCTGTCTCTCTCTCTCTCTCTCACTGTCTCTCTCTCTCTCTTTCTCACTGTCTCTCTCTCTCACTCTCTCTCTATCTCTCTAGTTCGTTTTCATTACGGTCAAATACTGAGATGGACGTTGCAAAATGCAAGAGAAAGTCATATTTTTATTCATGTTACTCAGCCCTCTGAATCTATGTTAAATATTTGTTTGTGTGTTGTAGACATTGTTTGTTGAACCGGGTCTTTGCCTGTGTGACTGTCCTGGCCTAGTCATGCCTTCCTTCATGTCCACCAAAGCCGAGATGATCTGCAGCGGGATTCTCCCCATCGACCAGATGCGAGACCACGTCCCGGCCATCTCTCTCATATCCTCTCGTCATCCACTTTTACAGTATTGGAATTTCTTTTTAAGCTCTCGTGTATAACCCGCAAGTGAAACCCTTAACTTAAGTACGTTTGTCAGACAATTCCACGAGCTGTGCTGGAGGGAACCTACGGCATCAACATCGTCAGACCAAGAGAGGACGAAGAGCCAGATCGCTCGCCCACCTCTGAGGAACTGCTTTCAGCTTATGGATGTAGGCCACTAATTGTTAAGTTATAAGCGCACATTGTAGTATGAGGGAAGTGAATTATTTCCTGGTGTCAACTTCAATGTAAACGTGTCTGTTCAGATATGAGGGGCTTCATGACAGCACACGGTCAGCCAGACCAGTCCAGATCTGCCCGCTATGTCCTGAAAGACTATGTTACCGTAAGTATTTATTCCACTTCCACTCGGGTTTGTCTTGTTCACGATCACGTCCACACATTTCACTGCTTGAAATGAAAGAGCGCACTTATGGTTTTGCACGTTTTGTTTTTATGAATCTTTGCAGGGAAAGCTGCTCTATTGTCACCCTCCTCCTCTCATCAATGCTAAAGACTTCCAGCCTCAGCACTTAAAGTTTGTAAACCAAACTATTAAGGGTGGTCCTTCCACGTGTACCAATAATAAACCTCCCAAGATCAAACAGATTGAAAACACTGTTGATAAAACTTTCTTTCACCAGGTAACAAATCATGTCTTCTGAAATAAATTATTTTCCTAAATTAGTCAACATTTTGCTACTTTGTTCAGCATTTCACTACATGTTTCACCCAGGAGAACGTCCGGGCACTAACAAAGGGAGTGCAGATGGTGATGGGCTACAAACCTGGCAGTGGCCCACAAGCGCAAGGAAAAGCAGGCGCAGAACAGCAAGCTGGGAAACCTTGGAAAAAGCATGGCAACAGGAACAAGAAGGAGAAAGTGAGAAGACTCAATAAACACCTGGACGCTTGAACGTTGCCATGATACGGAAGACGAGCAAAGACACTGAAACAGTTCCTATCTGAGGCTGATGGAAATATCTGAACTTCAAATAAAAGCCACTTTCTAAGAATCCATTCGCAATTACACCATGAAAATAATACATTTCTGCATGATCCAAAATGATTTTGTATTGTTGCCACATTTATAATCAATGAAGCACCCCTCTTGATGTGTCTAAAATGTTTGTTTTTTTTCTTTTTATGACCAAGTTTTGGATTACGTAAACTGTATATCCTAAATATATCTTGGGTACAGTCACAACTGCAAGGTCCCCGGTTCGATCTTGAGCTCCGGTGACTCTCTATGCTGCTTGTTCCCATGTCTGTGAGGGTTTCCTCCAGGTTCTCCAGTTTCCTGACACCTTCCAGGAACATGGCAGTAGGTAGATTGACTAAGAGATTTGTCTCACGCTTAGGTGAGAATGTATGCGTTCACAGTGCCCTGCAAAAGACTTGTCCTATCCAGGGTGATTTTCCTGCCTCGCACCCACTGTTCACGTGATAGGCTCCGGATTCAACGCAACCCAGACCTGGATAAAATGGTTACAGAAAGAGAGAGGGAGTTACCCGTTCCAAGTGTCATGTTTAGATAGGGCCTTTTCTTAAAATGGATAACGAGGGATTACTCAATACAATAGAAATTAAATTTTAAAAAAAATTGGTTTAGTATTCAGATTCTAGTTTTAAAAATATATATATATTTAGTGTCCCTTGAATAGAAGATGCCTACATTTTCAAGTTGATTTCTCTCACACTGCACATGTAATGCATGACCTAACGCACAGGCTCACAACCCCGGTCCTGGACTACCTCCTGTCCCTTTTAAGTTTTTCCTGCTCCCAATACACCTGATTCGGCTAAATCTGTGGTGCCCAACTTTTTTTTTTTTTTGGATCATTTGAACCCCTTCAGCTTAATATATTTATGATGTAATGAAATATTCCATGAGATTTCATGCAGGCTACATTTTAGTGAACATTTTGCTTGTTTTTGTAGCTTTTGCTGCTGTTTAAAGCTATGCAACCTTAGCTTGAAACATTTGACAAGTTTTGTGACCAGATTATAATGTTTTGTTATTAAATGTCTTTTAAAAAAAAAACACTGGTTTCATGTTTTCATTAGAATATTTTTGAGGTCAGGGCTCTGTGCAGGACACTCAAGTTCTTCCACTCTAACCTTGTTACACTGTGTCTTCATGGCTCTCGCTTTGTCATGCTGGAACAGGTTTGGGCCTCTTCGTTCCAGTGAAGGGAAATTGTAACGCTACAGCATGCAGGGACATCCTTTAAAATTGTGTGCTTCCAACTTTGTGACAACAGTTTGAGGAAGAACCACGTACGGGTATGATGGCCAGGTGTCCACATACATTTGGCTATACACTAGTGTATCCAAAAAACAAGTACCGTACTATATCGCATGTCCAAATATTACTCCAGCTGTGGTAAATTCCATTATCTTGGGTGTAGAGGTAGTTATGCAAGCCATTTAGATCCATCTATACACAACCCAAGTTAAAACAAATCATACTACTGTACTACATGTCTGCAAATCAAAACAGTATGGTTTCTTCTCGGACAGAGTGTACACGTGTTGTTTCATCCGAGAATAGAGGACAGAAGAAGAGATGAAAACCACACACAACTATTCAGGCCAAGTTGAGAAGATGAAGGACATCTCCATATTCAAACTCGCGTGCTTCAGCACTTAACCCTTGTGCGTTAATGAAAAAAGTTACACATAAGTCCATAGAGGACAAAAATGTCCATGTCCAAAAATATTATATATTCATATTATTTTCCACTTTCACTGACATTGATTTTTCTTCTTTTTTACATTTTTTTTTTTTTTTAACCAGCATCAGTTCTGATCATAATTACCAAACAGTCATTCATTTTCAGAATTGTAATCCTTTATGCTGGTTTGTTTACATAATGCCACGGATGTGTTTTTTTTTTTTTTTATGAAAAAAAATATTTTCCATATACTAAATGCTAAGCAGAATTTTTTTTCTTTGATTATTACAGCCTTTGATATGACAACAACATTCATTCTGATGCATTCATATTTTTTATGCTGTGTCAGATAAAAAAAAAAAACCTACCACTCAGGTCCATAAAGGACAAAAATGTCCATGTAAAAAAACTGTCATAGAAATATTATACATATATAAAAAAAAAATTTCCCACTTTCACTGACTTTTTTTAAATGCTTTTACCAGCATCAGTTCTGATCATAATGACCAAACATTCATTCAGTGACTGAATTTGAACCCTTTAAACACTGGTTTCTTTACATAATGCAAAAAATCTTCAAAGCTCAGGAACCTTAATTGACTCATATACATGGGGTTTGATTTGTGATTTCCACTACAATATCATTTCTTTCTCTCCAACTCTAATATCCACACACACACTGATATCTGCATGATTTATTCGGTGGGTCTGCAGTGCTCTATATAATACAGCAGAATGAGGGGAAAAAATGAAACGTATGTATTTTCACCACAAAATAATAAAACATAAAAATTCAATATTTTGAAACATTGTCAACAAAATAAATGCCATATGAACTCAAAATGCATGATTTTATAAGCATAAACGTCATGGAGATTAAATATTGCGGTTTGAATGGGTTACCATGGGGACACGTTTGTCCTTAAGGTCCTGAGTGTAATTATTTTGTGTACCTAGTTTAAAACAGATTTATGAAAGCAAACTTCAATACAAATACACACCTTTTGCTAAATTTATGCTGCTTGCATTAACACAGACAAAATGAAAAAGAGAAAAACGTCCATAAGGACACACAAGGGTTAAACAGGTCTGTCAGAACAGCTCACGGTGTTAGCATATAGCATGTTGTGGGAGTGTTTTAAAGCGTGTAGCCGACATTCATCGTTTGTTTTTTTGTAAAATGTTGATTAGTTGTTAGTAATTTGTTAAAGCCTCGTGTGAGAAACTGCAGGGAAAGCTAGTCTCACCTGAGAGCAACTTCCTGTCATTACACTTTATACTATATAGTACCAAGTGTTTGTTTGTTTGTTTGTTTGTCTGTGTCAGTTGTGTAACCAGTGCTTGGCGTTTTTTTCCACCCCACACATCCCTAACCCACTTCACAGTGGTACTGTTTCTTTTCTGGAAAAGAAATATGATTAAAAATGATTTCCCCACTGCTTTTTCTCACTGGTGGAAAGAAGTTACGAGCTCTTTTTACTCCGAGGTAAATAACATTGGCATTTCGACTTCAGTCGGCTTCACGTCTGCTTTATTTCTGGTCATTTCCTACTTAATGTAAGTAATGGTGCGGTCTTATTTCCTAATATTAAGAAAATGGGAGCTTAAATGTGTATCCTGGTAATATGTCAGTTTTGAGGCCTTCCTTTCTAGACTCATATGCAGCAGGTCAAAGTTCAGAGATGCTGCAGCTTGTGTGTTGTACTCTCTGATTGGAGATCTGTGTCAGCTTGCTGGAGCTTTTCTCTCTAATCAGACCTTCTTTCAGGTGAAAGCCAACGAAAACAAGCTTGTTACACTTTATTCATCTTTGAACTTGAATTTATCTTGAATAACTAACTTGAATTATTTTTTCTTTCTCTCCCCTCCAGCGTGTTATGGCTTCAATAATGGCGAGCTTGGATGTTGTGCTTTTCATTTCAGTCACTTTGCCGCTTTGTTGGTGGTACCATTCCACCACTGGTAAGATGGGTTCATTGTGTTTGTGTCATGTTCCTTTACTAATAAGTGATGAATATACACTATGTAGGAAAAAGGATGTGGACACTCGAGTATCGAAGATCCCGTTCCAAATCCATAGGCATTAATATAGATTTTGCTGCTGTTATAATAACTTGTACGATTCTGAGAAGGCTTTCTACTGGATTTTGGAGCGTGGTTGTGGGGATTTGTGTTCATTCAGCCACGAAAGCGCAACCGGTTTGGCACTGATGTCCGGTAAGAAGGCCTGGTGTGATGTCTGTGTTCCGGTTCATCCCAAAGGTGTTCAGTCAGGTTGAGTTCAGGGATCTGTGCAGGACGCTCGTGTTCCTCCACTCCGTCCTTGACAAATCATCATGTCTTCATGGAGCTCGCTTTGTGCGTTGAACATATTTGGGCCACTTACTTCCATTGAAGAAAAACCTTAGTGCTATAGCATACAAAGACATTCTAGACAATAGTGCATTTCCAGCTTCATGGCAACACAGTTCGGCAGAAGGTCCACATATGGGTGTGATGGTCAGGTGAACACGTACTTTTAGTCATATGTAGGTCAGTTCTGCGTTTATGTTTTGTTCAAGGAAGGAGAGTGAGAATGTTAAGCAGAAGAAGGAGGCAGAACGTCCTGATGGTCTGTCTACTGTTTGGAACGGGAGGATGTGTTTACGCTGATATACGTGTACGCTACACGCAAGCAGTCTTCCACGGCCCTCCAACCAGCAGGAAGCTGCTGAACGTCGTTGTACATGTGAGTGACCTGATCCTCTCTTACCTGCACAACACCACGTTTGAATGGCTTTGCTAAACACTTGACTTTTTGTGACATAAGAGTGTATTCAAGAAGTTGTGGTTTGTGTTGGTTTCTGAGAACAGGATCAGACTGAACTGCTTGGTTATGTGCTTGGTCTTCTGTATTTCGCCATTAGCTGGACTTCCAGGATTCCTTTCTTTCTGAAAGCTGTGAGTAACCTCTATGAGCACCTCCAGTCGTTTTGAGGTTGTTTGTTTTGAGAAGTCTTTTTACAAATGAACTCGTATACACCTTTAGTTCAAATATCTTTTTGTCTTGTAATTTGCATCCTGCAGAACAGAGGAGAGATGAGTAATTCGACGCATGTTTCCTCAAGGAGTTTTAGCGCTTTGGCTGGAGCTCTTTATGCCTCTGCCATACTGCTCTATGACCCGCGGCTGGAGTCTGTTGTCAAAGCGCTGCCGTGGATTCTCTCAGGAGCGTGCTGTGCAATTCTGGATTTCTTTGTATCCTTTTACGTATAGCACCTACAGGCATATATCATCCCGGTGTCATTTTAGTCCTTTAACTATCTGAACTTTCAGATTTTGCTCCTCTCATGTTATAGAATCTGCTATAAGTGCCAGTCCGCTGGGACGCTGGATTCGGATACAGAGTCCCTATTGGGCAGATTCCACAGAGTTACATCTGGTCTGTATCACAGCCCCAAAGACAAAAATGCCAGAAAGCATATCTCGTCCTGGAAGAGTAGCTCAAAAATGCCCGAGATGGAACCTTATAGAAACACTAAAGTTCAGCCTATTCGAACGGTATGTATTTTTTTAGACTGTGATGATGATGATGATGATGAAATCTGTGCTCTCCTCCTTTTATGCTGTCTTGTCTAGTTCTTGTATCTTAATGATCATAGGCATATAATTGAACAGGATGGATAGTGGAAATGCTTTTGGAAAACACTGTGATGCTTCTTACATTGCCAGATAAATTCTTAACACTTTATATTTTAGCATTATGAAAGCTCATTTTAAATGGGGGGGGGGGACTGAGGAAGTTATGGGTGTGGATAGGTGAATTGAGAAACGTATGTAAGACCTTTCTTTGTTTGCTTAGCTCACTTTAATTACATGCTGTATTTGTTGCTAACTTGGTCTAGTTTTATCCTTGGTTTAAAAAACCAAGGATGCCTGTAAACTGTAAAATCCGAGAAACTCCAGGGGTTCAAAAAACCTTTGACTGGCAGCATATACTGAGAAACACTTTAACTATTTGATGATGTATTTCCTTGTTTTCTAGGTGTGTCTGAAGGAGGTTACTCTCACTCGGGAGGACTCCGCAGACAGCCAACCTCTGAAGGGATCTGTGAAGGTGGTCAGGGTCGATGAGCGTTATTCTTCAGGCAGTGCTACAGATTCATCTTGCCTTAGCTCTGAGCTAGAGGTTAGCCATGCCTTTTTCAATAAACTCCACTCTGGTCAATGCAGGTAATTAGTGATAACGAAAGTATTCATAGACATGTGTATATGGGGCATGAGTAAAATCCGCTGTATGTACACCATATGATTGATTTCTAAACTAGATTACAATAAAAATCTCATCATTTAGACCAGCTGTTACAGGAGGTGGAGCTGAGGCACACGGAGGGGAGGATGGGGCAGCTTTTGGAAGGGACTAACGTGGAAATCATAACTGGCTGACCGACAGAGTAGTGTTTATATTTCTGTGTCAATTAGCAAACTGTATTTTGAGATCGAATGAATAGATGAATGACCTAGTTAATACCCTTTTTTTATTATTATTATATTTTTTTTTTAAATACGTTATGATAAGGATGTACTGTAAAACAAATTCCTGGGCTTGTTTTTTTATTATTATTTTTTTCTTCTTCAATAACCTCATCTCTGGATGAACACACTGCCTTTTTATCCATTTTTAATTGCTATGAGCCAGTAGGTGGCAGTAAAGTCTTTTTACAGGTGTAAAAATACAAAAAAGCCTAACCCTAAGGCGTATCAAGTCTGTACTGCAGTCTGATGGTTTGACTCATGGAAAGGAATTTCCCCGTACTGAAAGCTGATTTGTACATTTCCTGAATGATTCATAACTCTTGGAGAACATTTAAAAAGATGTAGTTAAACAGTGAACATTGTAAACCTCTAGAACTCATGAGCAGTTCGAGATGTTGCAGTTTTTCATAATAGTATTCACTAAATAATATTCAATACTCAAAACACCTGAATAATATTCTGAATACCTGAATAATAAGCCTGGGGTGTACAGTGTTGCCTCAAAAAGGAAGAATCCTGCTTATTTAAGGCATTAAAGCCAAAGGCTAATTCTTTTTCTTGTTGTTGTTATTGTTCACATATGTAGTATTAATGATTTTGTAGCTTGATGATGCTCACCATGCTTTCTTCTTTTCCTTTTTTCTCTCAAATTTTTTATTGAATGAAAAGAGAAGGCAGTCACAATATTTGAAACAACAGAGACACGACTTTTCTGAATTGTTTTTACTTTTTATAACAGAGAGAAGAGGGGGACAAATAACTTGGTAAATAAATGAATAAAATATATAAATGTGCATGTATAACTACATCTATAGACAAATGCTAAAATAAACATATACAAATGGATAACAGTAAAGACGATGCTTGGACAGCCAAGAATAATACACACTTTAAAAAAAAAAAGAAGAAGGGGGGGTGGGTTGAAAGAGAATCAGTCAGAGGGCAAAGTTTGATGAGAATTAAAGTGGTTTATAAACGGCTGCCATTTATCACTACAAAAAAAATCCAGCGCTGCCATTCCAAGAACATCTTATCAAGTCCACCTTCAAAAAGAACATGGTATCATCAAGCCATAGTGTAGTAGTTGGTGGTTTAGTGGACTTCCAGAGAAATAAAGTCCATCTTCTAGCTACTAAGGAGGTGAAGGCTAACAAGGGTAATTTAGAAATAGGGAACCGGTCGACATAACTGCAAAAGATACCATCCTTGTAGAGATCTCAGAAAAATCTTAATCCTTTACCATACCACTCCTGAAAAAACAGGATCTGTAATCGATGGAGGAAATAAATAATTTCTAAACAATTGCATTAAAGAAGAGGCAGAAACAAACTTAAAGTGGCATCTAAACTGCCCCCATATCTTAAAGGTGGAAATGAAATCCTGTAATGAAGTAAATAAACATGAATTTTCTTCCAGACTACTCCATGGGCCCTTGGATGAGCTGAACCTGTACATTAACTTATCTATATTGGCTGACCAGTAATATAATGTAAAATCAGGTAGCGACAACACCCCCCAACCCCCCCATTAACTTGACTTGTTTGGAGTAATACTTTCTCAATTCTGGGCACTTTACCATTGCACAGAAAAGGAGTATTATTTGGTACTTAAAACCAGACCTACTTGGTTTAAATGGAAGCTCACCATGCTTTCTGACATATCCATGCTTTAGCATAGACCTAACCAAAAAGATCGTATCCAATTATTAGGCAAAAACTGGCCACATTATGACCAATCAAATCCGCATGAAGATAAATAAAGACTGTGCATCTGCATAGAAGATGGTGGCTATTCATGATTTCAGACACTGTTTGACACTCTACCGTGCAGCTGAGCCATTTATCATACTGCTGCCCTGTGGTCAAAAATCTAAAAATTGATTTTGTGGTCTGCAAATCTCAGCTGCAAGAACATACCACAGTAATGAAATATTCCCCCTCTGTGGTTGGGCGCAGGAGGAACCTACTGAAAGTTTAGTCCAAATCCAACACAAGAATCACTAGTGTTAAGGCTTTTGTTTCCAAATGGGTGCATTCAGAGCTGACACCAGATCTGCTGTCCCATGTAGACACCTAAATAAATACAAAGATGTTTGTAGGTGCTGTGTATGGGAAAGTTTATGACCAATATCTACAGTGTCCTCCACTAATATTTGCCACCCTTGGTTAATGTGAGCAAAGAAGGCTGTGAAAAATTGTCTTTATTGTTTAACCTTTTGATATTTTGTTAAAAAAAAAAATCACAAAAAATACTCTGCTCTCTTGGATCTCAAACAATTGCAAACAAAACACAGGTTTGTAAACAAAAAAAAATAAATAAATTTGTTAAATATTTGTGTGCAACAATTATTGGCACATTTTTAGTAAATACTTTGTGCTACCTCCCCTTGCCAAGATAACAGCTCTGAGTCTTCTATAATGCCTGATGAGGTTGGAGAATACATGGCAAGGGATCTGAGATCATTACTCCATACAGCATCTCTCTAGATCAATCAAATTTTCTTTATCTATTATGTTCAGTTCACCACACAGGTTTTCTATGGGGTTCAAGTCAGGGGACTGGGATGGCCATGGCAGGACCTTGATTTTTTGGTCAGTAAACCATTTTTGTGTTGATTTTGATGAATGTTTTGGATCATTGTCCTGTTGGAAGATCCACCCACGGCCCATTTTAAGCTTTCTGACCGAGGCAGTAAGGTTTTCATTTAATATCTGATATTTGATAAGATACATGGCATCATAACAAAATGTCCAGGTCATCTGGCAGAAAAACAGCCCCAAAACATTAAAGAGCCACCACCATATTTAACTGTGGTCATGAGGTACTTTACCATATGGCTACCTCTCTGTGTGCTCCAAAACCACCTCTGGTGTTTATTGCTAAACAGCTCTATTTTGGTTTCATCTGACCCGATCACATTTTAAGTTCCAGGAGTGTCTGGCAAACTGAAGACGCTTGAGTTGTTTTTTTGGATGAGAGTAGAGACTTTTTTCTTGAAACCCTTCCAAACAACTTGTGGTGATGTAGGTGACTTCGGATTGTAGTTTTGGAGACTTTTTGACCCCAAGATTCAACTAACCTGCAATTCTCCAGCTGTGATCCTTGGAGATTTTTTGACCACTCGAACCATCCTCTTCACGGTACGTTGAGACGATATAAACACACGTCCAATTCCAGGTTGATTCATAACATTTCCAGTTGACTGGAATTTCTTAATTCTTGCCCTGATGGTGGAAATGGGTATTTTCTATGTTTGTGCTATTTTCTTATAGCCTCTTCCCATTTTGTGAAGTACAGTGACCTTTTGCTGCACATCACAGCTATATTCCTTGGTCTTACCCATTGTTATGTTGATTAAGGGAATTTGGCCTATGTGTTACCTCATATTTATACTCCTGTGAAACAGAAAGTCACGCTTAAATAATTTTCTGTTACTAGTCACCCAGGTGTGCTAAAACATTTTTTAATATCGATGAGAATGTACTTCATTGGGGTGCCAATAATTGTTGCACACACACATTTAACAAAGATATTTTTGATAAACCTGTGTTTGCAATTGTTTGATATCCATGAGAGCAGAGTATGTTTTATTTATTTATTTTTTTAAACAAAAGATCAAAAGGTTAAACAATAAAGAATTTTTTTCCACAGGCTTACTTGCCAAAAGGTGCCAATATTTTTGGAGGGCACTGTAGGTTTGCATGTATGACTAACATGCGTGCAGAAAGAAAGTAACAAAATATATATATATAAAGGGAAAATATGAAAACATTTTTGCAGATTTTTTCCATCGTCATTTATCTGTTAATCTGAGGCAAAAGCGTAGTTTATTAATTTCCAAATAAAACCAGTTGTTATTCATTTTTAATTTGTGAATACAAGCTCATTTTACATTCTCTTCATTCAGTGGGTAAGTTGGTAATGATGATGAAACCCATACATTATGGGCTCCAATATAATTGCATATTTTCATTTTAACTTATTTATTTATTTTATAAATAGAGCAAATTGCTAAGAATTAGATTCAGGCTGAAGGGATGCAGGCTATGAAGAGAGCACTGGATTGAATGTAGATGGAAACTCCGACGTCAATACACAGATATTAATTCCCCTTCTTATCCCAAGACACACAGCCAGACCCAGTATTGCCACAGCTATCCTATCCTTTGTCCTGTACCACAAGACTCTCTCTCTCTCTCTCTCTCTCTCTCTCTCGCTCTCTCGCTCTCTCTCTCCCCTCTTTGCCCCACTAGACGTTCTGCCATTCCTTTTGCAGACATTGTTGTCTGTTCAACTCCTACCTCATTTTTTATGGTGTGTATTGTCATCTGACCATTTCCTTGTTGGAGTTGGTGGAATGTTATGCATCATACATGTGGCATGCGCTATGAAGTTCTTGTACCAGAGAATATATGTTGTTTATGTACGGAATAGCAGTAAACAGTCATTCCATCCACATCTACTTCTCTCTGTCTGTCTCTCTCTCCTGAAGACTTCCCCATGCTGGGAAACTTTACCAAACTGTTACACAGCACTGGCATCCACGACCGCTTCCATAAATGTATACGAACAAAAACTTCACGACATCACCTTATGATTATCCGTTTTAGTTTGTTAAACACCACCACTATTTTTGTTGTTGTTGTTTAAAAATCCGTTTATTATTTAGCTTGGATCATGTGGAGGCGCTTTGTAAAAGTCAGTCAATTTTCCGACCCGGTGTTTAGTTCCTGTTATTGATGACATCACAATCGCTGCAAACAGTCATACTTTCTTGTCTGTCAGTCAGCCTGTCATGTTACTGAGGAACAAGAACGAATAAATTCCAGTGTCCTGAACACTCTAATCTCATAGACGTTCCATAATAGTAAACGGCTACAAATGTCGTTCATTAATACATTAAAAATTGTAATTGTTGACAAATCCCGGTTGGTTAAAAGTCTCCAACATTCAAATTTACTCGCAATACTCTCTTATCTCTTCTTCTTCTTCTTCTTCTTCTTCTTCTTCTTCTTCTTCTCCTCCCTATAAATACACTTGTTACTCGAAGGCCCCAGAGTTAGTTTGAGAACATACCTGTACCTTAAAAAACAAACGGTATCATGAAGACAAAGAAGCTATCAAACACATCACAAAGGGCTGGAAGTGCACCACTCAGGGTACGGTGAGAATAAAAATATCCCAGACTTTGAACATCCCATGGAGCACCATTAAATCCATTATTACACAATGGATCGTTTTTCACCTCCTACAGCCTCAGAAGCACTTTGCTTGCACAGTTGATGAAGGAAATTTTCTGAAACGTTCTGTTTCACTGGTAACTTCATGTACTATGCTTAACTTCTTTACATACACCATACAGTAAGTATATGCATATAACCTGTACCTTGTGCATGTGATGATGCAGTTCAGTGAAGGTATTAGCTCATAACCCTGCGTTTTAGTGCAACAGGAAATCCTTGTGTGCCATGTTTTCTAGCACAGCCAAGCTGTTTCTTGGCCCTCACTGTTGCTCTTAAGAATGCCTGGTTATTGAGGATGTCATTTAGTCAAAAACAAAAGTGAATTGCTCAAGGTGAAAACAATTGAACTTTGTTTTATTCACTAAACAGGAAAACGGCAAACTATGTGAACCTTCTGAGAAGCACGTGGACTATGGAGTAGGTTATATGGAGTTCTCGGTGTCTCCTCCTACAACAATAAACTTGAGGTTGACCTGATTGTCTTTTTGTTTTCCTGTAAGACACGGCACTTAGGACGAGAGTTGCCCCTGTACACGTTTGTGCACTGCACTTTCATAACTCTGCTCGTCTGACACATCCGTTTTATATTTGTTAAATCACAGAAAGAGTCAATAAATATTTATCTAGGGCATTTGTACACTGTGTAAGTCACTCGGTACTGTGAGAGACATGGATATCGTTTTCTTTTAATGCTAGGCCAGTTTGTGTGATTTTAAAACAAAAAAATATATATTTTACACATTGTATGGGTATCAAACGACAAAATAAAATGTCAAGTTGTTGCTAAAGTACATCAAAAAGCAATCTCCATGCAACCCTTGATTTGTGAGTGATATAACCTCCCTGTATCATTAACTGGTCTGTTGATGTTCCACTTGATTATGTGAATCCTGGCCCTAAGCCATGCTTCCATGACCACAACACAGCACAAAACTTACTCTCACAGTTCTCCTCCATTGTGTCTGGATAACATTTGCGCTAAGCACTCAGACAGGAAGCTGTGGGAAATGGCTGTGAGGTCTATAGGGATTTGGCTCCCTACTTAGCTGAGAGTGGCACAGATGCCAATATCATTAACATATATATTTACATTTCTGTCCTCTGGCTGAGGCGTGCTTCCAAAGCGGTTTGCAATTGAGACAGGATAGAGCTGAGCAGTTGATATGGTTAAGGGCCTTGCCCAAGGGCCCAATATTGGCAGTTTGGCAGTGCTGGTATTTAAACTTAAGCTCGTGCTTGAGCTTGTGTAGCTTGTGCTACAGCGGGGCGGCTGTGGTTCAGGTGGTAGAGCGGGTTGTCCACTAATCTTAGGGTTGGCGATTCGATTCCCAGCCCGCATGACCCCACATGCCGAAGTGTCCTTGGGCAAGACGCTGAACCCCAAGTTGCTCCTGATGGCAGGCTAGCACCTTGAATGGAAGCTTGGCATTCTTTTGTGTGTGTGTGAGAATGGGTGAATGAGAAAAGCACTTTGTAGAACTGCTAAGGTTAAAAAACAAAGCGCTATATAAGTGTGGGCCATTTACAGTTTTTACCATTATAAAAGGCAGTTTACTGAAATGGAAAGTATGTCGAGACCTGACCATCACACCCATATGTGGTTCTTCCCCAAACTGTTGCTACAACGTTGGGAGCACAAAGTTGAATGTTTCTAGAATGTTTCTGTTTGCTATAGCTTTATAGTTTCTCTTCACTGGACCTAAGAGGCACAAACATGTTCCAGCATGACAATACCTCTGTGCACAAATCGTGCTCCATTGTTTACCAAGGTTGGAGCGGAAGAACTCGAGTGTCTTTAATGGAGCCCAGACCTCAACCCCACTGAACCCGAGTGCACCTCGGGTCTCCTCACCCGACATCAGTGCCTGACCTCACTAAAGCTCTTGTGTACGAATGAACACAAATCCCCACAGTCATACTTCCAAATCTTCCCAGAAGAGCGGAGGTTATTATGTATTAAAAAAAAGCACCTATGGTCAGGTGTCCACAAACTTCACGCCGACTTTATCTAGCTGAACTTTGACTGGAGAATTGGTGAACTTCAGCCTTATGAGCCTGCTGTGTTGCAATATCTGATATAGAATGGATTGCAGACTGGATATGCATATTAAGTTTGTTATAATTGAACAAAGGTAGCTTATGTTCATCTGGTTGTTTAATAACTGTTGTTGGTAGCTACAAAATATTTCCATGCAAGTTAAGTCTTAACAGTTTAATACTGTATGTCTGACAAAGCAAAAAAAAACAAGCCCAGGCCTTTGTTGTAGTTGCTTCAGTGCCTTGGTGTCCCCATACAGCTTTATGACCTTTTGGTGAAATGCCTTACTGTATATGCTGAAATTGATATACCATTCCAGTAATGTCTCTTACACTCCAGTGTTTTACTCTCTTTCATGCAGTGGGACTTTGAAGAGACCCCACCACAATGGAGTTCACAGAATGGAGACGGGCAAAAGACAGACGCGTTCCCTCTGCAGGAATGGACGGTAGACCAGAGGTCCAAGTCTAACATGAGATCCTGCTCTAGTGCTTGTTTCTGTAACAGTGCTGATCTGGAAGAGAGGATGGTTTCAGGATGCCCTGACACTGACTTTCAGAACCTTTCAGCTTCTGTGCAATGATCATGGATTCACAGTACCGATTCAACATTGTGATGTTTCAGTACATTCATATTTAATGAGATAAACTATAATAAAGGAGAGCAATATTCTGTTTTTTGAACATTTACAGTCATGTGTAGTAAGATAAGATTTCCATCTTGCCAAATAAGACTTGTAAAAAGAGTCATGATTTTGTCAGTCAGATAAGCTAGTCAATATATCTGCCGGCATGCTTGCTCTTTCGTAAGGGAACCATTTCATTACTTGTGTTTGTCACGCATGCCGTAGCACTGATTAATGAGATCACACTAAAAGCAGAAACATAAGAAGATCAAGCCAAAACAGATAAATGCAGGGAGGTGTCCAATAAACTATCCTAATAAAAAACAACATTGCCCTTTCACAGGCCTGAAAGTTCCATGGGTTGTTTCCTGTATTTTCATGGTTGGACAGTTTTATCTAAGCTGGACTGCAGAAAGGTCCAGATAAGACCCAGACAGCCAGGGCTGTTAAGCGTTCTCTCTTGTCATCCGCCTCGGCCATTCTTGTCCTGTGACTTAGTGGCTTGGTAGTATTGTGCCCATGTCAGTCTTGTCTAACAGATGAGTAGCAAGGAGACTTCCCAAAAAGTCTGATAGTGGGACAATGTAGTGATTAGAGGTTGTTGAACACATTGTGGAAGTGGATTGGGGACGTATCAAATGACCGATTAGTTCCAAGGTGCTGTAATTCAAACACAGCAGATCTGTAAATCTCCTTTTTACTTTCCACTATTGTCTGTTTGTCTGAATATTTTTTATCATTTGACACATTCAAGATATCTGACGTTTGTTGTTTTTTTTTTTTTGGCTCCTTCCGATCCCTTTTTGAACTGGCGTTACGGAAGTTCTGTGGGAACCACCTCACTGGCTTTAGATCGCACTGATGTACATAATAAAGGAGGGCGGATCTGTCGGCTATCCGGAACTACTGAACCAAACACTCATGTTAAAGGTCTGTCTATAGTTAAGCAATATTGCACGAGCAAGAGTGCTGGTGCACAGAATATCAGCACGGCTGATAGAGTCGCAGGCAATCATGTCAGTATCGCTGATATTTCTATAAACAAGACATTAATATTGAATAACTGATATTTCAGACACAGTATGAGCAAATATTTTGTTTTGCTCTGTCAACAAAAATAGTTCCCAAAGATGCCATAGGTGGATGGAGCATTGTATGTTGCCGTGGTAATGCACAGACTGACTGACAGGCTATAGTAAGTGTAGTAACGGTTTCAGTGTAATATTGCTAGAACTGGAATTTTATGTAGTGAATACAGACAAGTTGAGTGATACAAACAGTGAAATGTCCCAGTGCAGTTATAGTAATATCTTTATCTTTTTCCAATCAAATTAGTGGACTGGAGCTAACTGTGGACTGTACAAATCTAATGTAGATTCTTATACCTTACTGACCACTGCCTGGGCTTTACTTGACAACCTTGTGTTGGGGCCAGAGCAACAGATGTATTCATTTTCCCTTTTGAAACCTTGGGAAATAAAGCAATCGTCCAGTCCATAGAAATAACTGGAATTCTGTTGCACATTAAACTGGGGGCAAGGATTAGGACATGTCAGTCTGCAACTGTGAATGTAGGTTCTTGGTCTTCTTTTGGAAGAAGCCTCCAAACTCAATTTAATAATTGACTTGGCATTATTGTTTCCATTCGACCAGCACTTACCAGCTGGAAAAGATGGTCTACACGATATGGCCAAAAGTATGTGAACACCTGACTATCAGACCCATACAGGTGCATCTCAAAAAAATTTGAATATCGTGGAAAAGTTTGTTTTTTTTCTGCAATTTAATTTTAAAAAGTGAACTTTCTTATATTCTAGATTCATTACACATAAAATTATATTTCCAGCCTTTTTTTGTTTTAATCTCGATGATTACGGCTCACGGCTCATGGAAATCAAAACTCCAGTATCTCAAAATATTAGAATAAAGAATTTATAACACAGAAATGTCGACCTTCTGAAAAGTATGTTAATTTATGCACTCGATACTCGGTTGTGGCTTTAATCCTTTTGCACGAATTACTGCATCAATGCGGCGTGGCATGGAGGCAATCAGCCTGTGGCACTGGTGAGGTGTTCTGGAAGCCCAGGTTGCTTTGATAGTGGCCTTCAGCTCTTCTGTATTGTTGGGTCTGGTGTCTCTCATAGATTCTCTATGGGGTTCAGGTCAGGCAAGTTGGCTGTACAATCAAGCACAGTAATACCACGGTCAGCAAACCAGTTACTAGTAGTTTTTATCACTGTGGGCAGGGGCCGAGTCCTGCTGGAAAATGAAATCAACATCTCCATAAAGCTCGTCAGCAGATGGAAGCATGAAGTGCTCTAAAATCTCCTGGTAGACGCTGCTTCGACTCTCGACTTGAGAAAACACAGCGGACCAACACCAGCAGATGACATGGCACCCCAAATCATCACTGACTGTGGAAACTTCACACTGGACTTCAAGCAACTTGGATTCTGTGTCTCTCCACTTTTCCTCCAGACTCTGGAACCTTGATTTCCAAATGAAATGCAACATTTACTTTCATCTTCCCCATGATTGTGGTTGTGTACTGAACCGGACTGAGAGATCAAAGCCTCAGGAAACATTTGCAAGTGTTTTGAGTTAATTAGCTGATTAGATGACATCTCAGGTCGACATTCCTGTATTACAAATTTAATCAAGATTAAAGCAAAAAAGATTAAATATTTCAATATTTCACAAACTTTTCCATGACATTCTAATTTGTTGAGATGCAACTGTATGTGGTTCTTCCCAATCTGTTGCCACAAAAATGTTGTGGCATGCAATCATGTAGGGTGTCTTTGTATGGTGTACATTTACAGTTTTCTTTCACTGGAACTAAGAGACTTAAACCTCTGACATGCCTCTGTGCACAAAGTGAGCTCCGTGAAGACATTGCTTGCCAACATTGGATTGGAACCCCATGAACACCTCTGGGACGAACTGGAACGCCGACTTGCACCCCAGACCTCCTCATCACCCAACATCAGTACCTGATCTCACTAGCGCTCTTGTAGCTGCATGAGCACAAATCCCCACTCCAGTATCCAGTGGAAAGCCTTCCCAGAAGACTGGAGGATATAACAAACACACGTGGGTGGGATTATCAGGTGTCCACATACTTTTGGCCCATCATGTATAGAAAATGTTTTCTTTTTTTCTTTAATGTATTCATGTGTTGTGTAGTGTAATTACAAAACTACTTCACCACGACAGAAGACACCCAGGCATTACACGCGGTTGGGTATGAGCTCATTTCCCGTGCGTCACTTCCTGAACAGCGCTCGCGAAGCCAGTTTAGGGCAGTCAAAGCCATACTTCTCGGTGTCGCGTGCGCTGTCAACATCCAGCATACACATACACTTTACCGGATAATACAACTCGGTGCGCGCGCGTGTGGTAGCTTCTCCTAGATCAACAACGCGCTTCATCATGGCTTTAAGGTGATCTTCAATCCAGGTGGTGCTGGGTACGTGCTTTACTCACTCACTCACTCACTCACTCACCCACACACACACTCACATTCATACACTCATACACACGCGCACAGTGTCAGGGACGAGTGTGCGCGCGTGATTGAGAGAAAGACTTAATAATAATAATAAGTTAATGGGGCTTGATACATGTTTCTCACCGGTGTCTTGAGCTCAGTTTAAGCGGGTTATAAACACCGACACACTCGCCCCGTGCCTCGTTCCTTATCCGTGTGTACTGATGTATTGATTTAGCTCGTGTTAGCCGTTAAAGCTAGCCTGGTCAGGATTTCCTCTCCATTTAAAAACAAACTAGGAGTCAGACCTCTAAAAGTCTAATCTGACCTCCGGGTCTTTATAGCTAGCTCTCTGATTGAGGTGTAGCTGGATTAAACCGTCTGTCTGACCCTCACACCCGAGCTGTCACACTGCATTTTAACTGCCGCTTTGTTTCATTTTATGAACATGTTTTTTTTTTTAATCCCTCTAGAGCCGGAAGCTTGTTAATGAACAGCAGTGTTTTACTGCTTCACCGCCATCTGGATCCGCCGTGTTGTGTCAGAGCTTTAGCCGCGCTTTAGCTTAGCCACTTGACTCGAGTGCAGCGTTTCCCCTTTACACACACACACACACGT
This sequence comes from Ictalurus furcatus, assembly GCF_023375685.1. Classification (NCBI taxonomy): domain Eukaryota; kingdom Metazoa; phylum Chordata; class Actinopteri; order Siluriformes; family Ictaluridae; genus Ictalurus; species Ictalurus furcatus. Next base: position 8,881,484 of record NC_071264.1, on the reverse strand, counting down.
CAGCGGAGTCAAAGCTGAATAAACTCATTACTCATTCAGACGCCTCGAAATCTGAGGGAAAAAGGCAATAAACTACTCCAGGCTGTAAATGCGTCAGTGTAATTTGTATACAAATGTAATATAAATGCTTAAGGTTAATATTGTTTAACTTCCAATGTATTTTATATATTTATTTATATTTATATATAATATACTGATCAGCCATGACATTAACCCTTAACCCCACCTGCCTAATCTTGTGTCCCCCTTGCTCTGTGGTGTCTTGCACCAAGACGTTCGCAGCAGATTCTGTACGTTGTGAAACGGGACCTCCATGGATCGGACTTGTTTGTCCAGAACGTTCCGCGGATCCCTGATCGGATTGAGATTTGAGGAATTCGGAGGCCGGGTCAACGTCTCGATTACTCTGTCGTGTTGCTGAAACCGTTGCTCCTGAACCATTTGTTGAGCGTGGCAGGGCAGATTATCGTGCTGAAAGACGCCGCTGCAGTTAGGACGAGTGGATTTGGTCTGCAGCATTGTTTAGGTCGGGGGTACGTGTTAAAGCAACATCAACATGAAGGCCAGGACTCAGGGTTTCCCAGCAGAACGTCATCCAGAGAATTAGACTGCCTCAGCCGGCTTGCTTTCTTACTATAGTGCATCCTGGTGCCGTCTCTTCCCCGGGTAACGACACACACGCACGCACACACGGCCGTCCACATGATGTAAAAGAAAATGTGATTCATCAGACCAGACCACCTTCTTTCATTGCTCCATGGTCCAGTTCTGATGCTCATGTGCCCATTGTAGGTGTTTTCAGTGGTGTACAGGGGTCAGCATGGGCACTCTGACCAGTCTGCAGCTACACAGCCCCATACACAGTGTGCTGTGATGCACTGTGTGTTCTGACTCCTTTCTGTCATAACCAGTATGAACTTTTTCACCAGTTTGTGCAACAGAAGCTCTTCTGTGGGATCGGACCAGACGGACTAGCCTTCACTCCCCACACGCATCAGTGAGCCTTCGGTGCCCATGATCCTGTCACCGGTTCACCGGTTGTCCTTCCTTGGACCACTTTTGGTGGGTATTAACCACTTCATACCGGGAACACCCCACAAGACCTGCTGTTTTGGAGATGTTCAGACCCAGTCGTCTGCCATCACAATTTGTCCCTCATCAGAGTCGCTCAGATCTTTTACGCTTGCCCATTTTTCCTGCTTCCAACACATCAACTTCGAGAACTGACTTTTCACTTGCTGCCTAATATATCCCACCCCTTGACAATTATATGACGAGATAATCAATGTTATTCAATTCCCCTGTCAGCGGTTTTAACGTTATGGCTGGTACCATTATAGATGATATGGATATGGTGTATGTATGTATATTAAAATAGCAATAAAGAGATTAAAAGCATTAAAAGAAATAGGCTTGGAGACAATTTCTATCACCCGACTCCTCCAATAATCGATGATAAATCATACACTTTGTTAATGTTTGTGTTGTTTATTATTACCGAGTACGAACATGTGCCATGTGCAGTACGCAACACCTGCTGGCCCTGAGCTGGCAGATCCAGAGTCCGAAAGCTTATCGTTTCAGTAATACAACACAAATTAGCACCTTGGAGCCCAAAACCGTGCGCGTAACCGTGAGTATTACTTATCTTCGACAAAGAAGGTAAAGAATTTAATTATAGCCGCAAGGCAGTCGGTGGGTTAAGGTTTCACATACACTACATGGCCACAAAAGTTTGTGGATACCTGGTCATCGTCATGCTGGAGCAGGTTTGAGCCTCTTCGTTCCAGTGAAGGGAAATTGTAAAGCTACAGCACACACTGACTTTCTATACTTTCCAACTTTGTGGCCCACTTAGTTGTGATGGTCAGGGGTCCAGATATTTCTGGTGTATAGTGTATGTTCCTTCAGTATAACATATAGTTAAAAATAACGTATGTAGAGATGTTTAAATACTTCCCTCTCCCATGCTGAATCTGATATCATTTGTATCGGTATATTCCTCGGTTTATCCGAGCAGCTGTTCCAGCTGTGTCAGATATTAGACAGAAAGATATGTAATACTCCTTTATGGGGCATTTCATTATTTTAAAAGGAATTTTTTCTGCTTTTTTTTAAATGATTTTTTTTGCCTTAAGAGTGTATTCTTGTTTTGTCCCATAGGATACAACCACTTTATTACGTTATTTTGAGGATCAGTTGTAAAATAGAGGTTCACTTGTCTTCCCCCGACCCCATTCAAAATAAATAGTTCGGATTCATACATTCTGTTCGTACTGTCCATGTACATTTTCAGCTCTGCAGATTGACTAGATTTAGATCTTTTGCTCATTAAAACCTTTTCACTGAAGCGCCAGAGGGTAAATTGTTCACGTGCGAATACTAGAGTCGCGATACGTTCGACTCGGACTACGCTAGACAAGTTAACGGGGCTTATTAGGGATGTCGAGGAGAGATTTTGGCCGGACGGATATTTCGAACCAAACGTATTAAATAGGGCTGCGAGGAAATGTCTGATCTAACAGTTTAAAGATAACCGTTGATAGCGGTGATGATTGGATGATTAGAAAGTGATAAATGAACCTCACACACAAACACCCACCCACAAGTCTAGCCGATATGCCTGTATCATAAGGAAGTTGACCATGATGGTATTTTGTTTGTACACTATCCTGATGCTTCTGGTTTGTTTAGACTAAAAGGATTATCAGAATTTTCATCTTATACGGATGTTATTTTTTTTTTTCCCCCAGCGTGTAGACCTGCCTTAGCAATCTCATCTCGTCTCGTCTCGTCTCGTCTGGTCTGGTCTCATCTCGTGTCATGTCCTGTTCTTGCTGAACTCTAGCTGTTCAGAGTTACGCAGTTAGTGCTGGACAAAATGACCAAACCGGCTTCTCGTGTACGATATGGGATGGACGGCAGTGCTGGCTGGGGCTTTTGACGACGCGTCAGTCTCTGAGGTCTGCCTTTTTCAGGTATTGTCTACATTCACTCGCATGGCACACGCACGTAAAGCAACAACAAAAAAGTTTCATATTTAATAAGCTAGTTTATTCTACTGACGAACCAGACTTCAGTCACGTTTATCAAAATTGGTTTGTAAATGTTGGCGTACACTAGCTCCCACTCGGTTGCGCACTCACTTTTGTAGTTCACTACTAATAGTAGTGCCTGGTTTAGACCATTAATCTACAATACAAGAAGATTTATACGACTTCCGCTTATTTGAAATAAATAGTAAAAATGGCAGATGTTAAACACGCATGCTCCTGTTTATAAAATATATATATATATATATATGTGTGTGTGTGTATATGTGTGTGTGTGTGTGTGTGTGTGTGTGTGTGTGTGTGTGTATGTATATGTACTCGTAGTAAGTGTGTGTCGGATATTCTTTCATACGTTTTCAATAAGGAATTTTAAAGTGCACCTATTATGGTTTTGAAACGTGCCTAATTTTGTTTTAAAGGTCTCATACAATAGATTTACATGCATCCAAGGTCAAAAAACACTTAAATGTGCTCATAATTTAAACTGCAGCATTACTGTTTTTTCCCCCCAGTGTCACAAACGACTCGTTAAATGATTTGTTCTAAACTCCTCCTTTCAGAGAGCATACTCTGCTCTGATTGGTCAGACGTCCCAGTCTGTTGTGATTGGTCTACCACTGTCAGCGAGCAGCCGATGAAGATCAGAGGCGGGGCTTTTTGTTAAACCTACGTAGATTAGTACAGGAAGTAAGTCTGGAATCACTAACGACTCGTTTCAGCTGTTCAGAATCAGTTCCTTCTTTTGGGAGTCAATAACTAAGTTTGGCTCTGGGTCACTGATCAGAAGGTTGTGGGGGGTTCAAGGGGATGGTTCAAGCCTCAACACTGCCAAGCTGTCTTATGTATTCCGGGGGTGGCGTACCGTGGCTGACCCCGTGTAAATGTAATCCCGTCTGAACAGGGTTGACGATGCATTTGTCTTGGTAAATTATGTTTCAGCTGGAAAGGAGTGTTTAAATGTTCCTGGTTGAAAGTTGAAAAGAATCATTACAACACATTCAGATCACATTCAGCACTTTCTCTATAAGATCACAAGACTTTCTGGAACTAGGTACTAATCCTGTCCTCAGATTGCCAAATTGCCAAATGCTTCCCATGTTTGTTCCGTAATTTACACCAAGCTTTCTGCACTCTTCTCTCAGAGTTTGGGTAACGCAAGCAACTTGAAGGAATCTTAACGCTTTCCAAGAGAAGCATGCTTTGAGGTGGTGCCCTGGTTACTTCTCACAGGCTGGGTCTAAGACTTTAGCGTATGACAGAAAGTCTGCCAGTGTTGATTCCTGACCAGGATGTGAAATGTCCTGACATGGTGTAAGTCTCTCAAGCCACGTCGGGAGTGTTTGCCTCGAACAACCGAGGTGGGGGGGATAAATAATAACCCGTATGCGGTTTGCCTCTAACAAGTCCAAGACAAAGCCGGGATAGTGCAGCGAAGTGCTATGGATTAAAAATAGAAGCGAATGTGAAACGTGAGACCGAAGTGAGAAGCATAAACTTCAGATTCAATCCCAAAGATCAACTTTGAACCGGTGATTCCTTTTCTTTTCTTTAAAGAAAATAATAAGCCAATTTCAGAGTATTGTTTATGAGGACTAACACCCGATTGAAGTAAAATAGTGGAAACGTGTGATTCTGTATTATTGACATGAATTAAAGAATATAACTAAAATAAAAATTAAACCAAGCCAACACCACCCCCGTGAACAGTCAGCCTCAGCTGGTGGAAGATTTCGCTGATTGACTTTTCATTGTTAATAAATCAATGTAATAGATCATTTTATTTGCGTAGAAGTGAGTCAAAATAACTTCCACCTCTGCGTTTCAAGCTTTACCCTGACGGTTCATTCGTTCCATGCTCCCTGCTGCTCTTTATCTTTTTATGGAGTTTTGTGGGCGTGACTAAATGCAAAATCAGCATTTCTGAAACGTTTGTAAATCCAGCTCAAAAGTTTTAGTTCGGTTCGGCTTACTCAGACATTTCACACACAACTCGATATAAAAATCGATTATAAAAAAAAAAAAAAAAAAAAGCATATTGTTTGTAGGCAGTTTTTTATTGACGTGAAACATTTCTGCAGTTCTGTATTTTTTTTTCTCTCTCTCTCTCTTTCTGCCTCTTAGGATTTACTTGTTAGCAGTGCTGGCACCTCTGTGTTTACAGCCCCTCTAAATCAGATCTTTTATAGAGGTGAAGAACAACACCTTTGTAACCGGTCGTTTTTGTTTTTGAACTTCCTGCTTCTTACCAGAGCAACGTTTTCTTCACAACGGCTCACGCTCTCTGTAGGATCCCTTGAGGTTCATGGGCCGCCATCAAGCTCATCAGATGTAAACAGTAGCATATACTGTTGTGAGTAAGTGAAAGATTTGGTCTGAGATGGATGGCGGCTAAGTACTTTGTAAGAAATAGAACACCCTGGATAGATACACGCTATATGGGTAAAAGTTTGTGGACATTTGACCAATCACATGCCACGTGTGCTTGTTGAACATCCCATTCCAGATTTAGTCCTTCTTTCCTCTTACAATAACCTCCACTCTTCTGGGAAGGCTTTCCACTAGATTTTGGAGCGTGGCTGTGGGGATTTGTGTTCATTCTGCTACAAGAGCGTTAGAGATGTCAGGTGAGGAGGTCTGGGGTGCAGTCGGCGTTCCAGTTCATCCCAAAGGTGTTCAGTTGGGTTGAGGTCAGGGATCTGTGTAGGACACTCGAGTTCTTCCACTCCAACAAGTTTGTGGAATGCCATATTGTGTATAACGAGTGCCCAGTCCTGTCCATAAAGGGCCAGTTTGGATGCTGGTTGAGATCAGCTGGTTAAACGGGTGAATCCCGGTTTGGGCCCGGATGAAAAGCTGCAGCCACACCGGCCCTTTGGGTACTGACCTGACCTACGCATACTGGTAATGCTTCTTTGCTAAGTCAGTCTGTATAGGATTTCGTGGATTTAAAAAAAAAAATTGTGATCGTTGCAGCCAAAAAGTTTGCAAAAACTTGCTGAGTTTTTTGGGTTTTTTTAAATATAGGGAAAGTACTTGAATTGGTGAAATTGCAATGGCACCAAATTGTGTTGCACGGTCTTTCGTAAAGGGCTAGAATGCACGTCGCGATGATGGCTCGTGGCGCGTCTCAGGTTAAACGTGCGGAAAATCTGCGGTAATTTTTTTTTAAATTGCAAGCTCCTCCGAATATTGCGTAGTTTGTGTTCGTTCCTGCAATCGCGAATTCCTGGCGGGACTGGTAAGTGGTGAAACGTCTTGAAGCTTATAATGCAGTTCCAGTTGGCCAGAAACACTGCTCCAAAAATATATATAGTCTGAGATTAAATACATGAATGTGTTGCTCAAGCACTAATGGAAGCACCTCAACATGATATCAAGGGATTCCCCCCTTTTGACTGCAATCAACCAGCCCCAAACTTTACCTAGAGTCTTTAAAAGATCCAAAAAAAATCCAGCAACTATGCTGCGTTCGATTAAAGGTCGTAACTCGTCATTTCCCGACCTCAAACCAGGAAATACCAATGAAACCCCCCTTCTTAGGAACTCTGCGTGGTCTTCTCACCTCTGAGTTCCTCAGAGTATAACAAGAGATCAATGTTCAGTCAACATGGTCGCTCGGAGTGGCACTTCTTACCGTTAAATGAGGAGTCATACTGTAATATACAAGTATTAGCTTTAGATCAGTCATCATACCGATGCACCCGCTTGTTAGATCTATAAACTATACAGTGTGCGGTACTGTGAAGGAAAATCCGCCTCTCTCATTACAGAATGCAGCATATATGAAGCTCCTTGAGTCTCTGAGCTCATGTTTTTGTTTTTATGTAAACCGATTCTGAAGCTCGTGGTCAGAAGGGTGTACAAAAAGTGTCAAAGTACTGCGGGTCATGGGCAGCGCGAGAAGCTGACTCTTTGATTTTCTTTTTAACCCGTTAGCGAGCGCAATCCGATTCGTCGTGTTTATCCTGCCGCACGGCAGAAACTGGAGAGAGGAAGAAATGTAATAAATCCTCATCCGTTTCCAGCACATCACAGGGGGGAAAAAAGTATCATCTTTATTACGTTTAGAAGATTTTGGCTTCGTCATAGTCACGGTTTTTCATTTGTGTCGGTCTGTTTTGTAATATCTTAGGAGCTCAGGGTTTTCTGGTGTGATGCCGAGCTTGGCACGAGTGCACAGCCTTGTAGGCATTTTCATTTGTTTTAGGAAGGCAAATGAAAGCCTTAAAATTAGAGAAACAAGCTGTATGCAGTCCTGAGCAATCACACACACACAGCAGAACACTAAAGGAGGCATTGGTTGGACGGATCCTCCGGTCAGATGAAGAGGTACAGATGGTGCGTCAGTGGCTGCACCTGCAACCGTAAGAAGAATGTTATTTCTAGAAGAATTCGAAGACTCGTTCGGAACCGAACGAAACGGAGATTATGTATAAACGGAGATTAAAATAAAATGAAGGTTTTTATTTGACGCGCCCTCCTACGAAAGACTGAATTCTCTCATGTAATTGAATGAATTAAATTCCCTGTTTATTTATTTATTTATTTATTTATAATGGACTGTACACTTTTTTTAATTTATTTCACTCACCAAGCAGGATGTCTCGGGGTATTAATTGTTTTTTTTTTGTTTTGTTTTTTGTGCTTTGATATGCTATTAGGTTTTGATCATTTTAATTTTTTTTACTCCTCTCTTGTTGCTGCCATCATTCAAATTTCTGTCTGTGAGAGACAGACAGACACAGCGAGAGAGCGTGGCGTGCCCGTGGCGTGCCCTCATGGTGCTCAAATGGCAAACCTATTTTCCCCGGCTTGGTTCAGATTGTTCTCTCAGCAGAAGCCTCGTATGTTGCAAATGAAATCCATACATCTGTTTTTATCTGATCTGAACAGCATGGAGCGTAATTATCTTACACTTTCTCTACCTGTCCAGCGTAATAGAACCCTGAACAGAAATCGAAGAGCGAGCTAGCTCTTGTGTTCTGCCAGGCTGAAGTGTTAGTAATGTTCCTAGTAAACCGATTACGCCGAAAGGTAAAGCGTAAAGCAGAGCGCCACTTCTTATCAGGAATGCGTGATAATGGCGAAGAACAGACCGGAACGGCAGGTCATGTTCACCACCGAGGCTCTGTGTGACACACAGCTCCGCGGCATTGTCACCGTAAACAAAAGCCCTCGTTCTAATACGCTCTGATTAGCGGAGGAAGTGATAAAGAAAGCTCGTTGTGCTTCGAGCCAGCCCTACAACAAAACCCCTCGCCCCTCCAAAAGCTTCCATGAATTATTACCGCCCGTCATTAGGTCATCGCTTATTATTAACAGTTGTATTGTATTGCGGGGCGTCCTTTTTACTGGAACACGGAGACTACTGCTTTCTGCTTAGATCTGCAGAACACATGTGTAGCCTGGCTATCAAACAAACCTCTGTACTCATCCTAGTACATTCATTCTGCTAAATGTAGTTTCCTCAACTGATTAAGGTGTAATTGTAAGACTTTTTTTTTTGTCCGGAAACTGAAAACGAGACTGTCATACTGCCGAAACTGCTGGTGTTTAAATGCACAAGGGGGATGTCGTATAGATAGTTTTGAAACTGCCTTGTGCAAGAGCTCTTGGACTGGTGTGTTAACTTCCTGGCTTGACAAAATTTCACCCAGACGCGTGCCAAGCCTGAAAACGAACCCATTTTTGCTCAAGGATTTTGTTGTTTCTCACAATAAAGTCCTATTATTGCCGAAATGTACAACAGTTCCTCTCAGGATTAGGCCTAGTCACACACAGACTTCCAATATGGCAGCCACGGAGTCTTATTTAATCTAATAGCCTAGTGCAGAGGTTCTCAAACTTTTGTAACTAAAGCCCCCCCCCCCAAGCCTCCCCTATCATCGCCATATTGGAGGGGACTAGATATAATGATTATCTTATATATGTGTGTGTGTAATCTGTTTTTGATAGATTTTGTTTTTGTACTTTTTTTTAAATTACTTTTCATAACTTTTATGACTTTTATAAAACTATATAATGGACAGGTATGGAACATGAATGATATAAAATATATCTGAACACTATAAGTACTTTGAACAAGAGAACTAGGCTGTAATAACGTGGACTATTTTACATGGGAAGACATGTTGCGTTACATTTATCTTGCGTTCTAAAAACATTCACATATGAATGATGTAAAGGAAGGGGAAGGGCGCCTCTCCCCAGCAAAAAGAAAATGCAGAGGGAGAGGGATCGCGGGGTTTTTCATTTATGCACATTCTATTTGAAAAGCAATAAAATACACCGAGTACTCAAATTTTTTTCTTGAAAACAATTTGCGCCCCCCTTCCGATCTCTCCGCCCCCCTGGTTGAGAACCATTGTCCTAGTGGTTAGAGTTGAATGCTCTGTGTTCTCTTTGTGGTGAGGAGCTTCAGTGTGGTGTTTACTTTAGACCTCATGCCTTTGACGCAAGTGAACGGGGACGAATTTAGGTTTGGGTCAGTGCCTGGCAAAACCCGACCGGCTAATAAATAATGGTGTGAACCTAGGTGCTAGGACTATATTAAATCTCTCTCTCTCTCTCTCTCTCTCTCTCTCTCTCAGAATGGTCTGGACGTCTGTTTTACGTGCATGCATGCATACAAAATAACCGCTTCACAGCAAGTACTTTAATATATGCATAATATGGAGACCTTCATTTAAAAAACCACACATACACACGTGTAGTCTTTCCGTTTTCCCAGCGTTTCCCCAGGTTTCCAACCCCAAATCTGGTCACCTGCCAGTTCCCACCCACCAGCCAGGTCTCCGCTATCATACAATAGCTAGTCATGAGGGAGGGTGAAGGCTATCACGTGCTTCCTCCGAGATGTGTGAAGTCAGCCAGGTTCATCAGAAAGCGCTGTGTGCCCTCTTCCACATACAGAATCTTATAAACGCCCAGATGGTATCTCTGTGATTGACAGGAGAGCGAATAAGGCTGTTCCTTCTCACTCGGCGAGCACCGCGGATGGCTGCATCGTCGTGATTCGAGCTTGTGACGTTAGGGCCGACGCGTTTAGTTCCCGCGCCGCTTGAGTGCCCTCTCCCAATGTTTCTAAGTACACTTCGACGTCGCACAAACAAACGTCTGTCCAGTTAATCACCAGTCAGTGCAACGTCACCTTTTAATTCACTCTGCTAAACACACAAATCTGTAAACCTCTCCACAGGTTACGCAAGAGATCCGAAAGTGAGGGTGGGTGTTTTCTAAGGCTTTAGAGCGTGTGGTTCCTAATTAAAGCATTGTTTTGTCTTGGTGATTTTGCAGGGTCTGCATCGTGAGAGAGCGAGAGCGTGAGAGCAAACTCTTCCACAGGAACAGGCTGCCTTGGGCCCTGGTGCCCCAGGTTTTAAGGTAAGACCAAGTCGCACTCTTTATATTACCCATAACATATCACAATAATAATGATTAACCCTTAGCACCTGAGGAACACTCGTGTTTTCTCATGTTTTCCCAGCACTAGCACTGTTTGGGAGTTGTTCCAGTTCCACTTAAATTGGCTAAGGACTGTCAGGTTTGGGCCTTGATAGTTACAGTTAGGGTCAAACACACTTTCTGTGTGATTGCATGTTCTTCAGGAAAGGATTTGGCAACTCATGCCAGATATGATACTAAGGTATTATAACACCAACAGTTACTAGACACTGTCTAGCTAAGGATTATTTAATGCTAATAACTAGAGTTTTATTTTATTTTTTTATCAAAACATTTCGTGGTATATGAACGCATTGTAATCTCATCCAGATAGGACTTTGGTTGTCCAGGAGTCTGTTTGAATCGTTCAGCCTTTCAGATTTCCTCATATTGTTTTGTTCAGCATTTCAGTCACCGCTATAGATGTGAGATTTATTTATTTATTTTTTTCAAGAAAGTGGGTTTTATCATTTCCGGTTCCTCAGACATCTGTGCACTTTTATTTACAATAAGTTTGAAAACTTGTTGGGTTTGAATGTGCACAATGAGCGCTGGGGTTAAGAGACGGACTGACATTTAAAATGTGTTTTTGGTGCATATTCACATGATCTGTTTAGAAATGATTGCGGGTTTTATACGCCATCGTGTTATGCTTGGGGCAAGTGTATTTTAGAGGGCAAGTATTTGTAGAGTTGGTTTTATACCCAAGTGTAAAATAGTCAGTTGTGGTGTTATTTAAAGGTGCAGTCGTCAGTATTTTTTTTTTTTCAATTTTTACTAGCACGAATAATGTGGAAGATTATGTAGAAATGATTAAAAAAAATTGTCTCAGAACAAGTATATTATGTAGCAGAGGGGGGGAAAAAAAAACAACCCAGTTTGGAAACCTGCCTTCTGGCCCACAGTGTGTGTGTTTTTCTTGTATTTGGATTGGGCTCTTGTCAGTCATTTACATACATACCCCTTACACCCCTTCAGCTTGCATGTTTATAGAGTTTATATACGTCTGCTTTCAAGCGTTTGAATGTCCGAGTGAAAATGACGTCACGACAGTCCTTGCTGACGGTCGCTGTACTGTAACTGACGTACTGTCAGTTTTGGGGGCGGAGCTTTGTGTACGCTTTTTGAAATGGGGGCTGAGATCAGTGAGGAAAAATATTTTTTTCAATAATTCAAATCTTATTCAACTCCATCCGTTTGAATGTCCGAGACGTATTTGTCCACATGTCGTACCTAATGCACCTGTAATACTAACGTTTGTAGTAGTGGCTAGTGTTGGCACACGCATGTCTGGAATTAAGTAAAGGCTCTGCTATACCACTTTTCAATCCGTTCTCGGCGTATAACTTCTTACAGTCCCGAAAGAGTTGCAGGAAATAAAGCGAGTCATGACGAGATGATGATGAATTATTAAGAAGGAAAATGACTACCCTGAGAGGAGATTACCTGTACTGTAGGCTCTGAGACAGCGCATGAGGTCAGCACTGGGGTTTTTTTTGTTTTTTTTTTAAGAAAATCCTTTAATAACAACGTAACTGTAGATGAGGACATTATTTTCAGTGGACGTAGACAGAGTTGTGGCCAAGAAGTTAAGGACAAATGCGCTTGAGGTACGCCACACAGTGCAAAGCAGCGCACGCTGGAACACATGATTATTGAAAGGAAGTATAATGTCGCGGGAGCAGGCGAGACCGCCCGCATACCAGAGAAATGAAAACTGCTGGTGATTTAAAAGTGGACTGGGTAAGATAAGGTCTTGTTGTTGTTGTTTTTTACTTCTTGAAAAACACATCCCCCAATCCCACCTATGTTCATGAAGCTCCACCCCCAGGGTCTATACTGGCTTGTAGCCTAGTATATCTGTATAATGACTGAAGGAGCAAGCACTCCAGAGCAGAAATCCCTTTTCCTAACGGGTTTTCTCAGCCATTTAATTCTCTTCTGCTGAGGCCATGGCCAAATCTTTATATTTGATCACGTTTTACATATCTCCCATGGTTATTTTGTACAATAGGAAATGTTTTAAAAAAAAAAAAAAAAAAAAGACTCTTGTACGTTTTTAAAGCAGACCACTTCACACAGAGTTGTGTTGCAATTTACACACCACAGGCATTCAGGACGACCTTATCTGTTTCGATTCAGCCAGACAGCTCAAAATTTATTAGACGGTGCCGGTGACCTGAAACGCAGTGGCCTTGCAGCCCAAAAAAAAAAAAAAAAAAAAGGTCCAGTCAGTCACCTGATTTAAATCCAGTACCCGAAATGACTGTAATGCGGAGTAAGCAGAGTATTACCACAGTAGATTCTCCAGGATGTCTTTGAGCCCAGGCTTCACAAAGTTATAAACCGAAGAGGTATTTGAAGGCGCAAGGCGGTGCTTCGTTTCTGTTCATCGGTATCATGTTGTGTGCTTTAGTCGAGAGAACACGATGCTACAAGGAAAGCGATCTTTTACTTCTACCTTGCTGTCTACCAATGGCTTGAGAATGCTGGTGTCAGTACTGGAACACTGCAGCGCCTGGGTGGCTGGTGTAAAATAGTAGGAAGGGCACGGTCCCGAGCTAAATTTCCCCTTTGTGTGACATGTTGGGCGGGTGCAGGGGCCCAGATAAGATCAAGCTCAGCGGCAGGGTGCAGGGAGCAGGACCGCCATGCTGCCTCACTGCCGCTGTATTGTTGAGCCGTCCGGACGCCATGCTCTTCGGCAGCAGCCTGAATTACTTTCTTTTGTTCTGTTTTCTTTTTCTTAACGCATTCGCACTCCTGACGTGCTACCGCTCGCTACTCGTGCCGCAACAGCACTTCGGTTACGCAATCCGAATCGATTTCACGTAAATAAACCTTTTTTTCAGTTAGATAGTGTTTCCCTTCGTATAGATGAGCTAACAAAGAGAATGTTTGTCTTGGGTGTGCTTGTGTGGATGCACTATATGGCCAAACGTTTGTCCACTGCATACCTGTCCATCACACTCGATTCAGTCCCGCTTTACTCTTAGAATAACCTCCACTCTTCTGGGAAGGCTTTACACTAGATTTTGGGGCGTGGCTGTGCGGACTTGTGTTCATCCCACTGATGTTGAGGAGGTCTGGGGTGCAGTCGGCGTTCCAGTTCATCCCAAAGATGTTCAGTGGGGTTGAGGTCAGGGCTCTGTGCAGGACACTCGAGTTCTTCCAGTCCAACCTTCACACTTCATGGAGCTCGCTTTGTGTACAGGCTTATTGTCATGCTGGAACTGGTTTGGGCCTCTTAGCTCCAGTGAAGGGAAACTGTGTGCTCTCAACTTTTTGTGCACAAACCACAAATAGGTGTGATGGTCAGGTGTGCACATACTTTTTGGCCATATAGTGTGTGTGTTTTTAGTTGGACCCTTTTTGCAGTGAACACCTATTGTGCTCTAATGGTGACATGATGGACTGTCAAGGATTGTTTTTCATGAAACCCTTCAGTAGAGTTGAAAAGTAGCTGTGAACTCTGCGAGCCCTTTGTCCTTTGTCTCGGCTTAGACAGGAGGATCAGCACACAATAGCCGGCGAGTTCAAATATCCATCAAGAGGTACTAAATCGACATCATTTATTTGGCATTTTAACTTTGCTGTTTCACTAACCTCAAGTGTACTAGCAGTGTTTTTGTTTTGTTTTTTCAATACAGTACCGATCTCAAAGCTCTGTACAATACCATCTAATACCAAATATTGATCTAATAGGGACATTTCTGCTCAGACTTCTGTTACCACATCAGAAGCACGATAGCGGCGTGCTTTAAGACAAGGCCACTCGTCTCGGCCACCTAGACCAATCAGGGTTCTCTAGGAACACCTGACCAGTCAGGTTTGAGACTTCAAATTCAGAGCTGTGTGGTTGATTAGGAGTAAAATGTCTGATAGCCAAATAAAAGAAAAAGCATTTTTGGCTTCGTATGAGTCATTCAGTTGAGACCACGTTTTCAACAATGAACTCTGTGTAAAACAGGAGTTCCAACGGTTTTTGGGTGAATGACCCCCAAGGCTTGACCACCGAGTTGGATGTGGATAAGACAACGGTCTACTGATTGGAAGGTCATGAGATCAAGCCCCAGAACCGCCATGCTGCCAATGTTGGGCCCTTGAGCAAAGCCTTTAACCCACAACTGCTCAGATGTCTACAAGAAGTAAATATAAGTCGCTCTGCATAAGGGCGTATGCCAAATGCCATCAATGTAAATATTTTTAAAGGTTCATGACGATTGCAGTCTTTTGAACCTTTCGTTATGTCCGTAGCAATGGTATGTGTAAGATAAGTGACTAAAAGCCACAGGAATATTCCTCGCACTGACCAGTCTAATGGGAATCAGAGGGTTCTGCTTGCACTTCATGTACCTCCAGAAGATTTAAAAACCTCATTCGCTAGACACCACGTCAGAGCTAAAACATCCGTCTCCACTGGGTCGGGTTCTCAAGTCGAACTTTCACATTTTTTACGGTTTTATGCACAAGGATGTTAAACAGATTGACCAGCCTCATCTAACTTAAAGCTTTATACCGTCATAGTGATTATCATCGTCACGGGCTGTGTCTCAAATTGAAAATCCTTTCATGACTAGACATTCGAAAGTATTTAATAATCCAGAAGTATGCAAAACAGACCTTTTTTTTTTTTGGGAAGGTTTATAAATATTCAAATAGGAAATCTTCAAATATTGTAATAGGAAAGCTGGTTAGTGTTTAGTACTCAATAACGGTCTAGAATACCATACAAGTAGGCGGTTTGAGACGCAACACTAGCTTGTTTAGCAAAGGAAGGTGGACGTGGAATTCTGTCCATTTATATTGCCAGTAATACGCCAATAATACGCCAGTGCAGCGTTATTATAGCGAAAATTTCTAACGTACGCTTAAACTAATCGTGGCTTGTCTGAATGCGACTCACACTAACATTTAAAAAAAAAAAAAAAACATCAGCACACAAAAGTTCATTTGTAAAATAAACGAATGAGCTCACTGAGTTTCTCTCACAACCCCGTTTGGGAATCAAGCAACCCCCCCATTTGTGAACCCGTGTTTCAACTCCTAATTTATATATTCGCCTCACTTTTTTTTTCT
The DNA here is from genome assembly GCF_023375685.1 of Ictalurus furcatus. Lineage (NCBI taxonomy): Eukaryota > Metazoa > Chordata > Actinopteri > Siluriformes > Ictaluridae > Ictalurus > Ictalurus furcatus. The sequence continues at coordinate 8,865,909 of NC_071264.1, read as the reverse complement.
TTTCACTCTGTTTTCTCGTGCTTCGGCATCTGTTTCTTGCTGGGATCTGACATGCTTTCTCGTCGGTGCCTTACGCACTCAGCTCTGCACTTATATAAGGAGTGTAATGTAAAGTGTTCCCGAAGCCGAACGTGCAGTAGGTGTTTGTGTAGACTCGTGAAAGGCTAAAGCAGTATGTTGAGTTATGTGGAAACAAAAAGTGTCTGTGCGGTGGCGATGAACGGATAAAGCAGCTGTATTTTTCTTCTTGTTTTTATAAAATGCTGCTGGAGAGGCCTGTGGGTGTGTGTGTATGTTGTACGTCTTGAGTTCATTCAGACACTGTGTGATCTTTACAGGTAAGTATCCGTACTCTTTGGACGGGAGCTGGAGCAGGAGCCCAGGATGGAGAAGGAGGACCTGACGATTATTAATAAGGGGCTGGAGGATGAAATGGTAAGCTCGTCTGCCCGCACCTTCAAATCCATTCGATCATACAACGCGTTCTAGTTGTAAAGACGAACTAATTGTAAGGTATTCACTCGGCAGATTAGCGAGACTGTAGCCGGCACGAGTAGCCGTAACTGAAGCGTTAGTGCTGCAGCTGTATTCTTGCTCCATGACCTAGTGTCCTGGCTCCCTACGTGCAGCTGTTTAGGAAAGTTAGCGCATCATGCAGAGGGTTACATAACGTGTTCACGTGACTGTGGAGGGGGACGCAGCTTTTCTCTTATGATATTACTTACCTTATCTCACTCCTACCATAACTGTAATATATATGTGCTGTCACCATGGACGAGAGCTTGACTCGTAACACGTCTGAGGGCAGTCGTTGGGGCAGTTAACATCATTTGTAATCCGTGACTATATAACCGATTCACACTCTAAAGTCCGTTTTGCATGGTGGCGGTGCAGCGTCCGGGACACGGGCCATGTTTGACAGTGGGGGGAAATTAGTGACTTGGTTGATCCATGTGCCGAGCATATTTATTTATTTATTTATTTATTTATTTATTTATTCACACCCCCCCCCCCCCCCCCCTCATAAATTCTAGCTTGAAACAATACAAAATACAATGTCCGTACTATATTATGCAGTGTATGCCTAACATTTAACCAGTTATATTTTTGCCTGTAGCCCTACTATTGCAGCGAATACGCTGGTGTTGGTTAAAATTTACATTTCTTGAGATTTCTAAGTGGGAAAAAAAAAAATCTTGTCGGCGTAACAAACGTTGTGATCATATACATATACAGTGGTTACTGCAGGTCGTTGCACCTTATATTTACTAAAATCTTTACCAGAAGAGTGTATTTGGAATGGGCACATTGGTGTGATGGTCAGGTGTCCACATACTTTTGGTCACAGAGCGTGGCCATGTTGTGTTTTCTGCTCTTTGCTCAGTACGGGGAAATATGTGTCACAGTTATTGTCCATGATAGTCCTTCATAGCGCTACAAGTTCTGGAGCACCCCCTTTTAAGGTCCTAAATGAAACTTTTTATCTATTCGGTGGCAAACACTGGTGTAAGAGCTGTGTCTATGTCACAGGAGATGAGAGGGTACAAGCTGTGCCGCTGGAAGCTGGCCTTGGTGGCAGTGGGTGTGCTGTGTACCGGAGGCTTTCTCCTGCTGCTGCTATACTGGTTGCCCGAGTGGTGTGTCAAGGGCACGTGCACCCGCACAACCATCCGCGACGCCCAGGTGGTACTGCTCCAGAGCACTGTACGTACTGCTTCTTCTTCTTCGTGTCCCTTATTATCTTTTTAACGTTCTCGTTAATTTTTCTTCATCATAATCGTCTTCTTCCTTCCTTCTTTCTTCTTCTTCTTCTTCTCCTCCATCTTCATTATCTTTTTAATGTTCCAGTTAATTTTTCTTCATCCTCTTCCTCATAATATTCGTCTTCTTCTTCATCGTCTTCCTGTGCTTCATCTCCTCCTTCTTACTGTGTGCTCCTTCTTCCTCTTCATTGTCACATGCACATGCACACAAGTATAAAGTCTGTGTGAAGAAGTCTGTCTTTCTAGAACTGAGTAGTGGTTCCATAGGAATGGATTTGAATAACTGTCCATGTTAATCTCCCTGTTATCGTGATTGTTTTAAAACCATTTGTTTAGGTTGTCACCAATTGCTCATGTGGCAGAATATATGTAAATAACTTTCAAAAGCTGCAGTTCCTATTTGTCTATGGAAATACATAGTGTGTATGTGCGTGTGTGTGAATGTCCCCCAGGACGAGTTTAAGCGCTGGTTCCTAGCTAAGGTGCGTGTGATGCTGGCCCCGGGAAAGGACCCTTTTAGCAGCCTGGATTCGGAGAGCACCACCCACATGGCCAACGGCCACACCCCCCACCCCTCTGACGCCTCAGCCAAAGGCTTCATCAGAAAATACGCAGAGTACCAGCCTGTACAGGTACACACCATCCTACCATATTTTGGACATAGATATATGCGTATTGACGATATCATTGTGACTCATGATGACCAGAACACATGCAGTCTGACTAAAGCGTAGCAGTAAGCATAAAACCAGCCTGTGTCCGTACCAGATTTTTTGCTGCAAGTCCTATTTCACTGTAGTACGTTGCTGAGTCACTGCTGAATCTGGGATTTCTGTGCGTTTATTTATTCTCTCTTTCCCCCCCCCCTTTTTTTTTTTAACCCTTTCAGATCCGCTATTTTACACTCCATAGTGCAAAGTACTACTGGAACGAGGCTGTCCAAAATTATGAAGTGTTAACGTAAGCAGCCTCTTTTCTCTCTTCCCCTCTTTCTCTCTCTCTCTCTCTCTCTCTCTCTTTCTCTCTTCCCCTTTTTCTCTCTCTCTATCTATTTTCTCTCTCTCTTCCCCTCTTCTCTCTTCTTTCACTTTCTCTCTCTCTCTCTCTCTCTCTCTCTCTCTCTCTCTCCCTCTCTTTCTTCCCCACCCAAATGTGTGGTTCTTCACTTGCTGACCTGAAACAGGACTGAAACCAGCTGTAAATAAACAGTTGTTTGGCTTTTGTTAATACTGATGTGGTGTACGCAGGGGTCTCGAGGACTTGGAGCCTAGGTGTTCCAGCATCCACTCGGAGCATAGTGACGGCCTCAACCGAAACCAACAGGAGTACAGGTGCTGGCCGAACGCTCACGACAGTAACTGTTTAACAATTATATAATCACATCGCGTGTGACGCATCTGATTAATGAGCACGGTACAGACGTTCACTCAAACAAAACAGAAAGAAGGGCGGGGTTTCTCACATTTAGTCCTGCCTAGTTTTGAGTTTTTATTGCTGTAAATAAACCTGATACAGGTATTGGGCTTGCTCTCCTCAGGTCCAGAGCCTTAGATTTTCTTTTATAATGTGTGGAAGACACCATTTTGGGGGAAATACAAAAAAAAAAAAACCCAGGAATTAATCAGTAAAGAGTGCAGGATCACGTGTCCTCTGTGAGCATATCAAATTAATGTTGGAACACACACTTCATCTCTATCAGAGTGTTTTGTTTTTTTTTTGTTTTTTTTTAAATGAAATTTCGGATCACCCCGCCTTAACCCCGTACAAACCGGTCCAGCGTCAAACCAATCAAATAAAAAAAACTGTATGCCCTCAGGTGGTCACAAGAATACTGCTGTTTTATAAATGGTGTATTCATTTACTGAATTTGTTTTGTTTTGTTTTGGTTTTTTTTTTTTTTTTTAGGAGACTATTTTTTGGAGTGAATGAAATCTCTGTCAAAGTGCCTTCCCTTTTCAAGCTGCTTATCAAGGAGGTAGGACCCACAAAAACGCTCAGTTTAACACCTGGTCTAAGCCAGATTGTATATTAGCTTGTCAATTTAATGACGTGCTTCAGCATTTCACGGTTAAAGCACAGTGTTTAACCCATAGAAACGGTTTCTGTAGAGTAAACACGGCTGCCTGATCTTCATGACACACCCAGTCTGATGGCTGTTTAAAACTAGTAGCGTTTCAGGACGCTTTTATACAACACAGTAATATTAAACCCTAAGGGCAGCGGTTACGGCTTTGAACTGGTGATCATGAGGTCCGAGTGAAACTTGATGAACAAATGTCCCAGTGTTAAACTCTTAAAATAGTGGTGTGTTGTTATATAGTCGTAAGAGTAGATCGGTGTACTGATGAAGAAGCACGTTTATAGAATAAAAGTAGTACCATTTTATTTTAAGCATTTACATTAATGTTAAAAGCCGTTTCACTAGCAGACCCCTATGGCATAGTACTGAATTCATCTAGAAACGTCCCCCTGCATCACATAGCCCAATTCTGTAGGAAACCCACCGAGCTGACCATAGTGTCTGTTCATGTCATGTTGTTGTACCAGTTCCTGCATGATTTGCTTGCGAACAGTGCTGTAGTTTCCATGTGTGTCGCACGTGCAGCTTCGTTCATATCACTCTTCCGTCTGGCTCTTCCTTCTAGGTCCTCAACCCCTTTTACATCTTCCAGCTCTTCAGCATTATCCTGTGGTGTTCTGACGAATACTACTACTACGCTATGGCTATAATGTTAATGTCAATCATATCGATAGCTACCTCTCTGTACACCATCAGAAAGGTGAGTCAGCGATTTTAGGCTCTCTTGCCTAGCACTAGCACATTTAAACGTACGTTCCATCAGGATAAGATGTCCAGAGAAACTCTGTCACGTTTGCTATGTGATACAAACGTCGTTTGTGTGCCTGTTCTTCGGTTACCTGAGTAGTACAGGAAGTTTATAGTTATGTCATTTTTTTTATTCTTTGTAGCAATATATCACGTTACACGACATGGTGGCTACCCACAGTACTGTTCGTGTATCAGTCTGCAGAACCAATAACGGTAAGATTCAAGTTCCATCTTAAAATCATTTCTCTTCCTTCAACCCTGTATAAAATGTTTGCTAGACAGCGGGCTGTAAGGCTCGATTATCTGCCTTCCTCTACATGTCCAGTTGCACGTTTTGTTGCTGAACATTCACAGTGTTTCTATGCTCTTCCACCTTTTACTGAAGCTCTCGCCTGATTGGCTAAACACAGCGTAGCAACCTCGCTCATTTACGTAAAGTTGGTATTCACTGAACGTTTGCAGCCAGGTTCTACCACGTTCTTCTCTCCCTTGCTGTCTAGCTCTTTATTTATTTATTTATTTATTTATTTATTTATTTATTTATTTATTCTATGTGCCCTTAATATAGAGATTGAAGAAGCTTTGTCTACAGACCTTGTCCCAGGTGATGTCATGGTCATCCCGAGCAACGGAACCATCATGCCCTGTGACGCAGTGCTGATTAGTGGAACCTGCATCGTCAATGAGAGCATGCTTACAGGTTCTACGATTCGAATTGTTTCAGTTAGTGAATCGTACCGCATGTGTAATATCAGTGCTAAACCACATCTGTCAGAATCCATCCAGTGTTGTATTCATCTTTGCTCGTGCCTGGCTGAAGTGTTTCTTTAGATACTCTTCAGACCGCAATGTTGCAACAAGTACAAAGGCATTTCATTCTGTGAATGTACAGCCATTTCACCCAGATTGACTTTATCCCCTTGAGTCGTTTTTAACGGATACCATCACACCCATTTAGACCGCATGAAAACACGCCCATCAAAATATCCAGGAACAATACTTACATCGAGTAAACTCCAGAATCGTTGGGTCTCTGTTTAGAAAATGAGTGAAAATGCTCATTCGTAATCTTCTTATTAGAAGAGTCCTGATTGGGCTTGTCTATATATACAGTGGGGGAAATAAGTATTAGACGCAGCAACTTTTTTTTTCAGTAAATATATTTCCAGTGAGGTTGTTAATATGAAATTTTCACCAGGCATTAGTATTAACTCAAGAAATCTGGAAATATAAAGAATTCACAAGTCCATAAATAAAGTTATGTGTAATAAAGTGGAATGACACGGGGAAAAAAGTATTGAACACGCTAAGAAAAAGCAGTTCTCCAAGGTAAGGAACCTTTTTACAGACCATTGATGGTCTGTAAAAAGGCTTTTCGTTACCAAAATGTCACACAAGAAACATCTCATGATGGTAAAAGCAAAGAGCTCTCCCAAGACCTTCACAACCTTATTGTTGCAAAACATATTGATATTCATGTGCATAACCTCATTGGAAAAGTATTTTACTGGGGGGAAAAAAAAAGCTGAACCGTCCAATGCTTATTACCCCAAACCCCCCCCCCCCCCCAAACGTTTAGTTGTGCACTATTTTTTTTTTCTTTTTTCCTTTTTCATTATGAGTTCTCTGGAAGTATCTCACTACCCATGGATACAGGATTATATGGTATCAAAGTGGAACTGGTGAGGAATTGAGATTAATGTTATTGAACTGATCATTTGAGATTTGAGAGTTTAGTAATGGTCCTGTGAAAAAAAAAAAAAGAAAAAAAAAATCCCCATCTCCTTGTTTTGTGGATACTGAGGCCCACTGAGGTCACGCCCCGGTACTGCCTAGCTTAGACAAGGTGCTTAACTCGAGTTGCTGTAGTGGCACTGCGTCATGGCTCCCCTGCACTCTGACCCAATCTTCCTGACAATTTGTACAACTCTTCACACTCTATCTCGTTCTCTCTTCTGTTCACTAGGTGAAAGTGTGCCCGTCACGAAGACTAACCTGCCCAACCCACAACATGGAGACAGGGGGCCTGAGGGGGACAAGGTGTACGATATGGAAGAGCATAAGAAGCACACGCTGTTCTGCGGCACACACATCATCCAGACCCGGTTCTATTCAGGAGAACTGGTTAAAGCTGTTGTGGTCAGGACGGGTAAGTGGCAACGACAAACGCGTCCCTTTTTCCTGCTTTATTCATTCCCTTTGTGCCTGATTAATTAACATTTTAAGTTTGATAAACTTCGTCTTCCATAGTCAGTGTAAAACTAAAGTCATGTTGCCCTTATTACTGAAGATTTAGTGACAGGTAACAGGTTTTATATTTGTCCTGAGGAAGAATACACTCCAAGCATATAATTATTTAAAACAATAATCATTCAAGCAGCTCATTGTGCATGGGTACATGTGTGTGTTTCTGTATGCTTGCTCACGCTCATTACTTTGTTCTAGGCTTCAGTACAGCCAAGGGACAGCTGATTCGAAGCATCTTGTACCCTAAACCCACAGACTTCAAGCTTTACAGAGATGCCTATCTGTTCCTGCTTTGTCTTGTTGGAGTGGCTGGCATTGGCTTTATCTACTCAATCGTGCTGAGCGTAATGAATGAGGTAGTACCCTTCTCTACACGATACGTCAAATATGTTGTATTTTCCTTTAACCCCCCCCCCTAACAGTCACTGTTGTACACTATCAGGATTTCAGCACTACTGTAGCCCTGCCAATACATAAAAATTAACGAATACCTGTCTATATTGACTGTTAAGTTACTATTAGAGGTCGACCGATTTGATTGGTTAACGGCAGAAATCCACATGGATGGCTGAAAAGAGTCCGCTGTCATTATACAGTACGAGAGCGGCCTCTAGAGGCCAAATAAAAACCATCACTGACTAATTTTGTTGTGCTATTTGAATTATTTAAAAAAAAAATGATTCCTTTTGGATGTCTCTATTTTTATTTGTAATTTGGAGTGTTATGTTTTGGTTCAGTTTGGATGTATATCTTTTTATTTACTTTAATATTTATTAATCATTAATATAAACTACCGGTCGAAAGTTTAGACACACTCATTCTTTATTTTTATAAATTTTCCCACATTTTAGAATAATAAAAGTAATCAAAACTCTGGAGTAACACAAATGGAACTATTTGGGATTGATGTTGTGATAAAAAAAATTCAAAATAAATCAAAGTAATTTAATATTTTAGCATCCTCAAAGTAGACACCCTTTTTGGCGAGAATTTCCAGAAATGTGTTCTTGACATTTTCTCCACTGATTTCTTGTTTAATCAATTTCTCAACCGATTTCTCAACCGATTTAGCGTCAAGTCATCCATTTAAAAAATATATATTTTTGTAAAGAAAATGTTTTATTAGGGTGGTGAGGGGAGGGGGGTTCTGCAGACCCCTAGTGGTCCGTGGCGTAATTGCAGGGGGTTCATGGGAAAGTTTTTAAAATGTTTAAATAATATTTATATATTGTTAAATGTATCAAAATATATTCAAATACAGCATTTGCCCATCAAATGTAAGAACAGTTTAAGATATGTTTTAAAATTAAGCAGTTTGGGGATGGATAATGATGCATTTTACAAGCTGATGTGATTTTATGTGAAATGTGTATATACAAAATAGCAAAATACCTTAATTAAATTTGAGATTCCTGTACTTGTAGGTTCCTGCTAAAACCATCATTATCGAGTCGCTGGACATCATCACCATCACGGTGCCACCCGCACTGCCTGCGGCGATGACGGCGGGTATCGTGTACGCACAGCGACGTCTCAAGAAACTTGGCATCTTCTGTATCAGTCCGCAGAGGATCAACATCTGCGGCCAACTGAACCTTATCTGCTTTGACAAGGTACGTTGGCTTAACAAGGTGTAGCGTTGTTTGCACAGTATTCTTGTAGAATACCGTTCATTCAGAACGGGCATGTAATGTTGCTGGTAAATTATTCCATGACGTTGTGCGTTCTGTCAGAAAACAAGAGTATGATTATAATGTGAAAAAATATAACTCTTACTTCACATCATATAACAATCACCCAACCCAAAGTTAAAAGCCCTAACCCCAATGCGCTAGTATTTTTGTTAAAACAATTGTCTTTTGTTACTGCCCTATAACTTTCCTTGCCCATCTTACTACGCTGTATAGTTGATTTGCTTTAGTTAGTTAGTTACAGGTACATCTATATAATGCTTGACACTCAAAGTGCTTTACATAGTATTGAGGGAATCTCCTCAACCAACACTAGTGTGTAGCATCCAGCTGGATGATGCGACGGCAGCCACACCAGCTATTAGTGGAGAGGAGAGAGTGATTGAGCCAATTCAGAGATGGGGATTATTAGGGGGCCATGATAGGGAAAAGCCAATGGGGGAATTTCGGCAGGACACCAGGGTTATACTCCTACTCTTTTACGAGAAGTGGCCTGGGATTTTTAATAACCACAGAGAGTCAGGACCTCAGTTTAACGTCTCATCCAAAAGACTGTGCTGTTTTTACAGTATAGTGTCCCCATCATTACACTGGGGCATTAGACCCCACACAGACCGAGTGCCCCCTGCTGGCCTCACTAATACCACTTCCAGCAGCAACCTTAGGTTTCCCCAATAGGTCTCCCATCCAGGTACTTCCCAGGCTCAACCCTGCTTAGCTTCAGTGAGAAACCAGGCGAGAGCTGCAGGGTGATATGGTTTTAGAATAACCCGAGGGTAGTAGTCAGGACTGTGATATTAAACATCCCTCTCTAGTACGGTTACTTTCCTAGCTTAGCATGTAACTTCTCTTTGTCTTCCTGTTACAGACAGGCACGCTCACTGAAGATGGCTTGGATCTGTGGGGCGTGCAGAGAGTAGAGAACAGCAGGTACGCAACATGGTTATCGTCAAATAAGCACAAGCTTTAATAACGATATAATCTAGGTCCAGGTGCAAGCGTGTACTGTATTCTGTTCGTGGTCGTCTATCTTAGATATCTTCTCTTTTATCTCTTTGGATGTTTGTACGTAGTATTGCTGTTCTGTCTCTCACTCTCCAGGTTCCATCACTCAGAGGAGAACGCCTATAAAGAGAGTCTGGTGAAGTCTCACTTTGTGGCATGCATGGCCACGTGCCACTCTCTCACCAAGATCGAGGGCCAACTCTCTGGAGACCCTCTGGACCTGAAGATGTTTGAGGCCACTGGCTGGGTTTGTTCTTCACTTCACTTCACGTGTTGTTGTTTTGCATCATGTTCGATCTTAGTCCTGCTCGTAATTGAGAAACCTTTGAGCCGCTAATCCAAACCGTATGCTTTAAAAAGCCCCGTGAAGGGCTGAGCTTTTCAGTGAGATCACATTTTTCTCAGTTGGACGTTCAGATGCTTCGTAGTGAATGCGGATACATCGTGGTTACGCTATCGCATCTTGCAGCATTGATTCATCAAGGAAACGTATGCAGTGTGTTCCTGAGCCAAACAGGAAATGGCTGTTGCTGCTTAGTCCCACCCTTCCCATGCCCAAACTGGCTCAAACCGTCATCTACTCCACCAATCAACATATTTCTTTTTAGGGGGGAAAATGAGGGGTAGGGGAAATTCTTCATTTGAAAGAGACCTCTCTTTTTTGGACACATCTACATTGTCAGTAAATAAAATATACCTTTTTTTTCCCATTGAAAAACGACTGGAATAATATTGAAATAAATGGCTATAACTTGCTAAGGGAATGCTAGATGAAGACACAATTTCATTTGGAAGTCTAAAACAACCAGGTATAAGTTTCTAAAGGAAAAAAAATCCAGACTTCATGAGGTTTTGTTTAAGTTCACAGTGAAAAAAAAAAAAAACCTACCAAATTGTTTTTTTGCCATTTTTCTGAAATTCTGGGTAATTCATCCATTCTCAGACAAAAAAATGATTAAAATTGGGACTTTCAAATGAGCTAGAGTGAAAGTGAAAGTTCTCCTGTTTAAAATGATATATGAAACTTGATGCTTCTAGACTGCTTGACTGCTAGACTAGGTTAGAAAAACGAACAACAGGAGACTCAGATTTCCCAAAAATCGATCTAGGGCCTTAAGGGTTAAATCGCTGCATTTTAGGCATTTCCTGCAATGTTTGCTTTGTTAATAATAATTGATCTTATTTGATGCTAGCGATTTAATGTTAAATCATTTCTGCCATGCTCCACGTCTTGAAACAGTTCCCTGTATTAAAAACTCACCGCTACATCGCATTCATTTATTAGAAATGACTAAACCCACTAACATTATCGCTCCGGATATCACTCTCTTGACCAGCTAGGTAATTAACAGCAATGACAAAAACGGATAACGAGCTAGGTTCCTTTATGTGTGTCCTTAAAACGGCGCTTGGATGTCAACAGTATTTCCATTTCCTGTTTGCATGGGTTGAAAACAAACACATATCCTTTGCCACGTGAGTCTTTCATGCTTATAAACACTGCTAAATATGGCCATGGATGCTGTGGACAAATACACTAGTTTGTACATTGGGATTTGTTTAATTCATCAACAACGTTGAGACGGTTATGTTAAAAGGGAAGAGGTGGTGTAGTATTTTGTTACACGGTGAATAAAAGTAGTCTGTTCTAGGAACAGCTACATTACTTTAATACGGTACATTTAAATATGGGTTTGTTGCCTTAAAATACACAGCTGATTTAAAATAAATAAATAAATAAATAAATAAATAACTAATCATTCAAACAGTGAAAGGCCCTAATGTCTCTAGTAATTGACTGTCTTTAACTTTTGAATTATTTATAAAGTAACAATGCCTGCTCTTCAAAGACACAAGTATTCCTGTAATGCTGAAATACACCGCGTGTGTCGCAGATCCTGGAGGAGGCCACCGAAGAGGAGACTTCTCTTCATGAACGCATCATGCCCACTGTGGTGCGCCCACCCAAGCAGCTCCTTCCTGAACCTGTGATGTCACCGGAGCAGGACATGGTGCGTTTGCCCTCGCTGCGCGCTAGACGAGAACGTATCATGTTCTGGCAGAGATCGTGTTTGTTTTGGCAAATAGTGACACCGCTTTCGTTGACTGTTGTATTTTACAGGAGCTGTACGAGCTGTCGGTAAGTAGTCGAGTTTCTGTTTAAATTCTGTATTTTTTTTTTAAAAAAGAAAGAGAGCGAGAAATTTGCACTGACATCAGGAGATTGCACGTTTGAATCCTGACGGTTCCACAGCCGGGAGCCAAGGGTGTAAAATTGGCCATGCTCACTGTCCCCTGTCGATCACAGCGACACTAGCTAATCATGGACATCTGTGAGCTCATGCATGCAGAAGAGGGCAGATAGCACTTTCCATTGAGTGTGGTACTGTATACCGCCCTGTGATGAAGCATGAGCAGCAGTATTCATGGTCTTGGAGGAAGTACGTTAGCTTTCAACCTCCGCGCTCGGTAGCTGTGGTATGACTGGGGGGAGCTGGCTGGTGGGTGGGAATTGGCAGGTGGAAAATTGGGGAGAAAATGGGGTGGGGCGGCAGGGGGGGGATTGGTGTGAACAGTGGAGCAGCTAGTCTCGTCACTTACAGGGTTCTTACGAGATCGGAATCGTGCGGCAGTTCCCCTTCTCCTCAGCGTTGCAGAGGATGACCGTGGTGGCTCGGCTGCTCGGAGAAAAGCGAATGGACGCCTACCTCAAGGGGGCGCCTGAGGTTGTGACAAGTCTATGCAAGAAAGAGACCGGTTGGTTAAATTTCCATAGAATTCGAATAGAATTTTTGGGAACGCTTGCGGCGCCGTTCAACGTGTCAAACTCTTTCTCCTGCTGTGCTCTGCAGTGCCACAGGACTTTGCAGAGGTACTGGAGAACTACACTAAACAGGGTTTCCGCGTCATCGCTCTGGCACACAGGCGCCTGGAGTCCAAACTGACCTGGCATAAAGTACAGAACATTAACAGGTACTGTCCTTGTCATGCTTGTGCTTTTTCAGGTTCAGTAGTTCATGGTTTTCTCTACTGGAGTCGTAAGTTCTATACGGGCTCTTTTTAGGACATTTAGTTAAAGTATTACATGAAGGAAGTCTTGAAATGGCACCTTTGTTCAGTGTTAAGAAATTTGACCCAGTCTGTATAATCAGTACTAGCCCTAGTTAACCCGTTATGTATCTTACTTTCTTTTCTTTTCTTTTTTTGAGTTGTACTTTGAAATACGTAGTATACTAAACACGGATGTCCTATTAAATCTGCGGTAATCTGCATCTCCAGGAATCACATAGAGACGAACATGGAGTTCTTGGGTCTGATCGTTATGCAGAACAAGCTGAAGCCCGAGACTCCTGGCGTTCTGGAGGTCCTCAGACAGGCAAACATCCGCACGGTCATGGTCACAGGTACAGGGCAAAACCTGCTGGTTTCTATCATGACGATTTCTCTGTGTCTGGCATGTTTCTGTCCGAATACACTTCTACACTGACCCAGAGCTGATGGCTGTTTCGAGTGTCTAGAGTCCTACAGCTTAATCTCACTTGTTCTGGTACATTAGGAATTCCTGTAATCCAAACCAGTAAAGCTTCCAGCTCTCTGGCTTACTCGCATAGAGCCTCGACAGTGTTCCAGGGACGAGTGCGCCGTCGTGAATGTAGCGAGTATTAGATTGGGTTGCAGACTCTGTATTTCCTCCGTATGGCCTTCCTTTCCTGCACACCCTTATTGAGCTCAGCTCAGGGTATTATTTTCCCAGATGCACTTAAAGCAGCAATAACGGTCACCCATTACTGAAGAAGCATAAATCTTTAAATTCTGGGCAAATTTAGACCGATCTCTAACCGACCTTTTTTTTTTTTTTTTTTTTTCCCCCCCTTTAGTAAAATACATATAAGTTGTCTTCTCACAATTAAACAATTTCTTAAATGAAAATAATACACAGAACAGAAACTACCGGAAGTGCTACATTATTTGAGAGTTAATGCTGATGAAGCGGTTATCTGTATATCTGACAGGAAGAAAGTATTGTCATTTAGTTTAGGAGAAATAGTTTCACATAATTATGATCTGCATGTTGTACCACAAAGCTCAGTATTTGGTCCACTTTTTCCCCCCCCCTCTTCTTTCTTTTTTCCCCGTATGGTCAGATTATTAATCAGCACAGAGTTGGTTTTCATAGCTGTAAAGATGACTGCAGAGCTGTGCATATCTGTAACGGCAGGTGATCTCTTAAAGATAAAAGGGTAACCTGTCTACCCAGCATCCTTTGCTGTTTGGATAGCAATTCTTGCGGCTGGTAGTGAAGGTGTTGAGAGTTGTTGAACACACTTGGAAATCTGGATCTAGATGCATACAGTAGTATGTAGCTAAAACATCCATGCCTTAATTTTTTCTCATCTATAGTACTGTAATAACAGGGTTACCTGAAGCCACAACAAATAAATGCAGCGTGTTTACATATACCAGGAACAGAGATATTATATTATATTAGTTTTAGCATCACTGCGCTGGCTTCCTGTTTCCTGTGGAACCGACCATAAGATTTAACTACTAGTTTATAAATCTATTATACTTTCTTTCTTTTTTTTTCTTATTTGGTTTTTATTTTGCTCTCCTCTAGTTTCTCTATATGACATCTCCATCAGCTCTTGATTGATAAGCCTTAAGCTATAAGTTTATAAAAAATAAAGTGTATTGTTCTTGTATTATTATTAAAGTCTTTATCATTTCTGTCCATTTCACAGGTGACAATATACTGACCGCTATCTCAGTGGCACGGGACTGTGGCATGATCCTGCCCCAGGACCGAGTCATTATTGCTGATGCCCTGCCCCCTAGAGATGGCCAGGTGGCCAGGATCAACTGGCGCTATGCAGACAACCCCAACAAGCACTCCAGCAAGCCTGAGGTCAGACTGCTCCCTCTGCAGTACACATACCGACACTGCAAGTGCAGTTAGTGTGAGCCTTTAGATAGTCATGTATAACTGTGCTTAAAGCCTAAGCGTTCCAACAGCCATCATTTACTGCAAATAACGTGATGCTGGAAATGATGTACAAAATACACCAACACGCAACGTAACTTCAATGACTCGTGTAAAAACGAAAGCTCTGTGGTCTGTCGCTAGCAATTTTGAATTGTTTACATTTCCGAGGAAATCTGACTCAGACAACAATCAGTCTATGATTTGACCTGCCTACACATTTCTGATCAGGCAGAGCATATCTCTTAGTTATGATTATGTTCTAGCTGAATATATAACTTGAGTCTGTCTTGAATCCACTACTGATAAATGCTTATTTAAAAAACTATTGATAAATGCTTATTTAATGAGAGAGCATCACAGATTTGGTTGTTTTTTTTTCTTTAAAACATTTGAGAGAATATTGCTAGGGGCTTTACAATGATGCTAATGATGCGATTTTATCAAATAAATTACTCTTTGACATAAAGCCTTTGCTAAGTCGTCTTTTACCGGCGAGATCCTAGTTTGTAATATACGTTTTTACGTATGCCGATGCAGGAGGTGGAGATTGGTGTGGAGGACGGGCCTGAAGAACTAAGGTCTGTGGAGAAGTACCACTTTGCCATGAGTGGCAAATCATTTGCCGTCATTACTGAGCACTTCCAGGACCTGCTCCAGAAGGTCAGGAGCAACATGTATCTCTGATTATTTGTTCAGCAGTGGTTCTCAGAGTGGGGTCTTGCTTTGTTTGTTTTTTTTCCTCTTTTTTTTTTTTTTGGTTATAGTAGTGTAGTTTTTGTTTTTTTTTGACCAAGTGAGCTGTTTGACTGGTCACATGATTAATTTAATCCAAACCTCAGTAATTCAAAAAGTAGGCCTTGCGTAGATATATTGTGTGTGTAATGTGGATGTAATGTGTTCTGTCAGTGGAAATTTCAGGGACAAAATTCTCTATGGCTCTGATGAATCACCAGGATATTATTATACGTGTTTAAAGAGCCAACCTAATATTTGTATAGTTGCATTATTTTGGAGTAATTTAAAATGAATCTGTCATGATTGAGTCAGTGGAATTTACTTACTTACTTATCCTATTAGAGGGGTGGAAATACTTTTAGAACTGCTGCTTTATGAGATAATTATGAAGCTAATTATGTGTGAACCAGAGAAACTGTGCATGTTTGAGGTGTAGAAGGCTAACTGTGTTTGTGGGTGTGATGGTTTAGCTGGTGCTACATGGAACGGTTTTTGCAAGAATGTCTCCAGACCAGAAAACCCAGCTAGTGGAGGCTCTACAGAGCGTCGAGTGGGTGGCACACACACACGCACACACGCACACAGCCATTATTGGTTATAAATGTACTCATGTAAAATGTAAACTTTTTTTTATATAATATCGGTCATGTATATGTTTTTTTTGTCTAGTTACTATGTTGGAATGTGTGGAGATGGAGCCAATGACTGTGGGGTAAGTACATTTTTAGTGTGTATGTGTACGAGTGTGTGTGTGTGTGTGTGTGTGTGTGTGTATATATATATATATATATATATATATATATATATATATATATATATATATATATATATATATATATATATATTACACACACACATATTCATATGTCTATACATATTCTATATAGCTCTCATTTTATATATATATATATTTTTTTTGTTTGTTTGTTTGTTTGTTTGTTTCCTGTCCCTTCTCAGGCCCTGAAAAGAGCTCATGGAGGTATCTCTCTCTCTGAACTGGAGGCCTCAGTGGCTTCCCCTTTCACTTCCAGAACTCCCAACATCTCCTGTGTGCCCAGCCTAATCAGGTACAGCTAACCAGTACACACACACAAACACCTCACCTCAAGCCCAGATCTAAGCTTTTAAACGTAACCAGGAACTGGTCTCTCCCAGTCAGTAGTTATGTTTGCATCTTAATGTAGTTCCATCTAATATTTGAGTAAAACGTGATCATTGGTTAAGAATGTCCATTCGGTCAGTGAAGGGTTCGGACCTTTCGTGAACAGCAACTGTGTCAAATAGTGCTGTCCAGAATTATTGGCACCCTTCGTGAAAATAAGCAAGTTTACAACATACAGGGACAAAAATAGCTGTTTTAAGCCATCAGCCTTACAGTTGATAGTTTTTTGCAATGCCTACCTTAGAAAGAAAAACACTGATTTGGAAGTATATATTTTTTTATTTGTCTTGTTGATCTATGGCAAAGTCTGTACCTCCTGGCAGAGGCAACCAGGATTTTGGCTGAAATATCAAATTCATGTTGCCATAAATCTACACACGTTACCCCTGAGCCACCAGCCACAAAACTGCCTCAAAACGTCAATAATCCACCACCATATTTTACATTGGCTATCAGTCAGTTTTTCTTGTTTGCAGTCCTGTGTTGCTGCCAAACATGCTGATGTGTGCACAACCAGAACAGTTTGCTCTCATCTGACCACATCGTCAGCTGTAGTTCTAACGATGCTTTTCTGAAGGACAGGCTCTGTGTTTGTGTTATGGAAGGATTTCTTTCTTGCAGTGCTTCCAAACAGCAAGATATTTCATGTCCACAAGAATCTGTACACTTGTAAAACATCGTCCTCACGTGAGCTCGTCATCCAACCCCGGCTGATTTCTCTTTCAGACCGTGGAGCTTTTTGTTACGGTTCATTTTGTGAAAAGTGTTTTGTTTTTGCTTCTTTATATTTATACCCCAGGGAGTCAGGGCATGGTTATAAGTCGTAGGAACTGAAATAAAGCTCTTCATGAACGACCGTTTGTTTGCGTTTATTTAAGATATTCTGTGAGGGGGTTTTGAGAGAAAATACTGCTTTAAAAAAAAAAGTTTTTTTCTTTTTTTTTTTTTTTTTTAAGAATTAAAAGATGTTTTGTTAGAACAAAGACAAGTGGAAATATTGTATAAGATTAACACTACACACAGTAATTCAATCACTTTGGATTATTTGTTTTGATGACGTTTGGAAATTCTTGACGGCCCTGTATCATTTATGACAAAATTCTTGGGGGAAAAAGTCCTAAAAAAGAGCGTAAACCCTGCAAACTGATGAACTGTTTGCTCAGCAACACTTCAGTTTCTGTGGTCAGACATGTTTTGTAATATCAGACCCAGGTGTCGGATTAAAATTTGAGTTGAAGACATTGAGTACTAGTTTAAATGGTATACGTTATATGTTGCAGAGAAGGCAGAGCAGCTCTCATTACGTCTTTCTGCGTGTTCAAGTTCATGGCCCTGTACAGCATCATCCAGTACCTCAGTGTCACCCTGCTCTACTATGTAAGTATTTTAGATTAATGCACCCAAAAGACCAGGAACAATATTGTTCATTGCCGCACAAAGCTTCACGCTTTTTCTTTTTTCTTTCTTTCATTCTTTATTTTAAAAAAGAGGCACTTCTTATAACCATATTTAAAACTTTTAAAGTACTTTACTCTTGTAGATTTGCATTCCTTTGACCTAGTAATGTTCGCTCTATTTCATATAATCGAATTGAGTGTTTGCCATGATGGACTTGCTGAAAATGCCCTTTTCAGATCCTCAGCAACCTGGGGGACTTCCAGTTCCTGTTCATTGACATGGCCATCATCCTTGTTGTTGTGTTTACCAGTGAGTAGATTTCTCAGAACTTTTACTTATACAAACATAAAGCACTGAGCGAGCGACAGGTCCTAATAAAATGGAGGGTTGGTGTATATGGATTGGCTGACACTGTATGTATGCTCTCTGTGCTTGATGTCGTTGATCTGCAATGATTTTATTATTTTTTTTTTTCCACACTCAGTGAGTCTGAATCCGGCGTGGAACGTGCTGGTTTCTCAGCGTCCCCCCTCAGGTCTGATCTCAGGCCCTCTGCTCTTCTCCGTACTCACTCAAATCCTCATCTGCCTTGGCTTCCAGACCTTCACCTTCCTGCTCGTGCGTAACCAGGACTGGTACGAGATATGGAGCCCCGAGTCAGAGTGAGTCACCCATGCCCTTTATTCAGATATCAGAATATTATGCAATAATATGAGCTGCCTTTAAAGCAGAAAGCATGTGTGATGTTCTGACTTGTGGTTAAACTCATTAACTTTAGCAGCCCCCACCCCCGTGTTTTTTCAGTGCCTGCAATACGTCCTCCTACAGCAATCTCTCGCAAAACTCCTCAGAGATTGATGACCACAACATCCAAAACTACGAGAACACTTCCCTGTTCTACGTCTCCTCCTTTCAGTACCTCATCGTTGCCATCGTTTTTTCCAAAGGCAAACCATTCCGTCAGCCCAGTTATAAAAACTGTAAGTCTTCATAAGTAGCTACAGAAAAGGCCTTGCTTTCTTTTTTTTCATATTCTTTAATTAAAGAGGACTTTTTGTGCGATATAATACAAGTCTCAGAACGTGTCTGCGAGGTTTCAGCTCAAAATACCCCACGGATCATTTATTATACCGTGATGTAAATGCCCCTTTTTTTTGGTTGAAGCAAAAACACGCTGTTTTTGTGTGCGTCTTGTTAAATGCAAACGAGCTGCTGCGCCACGCCCCCTGTCCGGAAGAGGGCTATACCTTTACAGCTCGTGCTTCGGATACTACGGCAACAACAAATCAGGAGAACCAGTATGACTGACACCGTAAATACCGGCGTTCAGCCCTATTTTCGGGTTAAAAATGAAAACGACGACGTAGCTCTGGTCTCCGTGAATGCAGTCGGAGACGATGGTAACTTTTAGTCGCATTAGCCACGGAGTCTGCTAACAAGCTCAATCAGAAATGCGATTTGCAAACATTCACAAAATATAAAGTGCGATACTTGCGTCTTCTGGATATGAAGCTGGATCACGAACAGCTGGTATTGATCCATGCATGAGAAGCAACTTTTTAACATTCACGAAGCAGTCTGGTGTGAAACGATTCGCACAAATATATATACGAATTTAGCTGTTTGTTTGGGGCACATTAACTTCAAAAATAAAACGTCTCCACTGCGTCTTCAGTGGCTCTGAAGCCGGGAGTACATGAAGATTCTCACAGCCAACAACAGAACACTTAGAAAGTTTACGAAGCCGAGACGTTCTCCTCATCACAGAGAACATGGCGCACTGCGTGGCAGGGCGGAGTCCGTCTCCAGTCGTGGGTGGGGCTTGTTCCAGTGTGACGTCACGTTGGACTCATTTTGAGACACCGTTTATGATTTTATGGGGAATATTTAATTAAATAAATAAATAAATAAGGAGTGGGTGGGTTTTTACCATTATTGCGTGGCTGTGTACACACTCTGCCGACACACTTTTACGAACAGTGAAGTTTGCATAATAACAGGTCCCCTTTAAAGTCAGTAACATAAAATTGTTCTCACTGGTATTCTTAGTCCCTGACCTAGCGAACTAACATGACGGTGTGTTGTCGATAGAGACTCCAAAGTATTCTGGATAAGCGCAGTGATCGGTTCAAACGATACGATTTGTACGTTAGTTTGTCGTCTTCTGGGTAAATATACACACACTCTGGGGCTTGAGCAGGATACAAGTGTTTTTCCTAATTTCTTGTGTAAATGAGGCCCAGTGTCTGTTCTTCAATGCAGATATGTAGTTCGATGACTATTTATATATATATATATATATATATATATATATATAATATTCTGTGCCCTAACAGCCATAATTCATTTGTATTACTATTACAGTGTGGGTGTGGCTTATGTTTGTTCATTTGCAGGGCCTTTTATGGTGTCTGTGGTCAGCCTGTACATATTCCTGTTAGTCATCATGCTCTTCCCTATCTCTGATATCGATGATGCTTTACAGGTACGTCTTACCGCATCTTTCTTTCCTAATTACAATGCTGATGCTCTGCATGGAGGGTTTTTTAAATTTTTTTAATTTGTTTTGTATTTAAAATGGGGCTCTACAGTTATACTATATTATGTTTGGGGGTCATCATTTAATCATGATCTACTCTTATATATTTGATGGTATTGGCTGAAGTCAGTTAATTGGCTAATGCAGTGTTGGATAGTAAACATAGTAAAGCCATTTATTACTACATTTATTGATTTTATTTTTCAGGACTACGTCTAACCACATTTTAGTTTTTGAATCTAGTGTTAAAATGAGCGCAGGTTCCAGCCCGGGTCATCCCGGTGCGAGCTCCATCTGCCCTTTTGTAGCACTCGTGTATTAGCTCAGTGATTTTCAGGGTGGGGGGTGGCCCCCTTGGGGGCCACCAGGGGGCGCCCGGGGGGTCCTCAACAATTTGGTGTGAAAAATAAATACTCACTCTCAGACAACCACACACACACAATCAATTCCTAATGTAATGTAAAGATGTAAGATGTAATTATTAATAAAAAAAAAAGGGGGAATATATTCAGAAGTCTGTATTTTTAATGTGTTTTAAAGACATCTTGCAAAAGGGGGGCCTCGGTCCAAAGGTTAATACAGTTTGGGGGGCCTTGCCCTGGAAAAGTTTGGGAACCCCTGGATTAGCTAACTGCACATTTTAAAGTAGTTAGCCCGAAACCGAGTACTATTTTTGATACACATCGTAGGATAGCAAATGATTATGATGAAAGTACTGGATTTCATTACTGTTATGTAATTTACTCTTGCAGATTGTGTGTGTTCCTTTCAACTGGCGTATCACTGTGTTGATTATAGTGCTGGTTAACGCTGCCGTGTCAGTCTTTGTCGAGGTAAGTGGAGAAAGCTCTGTCGGTTATTGGTTTGTTTTATGGTTGTGTGTTTTGCAAGTAGCCTGTTTAGTCAGCAACCCTGTTCACGTAGGACATTACATTCATATCAGCGGTCATGCCTTGTTAATTAGCCTTTTTTCTTTTTTTTTGAATGGTTAATGTATTTGTAAGTGTGAAGTATGTGGCTTCATGTCTTCCTTGAGCAAGACACGAGAACTGTAAACCTGTTTTACATGGGTAAACCCATTACCTACTGGGTTCTGACAGTGTCCTGTATAGATGTTCAGACTGTAGCCCAATGAAAACGTCCCAGTTGTCTGGCTGAGTACAGTATAACGTGTAGCACAAATCTCATGCAAAAAAACAACAAAAAAAAAACTATTTCGCTGTTGCTACAGAGGTATTTAGCACGCTGTGTAAGCAAGTCCACTTCCAGATCCCTTTGATTGCCTTTGAATTTTAATTCCATGAGATTACATCCCTTTCAATCAAGATTCTTAGTGTACCAAAGCACTGCGCTGCCTTTTCATCACTGCAGCTGACGCCGGCTCATTCTCCAGCATCTCAAACTGTGTTTTAACCAATTATCATGTTGCCTAATCATGTAGACACTTCAGTTGTAGATAAATTGCTCACATTTTTACTCTTTTCCTCCTCGAGGAACTCCTTGGCTCTCTTGCTCTAATCACTAACTCTCAGCCTGAAATCACTCCCTTCTCAAGACGTGTTATCTAGTTTGCTACTGTTGCTGTAGCAGCTGAAATCTTATGAAAGCGATGTGATCAGTAGCTCTCTTAATTCTTTCCGCCCCACTGCGATATTCCATAGACCTTCGTCCTTGACGTCGTCTTATGGAAGCTTGTGTTCAGCCGAGACAAGCAGGGCAGCTATGGTGTCCCCCCTGCAGCCCCGCCACCACAGGTTGGGAAATCGCACTTCTGTTCACCATTACTTCTTCACTTACTACTGTAGCTTCCCCCAAGTCCATCTGTCCATCTCTCTCTCTGTCTCTCCCTCTCTCTCTCTATCTCTCTCTCTCTCGCCCTCTGTCTCGCCCTCTGTCTCGCCCTCTGTCTCTCCCTCTGTCTCTCCCTCTATCTCTCTCTCTGTCTCTCTCTCTGTTCCAGTCTCACTTTGTTTCTTTCTCTCTCTCGCAGTCTATCTATGACTATAGTTTCTGACTCTCTCTCTCTCTATCTCTCTCTATTTCTCTCTATCTCTCTCTGTTCCAGTTTCACTTTCTCTCTCTCTCTCTCTCGCAGTATGTCTATTTATGACTATCGTTTCCGACTTTCTTTCTTTCTCTATCTCTCTCTCTCTCTCTCTCTCTCTCTCTCTCTCTCTCTCTCACTGTGTTCCTGTCTCACTTTTTTCTCTCTCTTTCTTTGGCTCACTTTCTGTCTCTTTTTGTTTGTTGCTGTCTCTCTCTCACACTCTCTCTTCCTGTTTCTTTGTCTGTTTGTGTTTTTCTCTCCCTCTCTGTATCGCTTTTCTCTCTCTCTTTCCCTCTCTGTCTGTGTCTTTGTCTTCTTCTCTCTCATTTTCCCTCCTCCCCCACCTCCTTTTTTTTATACCCACCCTACTCATGTTTCTGCCCTCTCTCTGTGGCCCTGTTGTAATGTTTGACCTGTGCATGTTCCAGGATGATTTCTCTAAATGCTACTTTGCTGCCCCCTAGTGGGGCCTGCCTTGTTGACAATGTTATGATTATCCTAATGTCTCAGTGCTCTCTCTTTAATGCCTCTAATACTCCTGTTTATTCCAGTTGTGCCAATAAACAACCTCTGCAGCCATCTTAGCACCTGAGATCACTGTGTTAGAAATCTGTGTGTGATGCATCATGGTGACGATACATTTCAATCAGAAATTACAGGATACTCGTATTAAAAAGATTTCTGGATGTTTTGTGACAGGGCAATATTGGCTTTTACTGAGTGACACTGGTTTAAAATGGTAGTTTTATAAAAAATTATTATTGATACCTGACCCACGGTCTGTATTACTGATCCGTCAGATTAAATGCATCAGTGGATTCGTTTGTCGGTCATCTTTAGCATCTCACGTTCCCAACTCAGTCATGACAGATGTGTTTAAATGAAGAGCATATGAAAATGTATTTTCTCTTCTCTTCCTTCCCCTTGTGTGTGTGTGTGGGTTTTTTTTTTTTCTTCTTCCCCTGTTTGCGGTGTGCATGTGTTTGTGTGCAGGAAGGAGGTGACTTGTGTACATCAAGGTTCTTCTCGTGGCTGTGTTGCCAGCGTAGGAAGGTGCCCAAAGCACGCTACATGCATCTGGCCCAGGAACTCAGCGTGGATCCGGACTGGCCCCCCAAACCCAAAACCACCACAGAGGCCAAACCTCCGCCTCAGTCAGAAAATGGCTCCTACCAAATCATGGCTGCTTCCTAGCACCCCTCCACCACCACCCCAAAGCTTTCCCCTCCCACTTTTTTGGATGCTCTGATATCATGGATCATCACAGGATCACCATTAGAGAGAAAAATGCATTTTGTCACCATGACGACATTTATTTTTTTTATTTTGTAAGAACTATGAAACAGACAGCATTCTCTCTACAGAGGCACCGTAAGCAAGGTTGTTTATTATTCTTCATATTTTTGCCACTGCTTCATCTTTGTACACCACAGGCTGGGAACTGTGGATGCTCCACGTAAGGAGATGGGA
Source organism: Ictalurus furcatus (assembly GCF_023375685.1). Classification (NCBI taxonomy): domain Eukaryota; kingdom Metazoa; phylum Chordata; class Actinopteri; order Siluriformes; family Ictaluridae; genus Ictalurus; species Ictalurus furcatus. The sequence continues at coordinate 8,842,038 of NC_071264.1, read as the reverse complement.
CATATGACCGCACCTGGACCACACTGTCTACAATAGTTATTTTTATCGTCTGTTAGCTTAGCCACAAGTATCCGATTGAATGGGCTGCATGCTAAAGTCTTGGGGGACATCAGCAATCTGCATGTGGAGCCCACCAAACTGTAACAGCTTCAGCAGACAGTATTTGCCACCAGTCATTTTTGTAAACAACAACAACAAAAAAACCCAACTTATATAACGCTCTTTTTGTATTTCTTCCCATGGAAGAATAGAGTCATGATTAAGCAGTCGTGGGCCAAAGGAATGGTGCGTAATTTGGGGTAATTGAGCGACACCGATTATGGAAGACCACTCTTATTAGCAGAAATCGTAATCCTCGCAGTGATTTTCTATTCAGACGTCTCTGAACAGAAGAGCAGCCAGCCAGCCGGTACACACTGATGACTGATTATTCCTGTGTAGTGTTCAGGGGGCCTTCACGATGAAATGCCCTTGATGGTTTTTACATTTCCATGAAGCAAAAATATCAAGGCTATTAAAAACCACGCCCATTAATTGAACCTTCGATGATGTGATACGAGCTTGTCCGACCTACCCTTAAAGAAGCAGAGCAATTTATTTAAACAAACAACCAAAACAAAAGAGCCAGTCATTTGTTGTCCAACAGTATGGATGGAAAGAGTTGAAAATGATTGAAGTCCAATCCAATAGAGGACTTAATTGTATTCCAGTCAGAATTACAACTACCGCTATGCTACATTTCATCATATGCAAATTATTATTGTTTTTGATCCTCCGAAAATATTTCAATATAATGGTTCAGACATATCAAATATGAATTTTGCATCTTGTTTGTTTTGGTTTTTTTTTGCATGTCTTGTCCTGCGAGCGCAGATTCAGTATAAAAATCTAACTTTTAATGCGTCCATTGTTCTTCAAAATGAAATGCTGCTTTTAAGATTCAGTCGTTAATGGCTTAATGATATAACGTAATGATGATGATGATGATGATGATGATGATGTGTTTCTGCTGAGAGACGGCATTCTCTGCATTTTTTTTTTTTTTTTGCTTTCATTTATCTCTTTCCCCCTCTCAGTATACACACCAGCACCCAGAGTATGACATTTTTACATTTCACATTCACATGTCCAGCATTTGGCAGACACCCTTATCCAGAGCGACTTACATTTATCTCAGTTATACATCTGAGTAGTTGAGGGTTAAGGGCCTCGCTCAAGGGCCCAACAGTGCCAGCTTGGCGGTGATGGGGTTTGACCTCTTGACCTTCTGATCTTAACCACTGAGCTCCCACTGCTCCACATGACGCATACCAGCAGTTTCTATATTATAAATGTAAAAAGTATGACGCTGAACTGATTAGAGGCGATTGTATTGTATTAGGATCTTGAGATTAGATTGGACTCTAATGCAGGTCAGAAAGCACAGTATAAACTACAGTCAGCCATTTTAATTCCTCTGAGGTTTTAATATTGAACGCTGTCTGTAGGCTTCGTGGTTAGGGGTTAATGTACATTTATTTATGCTTGCTCAAACTCCACTTTTCCCAATCAGCTTTTTTTTTTGTATTTTTCCTCGATTGTGGATTTTTTTTTTCTTTCAGCGAAAGGGCTATAGCTTTACAAATTTTGTTCATTCCTATTTTTGGTACCTTTTTTTTTTTTTTTTAAATCAACGATCATGCGTGACTGTCTGTATGTGATTTTGTAAAGTCTGCACTTGTTGTTACACAATTGTCCGTCTTGTCATTTCCTTGGTGCAAACGTGCTCATGATCATTTCTGCAAAGAAGGATTAATATTTATTGTATTGTAGTTTGTTGAGGTAGTAAGGATGAATGATCAGCGTTAAGCAATGTGCAAGATCTTGTTCTTACATTATTTAATGTCCATGTGACCCTTAAAAAAAGATGCATATGTAATTCTTTAAAAAAAAAAAAAAAAAAATCCATCTTGCATCATCCCACACTGGATTTGGCCGACAGGACAGGACGATCGCTTGTGTGTAGTACTTTGGGTATTAGGGGAAATGTTAAATTATTATTATTTTTTTTTTTTTTAAATTGTTTGTCATTTCTATTTAAATCAGTTTATGTATAATGCTGTTTTTGTGTGTGTGTGTGTGTCTTTTCTTTTTCCCTCTACGAGAGCTAGTGGACATGATGACACGGAGATGTCATATTTATAAGCCCTGCATCTTATTACTCAACTCAAACCTGAAGTATTTCATAACCGCTCAAAAGTTAATCTAGTATGTCCTTCCTTTAAACACCGTTTCAGTCAGTTGTGTGCCGACGTGCGTTTTCTGAAAGAAAAAAATAAATAAAAGGTACATAAAATTACCCAAGGATGAATCTTGGTCAGTGAAGAGGGTTTGTTCTAGCCAGGTTATTAAGTAATATGCATATGTAATTGGAGGACATGTTTTGTTTTTGTTTGTTTGTTTGTTTTTTAAATGCACATCGAACGTTTATAATGCTTTATCGCAGATCCTAAACACTGCCCATCGTCAACATGCGGTTTTTTTTTTAAATAGCTTAGAATGATTTTGCAAAATCAGTACAAATCTGCACATGTACATGATGTATGCTTTACTCTAAACACCATCACTTTTTTTATATATATATATATATGTGGATGTGCTTACAGGAAAATTATTATTATTATTATTACTGGTGGTTTAATTTCCTCAGGGAAATATGTTTGAATATGTTCTGAATAAAAGATTGACACTGACACTGAATGAATGAGTGCAAATGTCATGAGTCAGTATCCTGAGTACCTTCCGTGTCCGTAAACAATGACGTTTTTAACAGATTTTTGGAAATCCTCTCTTTTGTAAAAATATAAATAATAATAAAAATTGTAAACTGCACCCACGGTTCATTTAATATTTATTTTTGTGCGCTCTTTTATTTTTTCTTGCCCTTGATTGTTTTTGGAATCTATTAAAGAGCATTCGTTTTGCTATCAGTTTTATGGAGTTCACATTCTTTTGTAAGCCTTTGTTTGTTTGTTTGTTTGTTTTATGACTGACGGTACCAAGGACACTCTGAGTTGGATAATAAAGGTAGTGTTTGGTTATTGTTATTTACCGTAAAACATCACACTGAATATTGTATTCCGATTATCTGTTTACTCTGAAGTGACCATATGACTGATCAGTACATGCAGGCCTGCTGGGAATTTTACGTATATTTATTCATATTTTTTAAAGACCGGTTTTAAAATCACCGTAATCGCTTGCTGTACTTGTAGGTGCAAGATAGTGAAAGCATTTATTTTATTTTATTATTTCTTTTCTTTTTTTTTTTACTATAACTGAATGATTTTTGCCATTACTTATGACTTGTGATTTAAATGGTTATGGCATACTGCCAGTATTAAAGCTGGTACTTGTCACTGCGTGGTCTGCCTGTGCTTTCTGACAGTGTATGACACGGTGTTAAGTATTTGTGACGGTGGGGCCCTGGACCACACGCACAAACTGCTGCATGCTCCTCACACTAACTGCGCCATTTCAGCATCACGTCGTGGACCGCAGGAGAGCACATGGCCACTGGATGGAGACGCCTACCCGCACACCTTTTGAGTGGATCGTTGTCCGCAGAGGTTGGTCTAAGCTGGACTGGGCTCATGTCATAGCAACCTTCCTTTCGGGGAAGTCCAGCTGGCCTACACTGCTGCCAACTATGACATGCTGAGGGAAGAGATCCTGCCATACTGTGGATTATCCCCCACCAACGCACTGGCAGAATTCCACAAATGGGCTTATAAAACCAGGGCCAGTCCCAGAAACCTGCTGCGCACCACCAAGAAGTGGCTGCAACTGGAGAGGCTAACTGCGACCGAGGGCACCAATCAGGTGCCTATGGACAAGTTTTTAAGGTCCCTACCATTAGAGGGAACAAAAGGCAGTTGGTATGTGGTGGTCTGGCACCTTCATGGAGATAGTTGAGGCACTGGAGTACACCTTGGCAATTGGCAGGCGAGAGAGTTAATCCCTGGTCTCCATAGAAGGGCCGTCCCCACAGCACTGGAGGAATGCGTGCCCATCAGGCCGCACCAGCCCCATCCCCCTCCCCTTCCAACAAACCCTTGCTAGCTCTCTATTCTGACCATAATCAGTCCCCACCATCACCATCAAAGTAATTGGCACTAATTAGATGCAGAAATATGACCTAAAACTTCATCAGATTTTCACACAAGTCCTAAAAGCTTTACAGAGCTTTTATAGCAATGGGTTTAAACAATGTTTTTCATGCTTCAGTGAACCATAAACAATTATTGCACATGCACCTGTGGAACAGTCCTTAAGACACGAACAGTGTACAGGCGTTAGGCAATTAAGGTCACAGTTAGAATAACTTAAGGACACTAAAGAGACCTTTCTACTGACTCTGACAAACACCAGAAGAAAGATGTCTAGGGTTCCTGCTCACCTGCGTGAACATGCCATAGACCTGCTGCAGGGAGGCATGAGGACTGCAGATGTGTTCAGAGCAATAAACTGCAATGTCTGTAATGTAGGACGTTCTAAGACAGTGCTACAGGGAGACAAGAAGGACAGCTGACCGTCCTTGCAGTGGAAAATTACACGTAATCATGTGTGCCCCCCCCCCCCCGACGAGATCGAGAACTTTCAAATGCCTTGGTGGAAGAGTGGAGGAACATGTTACAGCAAGAACTGACAAATCTGGTGCAGTCCATGAGGATGAGATGCACTGTAGTACTTAAAGCAGCTGGAGGCCACCACAGACTCATTATTCAATTTCTGTTCCTCAAATATCTGTGGAACTTGTTCAGTTTATGTCTCAGTTGTTCAATCTTTTTATGTTGATACAAATATTTACACATGTTAAGAAATTTTCTGGAAATAAAAGCAGTTGAATGTGAGAGGATGTTTCTTTTTTTTTTTGCTGAGTATACTTGGTCATTTATTTATTGAAGAAAATGATCCAGTATTACATATCTGTGACTGTAAAGTATGTGAACCTTTGATTTCAGTATCTGGTGTGACCCCTTGTGCAGCAATAACTGCAACTAAACGTTTGCGGTAACTGTTGATCAGTACTGCACATCGGCTTGGAGGCATTTTATCCCGTTCCTCAGAACAGCTCCAACTCTGGGATGTTGGTGGGTTTCCTCACATGAAATGCTTGCTTCAGGTCATAACACAATGTTTCTTTTGGATTAGGATCAGGACTTTGATTTGGCCATTCCAAAACATTAACTTAATTTTTCTTTTACCATTCTTTGGAAGAGTGACTTGTGTGCATGGAATTGTTAACTTGCTGCATGACCCACTTTTATTTCTCTTGAGATTCAGATCAGGGACAGACATTCTAACATTTTCCTTTAGATGAATAAATAACCATGCCACATGGTATCCTGAGGTAGACCCACTCTGGAAGGCCACCTCCCATAATATCGTCAGGGAACTTGGTGTACCAGGGTGTACCTGTACATCAAGTTTCCTGTTTCCAAGTTAACGTCTGATCTCTGTCGGTTGTTGGAGGTTCAAACAAATGCTTAAGAGAATGGTGCAGTGGCTGGTAGACGAGGAAGGGAGAAACTGCGATCTACTCCTGCCCTACGTCCTGCCAGATGTCACCCTGTTCAAGCTCCTCTTTGGGAGAAGACCCCAAGGACTACTACTACTACTACTAGGTACTGCTAGGTATCACTTAAAAACCATAAGATGGTTTTGGACTTCAATTCATATGAACAGTTATGCTATGATGGCTACGACTACAATTGCCACAAATAGTTTTGTACTTAAGTCTCCATCAGTTTTCCTGGTTACATCATATTACTATTTGACAATGTAGTATTAGCACATTTTATAGCAGGGATTTCTTTATAATCATACTATCTCGTGTCACCCAGATGAGGGCGGGTTCCCTTTCGAGTCAAGGTTTCTTCCTCATATTGTCTCAGGGAGTTTTTCTCTTTTTATGATTATCACACAGCACTAATCTTACATAAGCTGTAACCTTCCTTCCTTCCTTACAACATCAGCAACATGCTGTAAGCCATCAGCTACAAGAAGTGTTGTCAATTTCACTTTTTGGTTAAACTATCACTTTAAATAAATATATATTGATTCTGCAGCTCTTTTTTTTTTTTTTTAAAAAAAAAAAAACCTTTAAAAAATCATCAATATAAAATTCTTTTCATTTTAAAATTCTGTTTCAGCGTACCTCCAGCACGCTCCAAAAGTCTGCGTTGGCTTTTTACATAACTCATTTCTTTCATATTATTCAAGTATACATTATTACACATGCATGCATATTATACACGTACATATCACACACACAGCTTTATTTTCATACCGTTCCACTGTGGAATGCTGTAAACCGTCTCTCGTGTTCATGTGTAAAATTGTCACCCAGCACACCTCGGTTATGAGCAAGCTTGATGTGACCCCTGCTAGCATTTCTGTTTGCTTGTTTTTTTGCTCCTCATAAATTTGCACAAAATACACATTGACCCAAACACCAGCTACAAAAACATTCCACTTTCTACAACCTTTGCTCTCAGGCCCACACTGTAGAGGCCCATGCTTTTTTTTTCCTTTTTTTTCTTTTTTTTTTTTTAAGACTCCGACTTTTCTAGAAATTGTGCAGTGTTCCCTCAAAAACAGCCCTGGATTCTGCAAATATGTGGGGAATTCAGCTCTAGTGTCTGTGGAGAAAACGATATAATGAGAGTATCGAATCAAATTTGATGGACTGTTGGGAATGATGTAACGATTATGTATTGAGACCTGACGTCCTTGTGTAACTACATCTTCTTCTCAGAGAACAGAGAAGTCCCTGTGGACGTGAAATCTTAGCATACTGGTCGCGTTGTAATTCTTTCTTGACCTGATTGCTGTATTTGTTAGCTGTGAAAGCATTTGCATGTTTACTGCCTTGTTAAACACTTTAACTTGAACGCGCCACTGTTCGTGTGAGATGTTAAAACGGAGTACGCTAGCCAAATAAAGCGTGTTAAAGGTGCATCGATCCCTCCCAGAACTGCTTTTTTTCCCTTTATTTAACGATAAAAACATCCAAAGGCAGTTTACTGGAAATCACTGTGTACACATAACTACATCATTCTATTTGTCATTCTGGGTTTTTCTTGATGGGCAGGGGTTGATGGCAGGCTGTTGATTGGACACATCAAGTCTTTAAATAGTGCCGTCCCTTGTCCGGGTTCCAAAACTTTGTGAAAACGTTCTGTGGAAAAATTTCTGTGGAGTATTTTGGTGGCAAAAAAAAAAAAAGAAAAGAAAAAGACATGAGTGGATGTCCATTTCTAGGGAAAACTCACCAGTGCGTATACATAAATTTTTTTTATTAACCTGTTATTTAAAATGGTGGGAAATCACAATTGTTTTCATGTAATAATTTTCATAACCACATATATGTTTTTGTTATTTTTATTTATAAAAAAAATTAGTTTCAAAACCAATCCCAGTGAGATAGAGGAGGAAGATGATTCCAAACACAGCACCAACAAAGCCACCAAAGGTGAAATTGTTTATGGAGAATACCTCCAGGTAAATATAATTCAGTTTGTGAAATAATTCACAATGTTCTCTGTACCAGTGAGAGAAGTTAATAGATTTTTCACCTCTCTTTTAGCTGGATAAGGTTATTAATGCTCAGCAACTGCAGAGTGAACTGAAAGGCAACAAAATCCATGATGAGCATCTGTTCATTGTCACCCACCAATGTAATTGATACCATGCTTAATTTTTTATTATTATTTTAATTCTCATTCGCTATATCTCATTCAAGTTTTACATGTGTTTGTCACTGATAAAGGATGCCATGTTTAAATCTGTAAATACGACCCTTTTTGTTCTGTTTTAGCCTATGAGTTGTGGTTTAAGCAGATCATGTGGGAGCTCGATTCGGTTCGGGAACTGTTCATTCACAATCATGTGAGTCAGACACAGTCATCTGTTAGACCGCACGTTTAACAGAAATGAAGTGTGAGTTGTCATAAAGAAATAAGAGTGAAATAGAATGATTTGTCGAATGTCAGGTTCGCGATGAGCGGAACATGCTGAAGGTGGTGAGCCGCATCCACAGGATCACTATGATCTTCAGGCTGCTGGTGGACCAGTTTGCTGTGCTGGAGACCATGACTGCTTTGGATTTCTTTGATTTCAGGTAACCAAAAATAAGTACAATAACACCTCGAAGAGACCTCATGAAAGGTTGGACCTCCGAAGAGTCTGAGAGCACGCGTAAAAACGCTTCTATTTTGCACTCTTTTCTAACTGAATACAGCAATTTTCATCACAAATGATATTATTGACAACAACGTAATTGAAAATGATGAACATCTGGAATGTTTACATGAATTTCAATATGTCCCTTTTTTTTTACGATCCAACCTCACGATCCATTTTAGATCAAATCCCATAGGAGCGTCGTCTGAACACACGCTTCAACAGAAGAGATTAGACAAATTTGATTACATTTAAATAGTAAATATTCAAAATATTGAACGTTTACTTACTTTGTTTTAAATATTTCAAAATTCGAAAACCTTCTGTTTATTTAGAGAAAAAAAAACACACTCACACAGATTTTCAATGTGTTCTCAGACTTTTTGACCCCACTGTATTTGGCTACAAGTTATTATGTATAATAAATTGGCTGCTGGGAGAATAATGGCATTGCTTTTGATTGGTTTTAATATATATTAAATATATCTCTCAATATAAAGTAGAGACCTATAGGTGGTTCTTGGTTCCTATAGGTGCTTCGTATAGGTGGCACAGGGGTTGATGCCCTGTTAAACTGCTCGTTTCTTTCAATGTAGCGTGAACTAAAAGACTACCAGATAACATGATTAGAATCACTCATTGGTTTGCTCAGTGTAAAACATCTATCAATGTGTGCATGTGTGCTACAGGGAATATTTGTCCTCAGCTTCAGGGTTCCAAAGTCTTCAGTTTCGTCTTCTTGAGAATAAGTTTGGCGTTTCTGAGAAATTGAGAGTTCCCTACAACCGCCGTCACTACAGGGACAAATTCCAGGACCAGGAGAGTGAGGCATTGCTCAGAACGGAGCAAGAGCTTACGCTCCTTCAGCTTGTAGAGGTACAATGTAATATTTGGCTTCTGTATAACCAACCGCATGGAAATTACAGCTGATTATAGATTATTTTTTTAAGTATTCATGTCAGACCATGGTTATACTTAATGTACTGTATATCTGAGAAACAGCTATGTTTAATTAGTCAGTCCATAACTGTACAATTCTGGGTTGTTTTTTTTAGAAATGGCTGGAGAGAACACCTGGTCTTGAAAGGGACGGGTTCGACTTCTGGGGAAAGCTCCAGGCAAACATTGAGGAAGGTCACAGGGTGGAGAAGCAGAAGCTTGAGGTAAGTTCAATTACAGTTTTTATTTGTCTTAACGTCACATTTTACACAACTTCAACAAATTTGTGCACTTTTTTTGCTGCTCACAGAATATGCCAAACTGCGAGAAAAAGCAGGACATGCTGGCGGATCTCTCTAAGCAGATCGAAGTGTTTACTTATCTGTTTGACTCCAAACATCACGAACATCTTTTAAGCAAAGGTGAACACTGACATACCGTTGGTTGATCCCATCTTTAGACTACAACAAGTACATATCCTATCCACGACAACTGACACCAGCCTAAAGTCTTTGAGAATCCGACATCCACCTGGAACGTCAGTGTCTACGGTATACATCATACGTAAACATATGCATTCTTTCTTTACAGGAGAGCGCCGGCTGTCCTACAGAGCCCTTCAGGGAGCCCTAATGATTTACTTTTACAGGTCAGAGATTCACATATGAGAGAGCATTCCTGTCCTAACTGTTGGTGTTTTCATAGATACTGTGGCTAGGCATAGAGATTAGTAAACAGATGATGTTCCACAGATGTTTGAGTTAGTTCTCTTGGTTCCCCTTGTAGAGAGGAGCCTCGGTTTCAGGTGCCGTTCCAGCTTCTGACATACCTGATGGAGATTGATACACTTATGACCAAATGGAGATGTAAGTCTGGTTCTCAAAACAAACAAACAAACAAACAAAGCAAACTGCCAATGTTTCTAATGTGTGGTATGTCGCTTGGACCATCTCTTCATTTAACATTCATGTTAGCTACCAGAAAGTTAACAAACACCAACCTTTGCTATCAGATAATCATGTGTGCATGGTGCACAGAATGATCGGCAATAAAGCAGGCACAGGCGGCTCTTCGGGTTACCATTACCTGCGCTCGACTGTCAGGTAAATATGATCCTTTGATAATATCATGTCAATCAATAATCCGCTTCATAAAACTAATGCTAATTCAAACGAGTTCGATTTAACATGAGAAATTGTGTGAAGCATCTTATTACCAGTGAATACATATCAAAACCATTACATTTTTTCACATGCTGGATTGGCAATGGATTGTTTTCCTCCATATGGGTTGAATTACACTGTAAAGGGTCCTTATAGTGTCTTTAGCGATAAACTGTGTTGAACCACTAATAAAAGATTACTGAATGGAATGGAAAGGCCAATCATAGCATTGAAAAACATGGCATATTATGCAGAGTTTTTAATGAGAAAAATGACCAATAATAAAGAAATCTGTAAAACGGACCAGTAGATCTTAATGGGAAAGATCCATTAGGCTTTCATAACCATTGAGAACATATAGAACCTAATAAATTAGCTTGTAATGGAAAACTATTAGTTTCCTGTTTTAATGGAACCTATTAGGCCAGCTGTTTACCTTTCTTTTCAGCAGGCTGATGATTTGTCAGCAGATTCAATTCTAGTGTCTTTTTGCGATTTACACTTAGCATGCTTTTCTTCTTAAATAGTGACCGTTACAAAGTGTTTGTGGATTTGTTCAACCTGGCTACGTACCTGGTCCCACGGGCTTGGGTGCCCAAACTGAACCCCACCATGTACAAGTTTCCTTACACAGCTGATTGCAATGACAGCTCATACAGCTCCAGTGGCTCCTGCAGCAGTGAGGACGAATGAACAAATGCATCGCGCTGGCATGACGGCGATGTTCAGACACACTAATTCTCACGAATGAAAATGATTGCTGTTTGTATTTTTGCCTGCTGATTTGTGCAGGTTGTGAATATTTCATCCGTATTCCTCATTTGTAATTCATAGAATTCATAGTTGATAGTAAGTCATAGTTTGTTTATTAATTGTGTCATAATTTTGCCAATCTGGTAGTTGTATTTTGTATATATTATTTATTAGCTCATGCATATACACAATAACATTTTCCCCTATAGTGCCTGGTTGCCATTTTGAATGAATTGTATGCTAGCAGGTGATTATTTTGTAAATATGTATTTTAAGACACTGTAACATAATGTAATGCAATGTAAATTTTCGTATTATATATATATATATATATATATATATATATATATATATATTAGTAGAAATGCTGATTTTCACTGCATATTTTAAGAAGTGTGTAATACCATAAATAAACTTTGCTATTCTCCTGTGTAAATGTTTTAAAATTGCACTATGATCCGGCCTGAGAATCAACACAGATGTGTACACGATAGAGTTTACTGACCTTCACCTACCACGGCTTCACTGATAGTGCTGATCACGTACCAAGGACATAATCTGAAAAACATGTAGGAACTTCACAGTAACTGCAGTTTGCTTTATTTGAAATGAAACTCCACATAAACGTTCTTGAGAACAAACCAGTATATGGCATAATGTTAATGGCATTAACGTTAATGTTGTTATTTATTCAAGGTTAAAAACAAAATCTATGTACACGCTTGAACTTCATTCATTCTGGTTTAATCTTCAAAGTCGCTTGGACATTAAACATTGAATATGCTCTTGTTCACGTTTTAAAACTTCAGAGATGCTTTGTTTGCACATCTGATGAATGGTATCTGTTCTGTTTCCCAAGAGTGTTTGTGTACATGTTTTCCAGCCGCTAAAGCAAACAAACCCACTGAGAGCTAAGCCTAACACCACGACCCACAGGCACCAATTTGAAAGCAGTGGTTGTAACTTAGTGGTTAAGGCTTTGGGCTACTGGTTGGCTACTGAAGGTTATATGATCAAATTCCAGCATTGCCAAGCTTGCTTCCTCGAGCAACACCCTTAACCCTCAACCCTCCCTGTGCGGTTGTAGCCTGTCTCAATTGTAAGTCGCTTTGGCTAAACTCATCAGACAAATGAGCAAATGTAAATATCAACATAAGGCACAAACAATAAGTTCATGAGCCAGAGCTGGGAGGATGTCCAGAAGCAGCAGTGTCACTGATTAAAGCTCTTCCTGCCATACAGTCAAGTTCTCTTGTATCATCACATTCAAACTAAATATGATAAAGATTCCTCTTTTTTTTTTTGCTATCAGTGTTTAAAGACCACTAATGTAAGTTGCTGTATGTGATCTGAACACTGGATAACCACCACTCAATAACTGGATGCGAATATTAGTTAGGGGGCCTGGTTTCTGTCTAGGGTCTATGGCAGCCCATAACACTGTCTGGTAAAAAGTTGTGAAATTTGGCATTCTCACCAAATTTGGGCCAAGCTGAAGTATGCTGAAGTGAATGAACACCAACATCTGACAATCAGGTGTACTTCCTGGCAACCATATTGGATATTTGTCAAAAAAAACCTGTTTTGTCAGGTTTTTTTCAGTACTCCTCCTTACAAGTTATCATCTTCAGACTATCTTGGACAAAAATTATAACAAGAATGTTGATATTCCAAATGGTTTGCCTTTTAATGTGCCAAAAAATCTGACAGCGAAGCCAGCAAACAGGACGTGAGGCTGTATCTCAGCAACAACCTTGCACACTGACACAAATCTTGGTAGGCAACTTCAGGACCATGCCCTTAGGCAACACAACAAATTACGTGACGGTGCCACTCACTGGTCAAAACTTACAATAACGTGACAAAAATGCCTCCATCTTAGTGCTATTTGTGCGCCTCCTCCTCCAAATCGTGTCCATTCGACACCAAATTTGGCTCACATCATCTTGAGACCTGTCTAAACAAAATATATCAAGGAACTCTGATCTTTATTGAATCCCTTTGCCTGTAGTTATGGCTCTGATTTCTTGTGATTGCTTATGCAACAACTGTAGCACGTCTGCGAATGTCCAGTCTGGGTGCTTGGCCCCTGAAAACACTGCTTGCAGCTTTAATTGGATATAAACTTTGCATGTGTCCACGCATTCTGAGACTTTCGACAAAGTCACAAAGGGATGGAATGATCTAGTATTTGATGTAAATTTTGATGTAAAACATCAATAGTGATGATAGCCACTTAACACAATCTAGCAGTCCTTGTAGGAACATTAGGAATCAGATGGATCCAGATGGGGTGCACACCATTCGTAGGACAGTTTCCACCTCAAAGCATACAATGCCAGTGTACTACAGGCTCTTGCATTCAGGACTGTCTCCTGGACTGCTGAGTCAGCCCTCAACCTGGACTTCACTCTGAGCAGAAAATCCCACACACATCCATGAAACATGCTAGCAGTTGACAACATGACAGCAGGCAATATGAAAAAATCTGCAAAATGTACCCAGTGAGGGCCTGAGAGGCAGAACAGTTAGTAGCTTACAGTGCAGGTGTCATGGAAAACAAGACTATTAGTGTGGGACTGGGAGTTCTGAATGGCTCCATAACTATACGCCCTCCCCAGCCGAGGAGAGAAGAAAGATAACCTGAGATTAATGGAGTCTATTGCTAGCTTTGAAAGACGGGTTACCTGTAGCATAAGCCGTAATCACAAGCTATTATGCAGCTAGCTCTAAGGTGTACATGAAGTCTGATATGTACAAGACAAGAAAAACAAAGGGAAGCAATCAAATAGTATGTCATACTGTAACTTTGTGACTTTGTTGAAGGTCTTGGCATGCATGTGCACATGCACAATATTCATTACACCCAAAAAGTGATGCCTCAAGTGAAATGCAATACTACTCTGCCACATTAGCAGCATCACAGACTCTACAAGCAGTTACATAAAATGCAGGAATTGCATCATTTAAAAATATTTGTTGAAGAAGATCAAAGTTTAAAGTGTTTGTTTTTTTGTGGGAAAACCTGATGTCAAAATCCCATACTCATGTACTACTGACTGTCCTTGCAGGATCTTTCATGCAACTGTATGTTTGCTTAACCTTTAGCTCTCTTGTCCACTTGTCTCTACCAGTGCCACTGAACGTGATCTTTGATCTTTTCCACAACTATTTAGCACATAACATTATCTAACACATTTTCTTCTTCTAAATACTTGTCATTCACCTTATTGTGCACCGTCCTATTTGGCCTTTTCCGGAATAACCATGAGCTGCCTCTGGAAATGTGTTTATCTCAGACGCATTGGCGTTGAATAATATAAACAGTGCTCATGACTTTTTTCAGAATTGTGCAACAGAGTTGTGATCCTCTTTATCAAATAAGATTATGTAATAGTGACCAGCCTTGCTGGAAAATTGTTGGCTTTTTTTTTTTTGACATATTTGGACGAGCAGACAATTGATCATCTTTGAAACTATTAATAAAGTTGATATACTTGAACAAAACCAAAAGGAAAATGAGCTTTTTCAATCATTTATTCAACAGAAATATCAATAGATGTGATATTCTTCTGGGGGAAAAGTAAGTATACCCTCGGCCTCAGAAGCTAGTATTGCCCCCTATCACAGAAACAATGTTTTGTAGTCGTTTTGCATAATTGTCCGCCAGGCTTGCTGTCATTTTTGACCACTCTTCCCTGCAATATTCTTTCAGTTGTTTTTAGGGATTTCTTGCATGTACTGTCTGTTTCAAATCCCCCCACAACATTTCAATGGGATTCAAATCCAGGCTTTGACTAGGCCATTCCTTAACCCTCCTTTTCTTCTTTTTGAGCCATTCCTTGGTGGATTTGCTCTTGTGCTTAGGATCATTGTCCTGTTGAAAGGTCCATTTTGGTTCAGCTTCAACTTTTGGACAGATGGCTTCACATTATCTTCAAGCACTCTTTGATATGATGCAGAATTCATAGTTGAATCAGTGAATGCAAGCTGTCCAGTCCCATGGACATTTCAACCACTGTGCTTCACAGTTGATATGAGGTGCTTCTCCTGAAAAGCTTTCTTTGGTCTGCGCCAAACATGTCTGCTGTTACTGTGGCCAAACAACTCTATCTTTGATTCGTCTGTCCAGAGCAGATTATTCCAGAAGACCTGGTGTTTGTCTATATGCTCAGTGGCAAACTGTAGTCTCACAAACGCTTTTTCCTGGCACGCCTCCCATGCAGGTCAAATTTGTGCAATCTCTTTCTGATTGTAGAAGCACGCACTTTGACACCAACAGTTGCAAGACTTTTCTAGCAGATCCTGTGATGAAATTTTGGGGTTCTGGGAGACTTCTTTTAGCATCAGACGTTCTGCTCTTGGGCTGAATTTGCTGGGATGGCCAGTCCTGGACTAATTGGCAGTTGTTTGAAATCTGTGCCATTTGTAGATTATTTTCCTTACAGTGGAATGATGTATTTCAGATCATTTGGAGACCCATAGGCATCCACAACCTTTTTTCTGAAGGCCTTACAGAACTCTTTAGATTTTGGCATGACGATATCACACACCTCAATAACAAAGGGAACACCAGACACTAGATATGAGAGAGGTATAGATAAGACAGGTTCCACCTGCACTCCCTAAGCAGGTCCTCATCAGTGGCATCTTGTACATCTGACTCTGATATTATGGATTTAAAGGTGTGATAAATGTAGGGGTGTACTTACTTTTTCCATGTGACTGATCTGACTGATTTAAATTATGAAAATTACTACAAAATGCCAATGTGTCATTTGATAGAATGTGTCAACTTTATTAATCAGGCACTGTTTCAAATGTTTGCGTATCCAAATATGTCAGCCAACAATTTCCATGGGGTGTACTTATTTTTTCACATGACTGTAGATAGAGAAACATAGAGAAATGCTCTATGACAATGACCAACACTTTCTTTTTTCAATTCTTCAACCGCCATGTTATCCACCAGAATTAAATGTTGACCATTATTCTGGTTCATAGTGTGCTGTACAAAAATCCATGGAATAATGCAAGGAAAAAAACATCCTCTACTAAAAACTCCAAGGAACAGAGAGTGGAAAGAAGAAAGATATGACACATAAATCCGTTCCATGTCTGCCATTTTTATTGTTTCCACTAGGAGGCAGTGTATATGTATTAGAGGTGTTCACGTGTATGTAATGTCCTAATGTACAATGGAAATATGGAGCATATTTTCTCAAGGCTGAGCCCCTGTGTACAGGAAGTCTGTTTCCCCTGAGTTATCTTGTTAGTCCTTTTAATCTAGATCTAAAACCTGATTGCCACCCGCCCATTTGTATTTCCTGTTATTATATCCAAATCAGAGCCAGTCAACACAAGAGAGCAGCTTACAGTAAAATGTCCAGCAGAGGCAGAATATCCAACACAGGAGTACACGCTTCTGCCAAAACAATGTTTCAGTGTTTTTCCACAGTTTCTTCTGAAAGCGTTCATCATTCTGAAACTGCATGTATCGCTATTTTCATTTGGCTTTTTTGTGGATTTTGGCAGTGCTGTGACACTTCTGTGGAACAGAAAATCGCAAGGAAATATTCTGACACAGTTAAATGAGATTACAAAAGATTGCGAGAGGTGAAGTGAATGTGGGGCCCCGAGGTCTCGGCTCCTGCTGTAAATGAGTACTCCTAACACATTTAATTCCTCCTATCTAAGCAGTCAGCATTCATTTCCAATCCTTTTGAACAAGATTGAATATTAGGATGAGTACCGCATATAGATTCCATTCACTGTGAACATGATTGCTGTTATAGTTATAGACCAGACACAATGCTATCTATCTATATATATATACTATATTTGCTGTCTATTATTAAGGATGGGTCATAGCATGTGTGCATTATCTAGAACAGATACACTCAGGAAGTTCAACAATCGAACGTTCCAGACTGAACACATGCTCACAGCAGTCTTTATTCTGTCAAAGTTTCTTTGGAAGCAGGGCATATTTGAGGAAGAGGGGGACAAACAGCTTGTTTTTATTGCATTTATTTTCTTTTCAAAGCTACTGGCAATGTTATGAAATTTCTTTGGAAAATTACAAAGGTTTCAAACTGTTGATCTCATTAAAATATATTGCAGCTGCATATTCTCTTACAGCTCTGATGTCCTGTGAGTAGAACTTGCATATTTGCCAGAGCTCCACAGTCCAGACCCTGGGACTGTAAGATTGCTCCCAGAACAGGGTAGTGGATAAGTGGGCCGGGGTGGGGGGTGGTAGTTCTTAGGAACTTTTCGTTCCCGCTTCTTCCCATCTGTTTGGCAGATTTCAACTGCAGATTAAAAGACCCATCATGATGCTTATAGACACATGAAGATCTATCGCTAAGGCACTGTTCTGTGTAATTCTCTTTAAGTGTATTTCTGTCTGTCTTTTCTGTCACTTTCTGTGTATGTTTTCTCTTTTACTGTATACCCATGTGCTCTAATTTATACTATATAATCCTCCTTTCTCTTGTAGTCATGCACACATACCTGCTTTCTCTCACACCCTAGCATAGCGACACATTCTCAGTCCTACTTGCACTGCATACTCAGATGCTCATAAATCTTTATGGTACATTTCTTCCATTATGCTCCGGTAATTATACCGCAATTTAGCTTGCTAGGCACCAAACAAAAAACAAACAAATAAACAAAAAAAACTCATCTAAACTCTTAACCTATCTACAGTCTCTTTCTGCCTGTGTGGATGTAGGCTGTCTCTGTGACCAGATGTTGAACATTTTCAAATAATTGGTTTAATATTTTAAATTCAGGTTCAGAATGTTTTCTTGCATTTTTATTATTTGTTTGCAATCATTTTTCTCAACGAGTGTAGGCCTGTGTCACATTTTTGCCACTAACTGAGGGGAAAAACTGCTGAGGGAAAAACTGGAGAATATGCAGGTAGATGCTCCACTGGTCACATGGATAAATGACTATCTGACGGGCAGACCTCAGTTTGTGAGACTACAGAGCAGTGTGTCTGAGTGTCTGATATGCAGCATTGGGTTGTGTGGGAACTGTGCTATCTCCCTTCCTTTTCACCACCTACACTGCAGACTTGGAGTGGGAAGAATCTCCTACACCTGAACGTGGCAAAGACAAAACAGGTGGTGGTGGATTTTAGCAGGAAAGTCCACATTGGGGGAACAAACGTGGAAATTGTCACAACATACAAGTACTTGGGCGTACAACTGGACAATAAGCTAGAGTGGTCCACAAACACTGAGGCTGTCTACAAGAAGGGCCTGAGCCGGCTTTATTTCCTGAGGAGGCTCAGTCCTTCAATGTATGCAGCAAGATGCTCCAGATGTTTTTTCAGACTATTGTCTTCTTTGCTGTGGTGTGTTGGGGTGCCAGCATCAAAGCAAATGACGCTAACAGACTGAACAAACTCATAAAAAAGGATGAGTCTGTAGTCGGGACTAAGCCTGCCTCAGTGGAGGAGGTGGTTAGAGACAGAATGCAGGTAAAACTGCTGGCAATCATGGACCATGATTCCTACCCCCTCCACGATACACTAGATAAACTCAAGCGCACCTTCAGCAACAGGCTTATTCAACCCTGCTGTTTAAAGGAACGTTACAGGAAATCATTCCTGCCTGCTGCCATCAAACTTTATAAGTCATCTGCCCCTCTCAGACCTCACCCATCTTTGTTAGATGTATTCATCTCTGCCTATTAGACCTATGGTCAGGAACTGGACTTTAAGTTACCTCTCATCTTTTGCACTCCACACTCCACTTGTATATAATATTTATCGTATTTATAATATTTATCACCATATTTATATATCTGTTTCATAATTTCTCTGTGTACCATATCTACATTCATTTATCATATTTATATCATATTTACACAGTATATGGGATCTATTCATCTATGGACTGATCTGTCTTATGTTCTCTCTGCACCTTATCCACTTATTTCCACATTGCGAAGTTTTTAACTATGCAAAGCATCCCCACTATATTTGTATCCTTCCTTCTATATGCACTACCTTCATGGTACTCAGTTTCCTCTGAATCCCTCAAATAATCCCAAAAAAAAAAAAAAAAAAATATGGCCAGTTTGACTTTTGTTAACTTCATTTTAACATCCCTCCCCAAAGTCCCAGAATTCAGTTCTTAAGAAATCCTCAAAAACTCAAGTGATCTCATATGAATAAAGTGAAAACAACATGTTTCTCAGTTTGCCCACACTTCCTACGAACCAATTTTTACAACATTGTAGTGCTGGGTCAGAGTACTTAATGCAATCCGAGTCCAAGTCCGAGTCGAGTCCAGAAAATAATTAAATTGAAAAGAGATTTGAAATTGCAGTTGTAAACTCAACACTGAGCTGTTAAATTCATATTTTAACCTTCACAAACCAATGGCAACATAAATGTAGCAAATATAAAGCTATTACATCTTACCATTGAATATTTTTTATTTCATGTCATCAGCACTTCAACCAGTTTCCGATCAAGAAATGGTTTCAAAGAGAAAAAAAAGTGATATAGAGGTATACGTAAAAGCGTATGAAAATACAAATTGACCAAAATTAAGAATGCATGGGAAATGGAATTAGGTGTACAAATAAGTGAAGAGTGTTGGGTTTGTTCTATAGATAGGATACAGTCTACCACTTCTTGTGCTTGTCTTGGGCTCATCCCAATTCAAAGTTTTACATAGGGTCCATTTGTCTAAGTCGAGACTTTCTGTAATATATCCAGAAGTAGAGGACAAGTGTGATAAATGCCATGGCTCTCCTTGTCATCTTGGCCATATGTTTTTCTTTTGCCGTGATCTCTATGGTTTTTGGACTAGTTTCTGTACTATCATGTCCACTATTCTCAGAGTAGATTTAAAACATTGTCCATTGATTGCTATATTTGGGATTCCCGATGCCTCAGTTCCATTAAGCTCTGTACAAAAAGATATTATCGCTTATCCATCCATCTCCCATTGGCTTAAGGACATGATGTTTTTTTTTTTATAAGTCGAGAAAATAAAATATACGATGAGAGGTTGTACTGAAAAGTTTTTTTTGTTTGTTTTATATATATATATATATATATATATATATATATATATATATATATATATATATATATATATATATATATATATATAAATGGCAACCCTTTATTTCATATTTTATGGAGTTACAAGCACTTCCCACTTGAATTGTTTGCCTGTTGTTGGATTTTACAATATATAAACAACCGTATATAGATATTGGTTAGCCATGATGAGCCGGGGAGGGGGGGTGGGGTGGGTGTCTGACGTTGTGTAGTTGATTGTACTCTTTAGTTTTGTTTTTCTTTTCTACACTATGTATGCATGTATGTATATGTGTATATGTATGTATAACAAAAAATGAGAATGGTATTGTATTTATGTGACAGGAAGTATGTTTTCTTTCTCAATAAAAATATTTTGGAGAAAAAAAAGAAAATACAAATTGACTTGTTTTGTTATTGTATCACACTATATTGTGTCCTCCAGTTCGAGTTGACATTTAAATTATAGGATGCCTCTCCCCCACAGTTATATAGGCTGAGAGTGAGAGTTACATTTAGCAGTATGTCGTAACAACAAGCTTCATGCTTTATTACTGGCATGATGTGAGTCCATGGAGGCAGATACAAAATGCAGAACTTCTTTACTGGCAGACAGACACAGGGAACAGACTCAGGGAAACAAACACAAGGAATAGACACACTAGGTACCAGGGCTATCAGAAACTTAGTAAAAGTAAGAAAGAAACTCTAAAACAATAATAAAAGAACCAAACACAAATGTGACCTGACTTGAATTAATGCTCTAGCCACTAAAGAGGAAAAAAATAGGCAACTTAAATATGGTATTAATTAATCAGGGAAATGAAAACACATGAGAATTGTTGAGACATGAACTGGAAGAAGAGAACAGAGGAAGAAGTTCTGTAAGGTCAGTCAGGGTGCTCTCCAGTGGCCAAAGGTGGAATTGTCCCTGGGGGCCATGACAATTACTGTATTTAATCTGTCTCTGAATAACAACAAACTCATTTCTGAACACAGCTCTGTTCTTGTAACTTTTTTTCATTTTAATTCCTAAAATGAAAGAAAAAAATCAGCAGGCAGGCAGGCAGACAAATCCAAAACATGAGACAATAGCGTGATCAAAAACAGGCAAACACAAGGGTATAAACAAGGGCATAGACAAGAGTATTGGGCATAAACAAGAGTATTGGGACAAGAGTCTTGGGCATAAACAAGAGTAAACAGAATCGATAATGAGGGCGAGATCAAAATTATAACACGTGAAACGAGGAACAACCGCTTGGTATAGGCCTACTGAAAACTCACGTAATACTTCGCGCAATACAAACAGACACGAGGGGTTTAAATGACACACGTACTCAAGTGTGAAACAAAACAGCTGAGACTAATGACACATACGGGAAACAACCAATGACAATAGGAGCTTCCTGGGAATGGTAAACCAGAGACCAGTCAGAAATCACAAAACACATGTGTCAGAAGTAAACAAAGTCAGTGTCACTGAAACCTGAAAGCGCGTGCTTGCTCTGCGTGCTCCAGTGCTTGGTGCGAGGGGAAATCATGACAGACTCTCATTCACTCACTACAAACAAAAGCATTTCTACTTCATCATTGAACATCAAACTGATAATATATAATATAAACTTATATATATATATATATATATATATATATATATATATATATACACACATATATATATATATACATATATACACACACACACACACACACACACATATATATATATATATATATATATATATATATATATATATATATATATATATATATATACATATAACATAATATAATATACATAGTTTATAGTATAATATACAACTCTACAAATATATTTTTCAGCGCGAGCAGCGTTGCAAAATAAATAAATAAATAAATTTGCCTCAGCGCCGAAACTCCCGCTTCACTGCTGCTCACTTCCGGTGTAAAATTTTAAGCAGAGATTACAAACTGCAGTTTTATCGTCATTCCACACAAGAGACATCTTCTTTACACGCAGCACGAAATCGATATGTTTTCCTGTACTCTTTTGATTGACAGGATATAATCGTCCCTGATCGTTAGATGTTTTTAAACTATCGGCCGATGGCCCATAGCGTGAAAAATATCGATACCGATTATCGGCCAATATATCGGTGCATCTCTATTTATAAGCTTTTTGGGCAGTATTTCTTCAAACAGCTTCCCTCCACTCCAGAGCATTGGGGTGTGCTGGAGTGCACTGTGTGTCACGTTGATGATATTCTGGTATGAGGGAGAACACAGGAGGAACAGGACATTCATCTGCATGTTGTGCTGGAGAAAATGCAAAAGGAAAGCATCACTCGCAATGTTGAGAAGTGCAATTTATTGAAGCAGAAAGTGAAATTATTAGGCTACATTATTTCTGCCAACGGTAGTAGTCCTGACCCAACAAAAACAGCAGCTAACAGGAATATGACAGAGCCCTAAAATGTGAGTGAATTTAGGAGCTTCCTGGGGATGGTAAGCCAGTTAGGGAAGTTCATCCCCCAGCTAGATGACAAAGATAAAGCTCTCCATGACTCACTGTCGAAAAAGAACTGCTGGGGTTGTGGCAGTGAAAAAGCCAAGGCTTTTCAAGCTCTGAAAGATGCACTGACGTCCCCTCCTGTTCTAGCCATGTATGATTCAAATAGAGACTGTAAGGTGTCAGCAGACACATCATCCTATGGCTCAGGGGCCGTCCTTAGAGACGGCAAGCAGAATGGAAGCCAATAGCTTATGCGTTGCGATCGCTCACCCAAACAGAACAACGATATGCGCAAGTGGAGAAGGAGGGCTTGGGTCTCACATGGGCATGTGAAAGATTCAAGGATTTTCTCATTGGTAAGCACTTTGAATTGGAAACCGACAATAAGCCATTACTAAGTCTCCTGCTGTTACAAGCTCTTGACACTCTTCCTCCTCATATTCAGAGGTTCAGAATGAGACTAATGTGTTATTCCTACTCAATTGCTCATGTGCCAGGAAAGAGTTTGTGGGCAGCCGATACCTTGTCACGCTCTACTGTAAAGCAGTGTGAGTCCCATGAAGAGAGAGGGTTCTGAGGGTTCTGAGAGGACACTAACATATTCAGTCCTCTGATCCAATTCCCGAGCCACACCCTGTTTCTCAGGAGCCAGAGAAGCAGAACATTCCTGATTTACCATGTACTCCTGGAACCAAGTCTGAGAGACGTGTTGTGAAACCCATAAGATTGAATTTGTGAATGAAAATGAGTGTTTAGTTCCCTAAGAAAACAAAAAAAAAAAATCAGTTCTTAGATAATATAGTTTGCACTATGTATATATTGGTTTTACTTTAAGTATTTTGCAATGTTTTATCATTCTATATGCCGTGTTTCCTAAATAAACACTTTAGATTTGAACTGTATTAACGTGTTTTACTGACAACTGTTCAGCAGCTACATTAACATAACAACAACTCTCTCTGGCACTCTGGCGCCTCTCTCCCATGTCATTCCCAAGCGCCTCCTCCATAACCAATAGCAATACCACCACATCTTCCCTTTCTAGAGACCAAAGGGTAGACTAACTTTGTCTCAACAGACCTTAGAGGATTATTCTGTCTTTTTTGCTGGAAGGTCTGCTCCTATTTAATTTTAAAACAAAACATGAAGTTATACATTTGTCAGAGAATTTAGGACAATTTCTTAAGTTTTTACAGTCATTTTCTACAAACACTCCCTCCATGCATGTTACATTAATACTAGTTTTCTTCCTTATAATATACATAACGTGCTGGTGCATTCATTACAGTAGTGCAGAAATACAACCCACATTATAAGGCCAGTGCTCATCAACACCCTTTAAGCATTCATTTTACAAAAAGGCTATACCTAACATCTTATAAAAATGCTAGGAGATACTGGTGGGCTAAGCCATGTAGAGCTTTATATGTCAAGCAAAATATGAAACACATTAGGTTTTGATGACATAAAATGACACCAAGGTATCCAATCTTTTTAGTTTCTGCATGACTCCAGACTGGTGCATTTTGGTGTAACACAAGCTTGTTACTGGATTTGGCAGGCAGCAATGTAGAAGTTTGTTATAGTAACATAATCTAGAAGTTATAAATAAATAATAATATCTACTAACTTCACATCATGTATAGACAGTGTGCTCCTTATTTTGGCAATATTACACAGATAAAGAAGTTACATTACTAGCATTCTGTTTCACCCATACTAACCACCATGGTCAGTGTTTAACACATGGATATCATATAGCATAATTTCATGAGAAACTGACCCTAGGACTGACTGGAAGAGTGTTCTTATATGATTGCCATACTCATCCCACAGGGAGGGGTGATGTTAACCTTGCAGGATCTAGAGAAGGTGCATGGTGACAACCATGTAAACTTCCTGGAGAAGCATGCCTTTAAATACCAGTCTCTGCTTAGACAAAGGGGTTCCCCATCATCATACGGATGTCATTGTAGGAGTCTGGTGTCCAACTCAGCTGTAAAGTGATGGGCCAATCCCTGTCACAAAGGTTATAAGCCTCCAGCAAGGTATCATTCACTTTGCTGTGATGCTCTGCAATGTCCAACACATACACCTTCTACATAGACTGGGATTTTAACATATTTAGTATAGAGCAGTGCCCTGCGATGGATTGGCACCCTGTCCAGGGTGTACCCCGCCTTGTGCCCCATGCTCCCTGGGATAGGCTCCAGGTTCCCCCGTGACCCTGAAGGAAGGATAAGCGGTATAGAAGATGGATGGATGGATATAGTATAGAGCAGTGCACTGGATCCAGGTAATGGAGTGCACAACATTTGCAGAACAGTTTCCACATGAGAGCTTACAAGGCACATGCACTAGGGGCTTTTCCCCACTCAAAAGTATCTCTGAGTCAAAGGTCCACAACCTTCACTTAATTCTAGGAGGCCAACCCACAAGTTCAGCCAACCTGGCCAAGTGTGACAAATTCTGTGGGAAAAGCTGTCAATGTGTTCTGTCACAAGGTAGAAACTTGCAGGCAACAAACAAGACTATCAGATTGCTGTGGTCTGAATTCTATGTAATGTGGACAGATTCAGAGTTAGAGGCAGAAATGCATACAGTAATCAGTGAGGCCAGTTGTCAGCATGACCATCCTTACCCAGAAGAATGTCAAGCTCTGGCAGGAAGAACCATGGTTGACAATGAGTTGATTTGGCTTCTGTGACACTACATCTGGGTGCAGACCCCACTCTTTCATATGTATGTGCTGTCTAGTGTCATATCACAGCTAACCAGGGACTCCGATTCCCATAATACACCTCAGCCTATACACATGGCCACCATGGACTACAACTCCCAACTCAGCACACAGACACACACAATCTCCGGAATTCTAATCACACATACCTGTTGCCAATTTCACACCCCACACACACACCCAAACACACACACACACTACCCTTTATAAGAGACTGTTCATTCACAAAGGCTTTGCGAAGTTTACGCTCAGTAGTTTTGTCTCTGTCTATATCAAGTCGTTGTTTATGACTGATTCTCTGGTTTTTGATTCTGTTTGCTCTCAACTATTATTTACTGCCCTTCCTGATCCAGTCTGTTTGTCTGATCGCCTGACCCTTGCCTGAGTACTGTTTATGATTTTGATTTATGATTTGGTTTGTTGTTATTTCATTAAAGCTACCTTACCTGCATTTGCTTCCCTCTGATTACGTGACATCTAGACAGTGTACAGTGCCATTGTGCCATAACAGAAAGTTAGTTGCTATCAGTGAGGCTGACCATGGGTGGGCACACCGCTGGAGCTTTCATGGATGGTGGAAAGTGTCATTCAACCTTAATGCTATATCTGACCATTGTGACTTTGTTTGAATGGAGCAGTATTCTCCATTCAAACAAAGTCTCTTAGTTAGAAGAATTTGAGAGCTAGAGAGACAATTCTCAGTTTCATGTGCTTGTTTGTATTTTTCTATGGCACCACACTGCACCCCAGACAGTGAGAGTGATGTGCACGGTCACTATCTCACTTGTCTCCAACAAGTTGGAACTTGAGTCCCTCTTGCTTAGGCTCTGCCTGTTTCTTTTGGGGCTTAGTTGCAAGCTGATAAACCATTTCCGCAATTCCCTTAATTCCAGCAAGCTTAAAGGAATTACTGGTGCAGTTGCAGTTAGTGAACCTTGCATCCTCTGCAAAAGCTAGTGCCACATATAGCAACCTGCCTGAACTTAAATTTAAATGCCAAGCATGACAATGCCTGCCACACATATTGGTGACAGTGTGAATAGCATTTTTAATAAATCAGCGTTCATGTGATAAATTGTTTGGCATTCTTCAGTATTAGGCAGCTCTTTCCTGAGGTCACTGAAACCAAACACTGTAATGCCACACTGTCACGTTTCGTGACGTAATGGAGATAAGGTAGGATGCAATCGCAGGTTTAAACAGTTTTATTGTAGAGACACACAGACGGGTAAATCCAAAACGTGATCCAAAACGTAATCCACAAACATGCAAGAGGTCAGGCGATTGGCAAACAGGCATACACAGGGCTAGGCAGGAATCAAGGTCGTGGTCACGGAAAACAGTGTAGATATACCAATCATGAAACATAAACAATAGCTTGGGACTGGGAGCGGAGAAACCAGCGTGACTATGACTATGACTATCTACATTTAATCTAAACTACTCTAATATTCCGCGCCGTGTGCTGGGAGGCGCGCGGTTTATATACAAACCTAATCAGCCTTGTAATGGCTGATGGCTGAGGGCAATTCAGACACACGTGAAACCATAACCAATGATAGAACAGGGAGGAGACATAACAGAAACATAACAAATGCACGTGTCGAAATGTCACGATTGTCAACAAGGGAAAAGCAGGTGCTCGCGCACCTGCTCGTGCACGCACGCTCACATGCTCCACAGCGCGCTGCTTAAAGGGGAACTCCTGACAGAACCCCCCCCAAAGGCTCCTCCCGGAGTGCCATGAAACATCCATCTCCATTGGCGGCCCCGGCCCCCTTTGCAAAATGTCCCAAGCAGAACCAGGAGACCGCACGGCATTCTTAATGAAACAAAAAAGCAGAGTGATGTTCACAGCAGAGCAGGAAAGCAGAGCGACATCCTCGGCGGAGCAGGGAAGCAGAGCGACGGTCACAGCAGAGCAGGAAAGCAGAGCGACGTCCTCGGCGGAACATGAAGGCATAGCGATGTCCTCGGCCGAACATGAAAGCAGAGCGATGTCCTCGGCGGAACAGGAAGGCAGAGCGACGTCCTCGGCTGAACAGGAAGGCAGAGCGACGTCCTCGGCTGAACAGGAAGGCAGAGCGACATCCTCGGTGGAGCAGGGAAACAGAGCGACGTACGCAGCAGTGCAGGGAAACAGAGGGATGTCTGCAGTGGAACTGGAAAGCGGAGTGATGTCCTCGGCTGAGCAGGAGAGCAGAGCGACGTCCTCGGCTGAGCAGGAGAGCAGAGCGACATTCTCAGCGGAGCCTGCAAGCTGAACTTGGCTGGTCATGTCAGCAGACTGGGATGTGATCAGAGCTTGGTTGTCCGTGTCAACAGACACTTGGTTGTGCATGTCAGCAGACGTGGATGTGAGCAGAGCTTGGTTGTCTGTTTCAGCAAACTTAGGTGTGTGCAGAACTTGGTTGTCCCTGTCGACTGACTCAGGAGTGAGCAGAACTTGGCTGTCAGTGTTGGCAGACTCGGGCGTGAGCAGAACTTGGCTGTCAGTGTCGGCAGACTCGGGCGTGAGCAGAACTTGGCTGTCAGTGTCGGCAGACTTGGGCATGAGCAGAACTTGGCTGTCAGTGTCGGCAGAGTTGGGCGTGAGCAGAACTTGGCTGTACGTGTTAGTAGACTCGGGCTTGAGCAGAACTTGGCTGTCAGTGTCGGCAGACTCGGGCGTGAGCAGAACTTGGCTGTACGTGTTAGTAGACTCGGGCTTGAGCAGAACGTGGTCGGCCGTGTCGGTAGACTCGGGCTTGAGCAGAACATGGTCGGCCATGTCGGTAGACTCGGGCTTGAGCAGAACTTGGTCGGCCGTATTGGTAGACTTGGGCATGAGCAGAACTTGGTCGGTCATGTCAACAGACTTGGACGTGAGCAGGGCTTGGTTGTCTGTTTCAGCAGACACTTGGGACAGTAACTGGGCTTTACAGTGGATCTGTGGAGCTGAGACTCCCCTCCTGAACCTCAGGCTGGAGCTCTGGTGCTGGGGCCTCCCTGTTGACCTCTAGCTGGAGCTCGGCAGGTGAGCCCACCTCGTGGGTCTCAGGTTCGAGCTCTGAGGTCGCCAAGTTAACCTCCAGCTGGGGCTCTGATGCTGGGGCCTCCCTGTTGACCTCTAGCTGGAGCTCGGAGCCCACCTCGTCTGTCTCAGGTTTGAGCTCTGAGGTCACCAGGTTAACCTCCGGCTGGGGCTTTGCATGAGTTTGCCTGTAGTAGTGGGTAAACGGCAGGGCAGGTTTGCCTGCCAGACTTACCCCCCCAAAAGTTGTTCTAGCTCGACCCTCGCCTCTGGACTCCCGAACCGCATCATGAACTCCCCCACAAACTGTTCTACACTGTCCATGTTCCTACAGTGTTTATCCAGTAGGAGCTGCACCCACTGACGGGCCGGTCCAAAGACCCGGGACCACATGAATCGGAGCCATTGCTTCTCCTCTGGCTTAGGGTCTAACAGGCTGGAGAAATAGAATTGACAGTCTACCAGAAAATATTCCGGGGCACCGAAAACGCCGTCAAATGGATCAGTAAGCTCCATAAATGTCCGTTGTGGGAATTGGACTGAGTCCATAGCGGGGACGGTTGGCGTCGACTTCCGGGTTCTGCGTTTTCTCCGTTCTCCTGCTGCATTCATGTTTAGGCGGAATATTCTGTCACGTTCCGTGACGTAACGGAGATAAGGTAGGATGCAATCGCAGGTTTAAACAGTTTTATTGTAGAGACACACAGACAGGTAAATCCAAAACGTGATCCAAAACGTAATCCACAAACATGCAAGAGGTCAGGCGATCGGCAAACAGGCATACACAGGGCTAGGCAGGAATCAGGGGGGGGGGGGGGGGCTACACTGAGATGTACTGTACATTGTGTGCAGAGTGAAAGTAGGAAATCCAGCAAGACTAGCTTTGACAATTTAACTATAAGGGAGAGCCAGAAGGTAGCACAGATGTGAGGCCACCCTAAGACATAAAGAAGCCAACCACCGAGTGAACACATGAGAGTGGGGGAGTGACAGCATCCAAACATCTCAGTTTACCCAAACAGTCTATGCACATTAACCCTGCAGATCTGCAAATTTGCCCTAAGAGAAAAACTATTAATAATAATTGGAAGGCTGTTCCATAACTCGGGGGCTTTGTAAGTGAAAGCGCTGCCCCCTGCTGTAGCCTTCATTATTCTAGGCACCAACAAATATCCTGCACCATTTGCTCGAAGCAGGCATGGCGGATCATGAAAGACCAAACAAATTTGAGCTTGTTTGTGAACCTACTGGAACATCCAGACAACAAGGCATTACAATAATCCAACTTAGAGGTAACAAAACCATAAACTATCTTTTCCGCATCATGTAGTGAGATTATATTTCTTATCTTGGCATTTGTGCTCCAAAGCAATAGAAGCATGAAAATATGTATCATGCACATCCACTAACATGCTCCAGTCTTGTGGCTGTACAGCATGAATAACATCCGATAGCTTTAACCTGCAAAAACAGGAGAGCTTTTAGGAACCACTTCATCCTTCTCAAATCATAAAAAAAAACTCTCAAAATATCCTTCATGGGAAGGTTCCACATGACTCTTCAATGGTGGTGGTGGGAAGGGGGTACTGTTTAGGGTGTATAGTAAATAGGGGACATTCTGGCACCTGCTATGGACCTGAGAACATGACTCATAAGAACAATGGCATTTGTGGGCACTAAACTTTTTACTTTTGGAAACCTGCAGAGTTCCTCCAGGGCTTCTTTGGCCACAGGCACAAAGAGTGACCCTGGGTCATAATCCCATAATGTTGTAAGAATTAAGCACAATGTCACAGTCTGATGCTTGTGCAGTGTACATCTGAATGTAATACTTCATTCAATGAAATCATCAGTGATGATGATAGGCTGATCAATTCATAATCTATCGTGTCATAGCTAAAATCCACAGAGCTCAGATGGGTACAGCTGATGGCCCAAAACCTCCCTTCAAGTGTGGGTGCAAGAACCTGTTTGGAACCTGCTAGCAGTGCATTTAAGCTGTGAGAGGCCAGTGTTCAACATCTGTCAGTTCACCATCAGATTTGAAGTGTCTTGCACACATGTCCACAGATTTAATGTCCCTGCGGTCTTTGGAATCAGAGAATCAGTTCTCAGGCTATAAGGAGGTCTCTGCTTAAGGGTGAAAGCTTCCACCTTGTGTGACTTCAGTTCCAATGATTTACAATTAATTATTTCAACTGTGGCATATATGATGCCAGATTATGGTTGCTAAGGCTGAGAGGATATATCCTCCCAAAGAAGTTGTTGTCAAATTGGACACAGCTTCTCTAAAATGGTCAATGCCAAGGCAGCAAGCACAGCTCGTGTTGCCTGTGGCGTAGACATTTGCTACATGACTGTGAATCCTGCAGCATGGCTGGTTAATTACTCAGAGCTTAGACTGTGTATAGAGTAACCCAGATAGCTTGGAGCCATCCATAAGAAGCACATTATGGCTGGAAAAATTGCTCTAGTTCACTAGCAGAATGTAGCTACAGACCTCCCAACAGTGGGCAGTTGAAAGGAATATTGAGGTAGACTACTCAACTATGTTACCTGTGATTTGATGCAGGTCTGCTAGTCAGGACTCTACAGGGGCTGTGAGACTGAGCTGAAGCACAGATGGAAACCCCACTCACAGATAGATCGTGTTGGAGTAACTAAGTGGAGGCTCAGTGTTTTGTACGATGGTACGATGAGGGAGGACCACTCAACCATGCTAATGTCATGTATTCATAGGTCCGCAGGTTGCTCAGGGAAGATGCACGCAGCAAGGGACTGAAAGGTGAGAGCTGTAATCAGTAACAAAGCTGTTCATAACTCACAGATAACAGGCTAATAAAGGAACCTAACTCAAGCTAGTAGCCAAAGAGTTTAAAAAGGCTCCAAAAGGAATGAAATACACTCACAGCTGTAAACAGATGAAAGGGGGTGAAAAGGAGTCTTTCACCATCTTTGAAGGACAGGTTGCCTGTAGTTCTGGCTATTGTCACAAGCTGTTACACAGAGAGCTCAAGTTACACATGAGGTCTGACATTTCTATGAGATGAGAATAAAAGATGGCTGGTTTGACAACATAAAATACTAGATCACATGGTCAGTTCATGACTTTGTTAAAGGTCTTGCAATGTGCACATGGTGGGATGCAATAGAACCCTAGTATACCCTCATCACACTCCTGTCCTCTCCTCTCCACTAATAGCTGGCGTGTGGTGGGCGTTCTGGCTGCCGTCGCATCATCCAGGTGGATGCTACACACTGATGGTGGTAGCACTATATGAATGTAACTGTAACTCATATATTACACCTTGTGTAGGGAAGCACAGTGGTTCAGGTAGTAGCATGACCGCTTTCACAGCTCCAGGGTCCCCTGTTTGATTCTGGGCTATGCTAAATTACCCATAGGTGTGAATGAGTGGGTGATCATCTGTGTCCATGGTGTCACATGATGATCCCATCCAGGGGGTATTCCAGCATCACTCCTAGTATTCCTGGGATCGGCTCCATGATCGTGACCCGGATTAAGCAGTTACTCAAGATGAATGAAAGAATTATGCCTTGTTTACATCTGCTGAACTTGTCGTGTATACTTACCATGTATTTGTATATGTACCCCATGACTGTTAATGTACACAGTCCTGGATAAACACATATGTGGTGTTTTTATACTGGTCTTTGGGGAGTAAACAATTTATAGTTTGTTTTATGCTGCATTTTAAGTACAACTCTAAGCATTTAAATGATCCACTCTCCTGAAAAGGACCAGAGACGTATCTCAACATACTTTTCAATGCTTTAATGGCACTTCTCTTATATAAGCCTGTCAATGCAATGATTTTTAAGAGCCCTGACTTCTAACTTTGCTGCGTGACCCTGAACATTCTTTCCAGGCACTTTGTCTAGTCACGTTGGCCTATCTTTAAATGGTACAAACGCTAATAAAACGGCTCTGATCCCTTTGTTTGGGTAAATGATTGAACATCTGATTATTCAAGTCTTGTCCAACATTACATCCTAGGGTACTTCACATGTAGAAATAAGATTCTACCTCACTGATTCTATGTCATGTTAATAAAAGTATCTTCAAATAAATAAATAAATAAATAAATAAATAAATGCGAACAAAAAGACAAATATTAGAGTAAAAGGCTACGACGAATGAAGGCTTGCAGCTGCCAGAATCTCTCCAGATTTACACTGAGCTTCCAGTATTAAATGCTGATTAGTACCAGATGGCTTTTTCTTTCCTGTTCGTCTCTCTCAGTCCAAAATGCTTTCATGGGTTGAAAAAAGAGAAAACAGCAGAAGCATGAGATCAGTGGAAAAAGTCTGCTCTGTCCTGTAATAGTATTTTCAAACAGAAAAGAAGTGCTGCTTTGGGAAAGAACCGTTAGTCTACTGTCCTACATTTGCCACCAGGCAACTGTTTTCCTGCAAAACAAAAAATATTCACTGCACACACAGACACACAATTACACATCCATTCATCCATGCAGAGACCATCACCACACAAACACACATATACACAGCAAATGACTACATGCACCGAGCTAGACAGGTTGCACATACTGGACACCACCTACTTACTAGCCACTGGTGTTCCCTATTTACTCATGCAATATAGTCACAAGTTTCTCCTTTACCTCATCTTCCTTTGCAAGAGCTTGTATAGTCCTCAGTACAGCCAGAGCTCCCCATTAACATGGGAAAATTCCTGTACTGCTGGAAATTTTGCTAAATTTTTCCTTCTGCTTACTTTATATATATATATATATATATATATATATATATATATATATATATATATATATATATATATATATATATAAAACAGCACGTACAATGGACCCAGTGTGTCAAGCCTCACTTGATATTCATTCATTTATTCATAATAGACACTTTTTCATGTACAGTTTTATAAATTACACTGGCATATACATAAATCCATTCCAAA
This sequence comes from Ictalurus furcatus, assembly GCF_023375685.1. Classification (NCBI taxonomy): domain Eukaryota; kingdom Metazoa; phylum Chordata; class Actinopteri; order Siluriformes; family Ictaluridae; genus Ictalurus; species Ictalurus furcatus. Next base: position 8,808,683 of record NC_071264.1, on the reverse strand, counting down.
TGACAGAATGGATGTTCAATGTATATTTAGCTAATACTTTTGATCATATTTAGGGTTATAATCTCACAGCTATGTCAATACTGTACAAAAAGTAACTATGATAAATAATTTTTTTTTTTTTCAAAGAAAAGAAAAGCTGCTCTGAGGGCTGATTTGAGCTTTGAATTGATTGATTGGGCGATTTGGGGTTTTTTTTTACTGATCAACATCCAAATGTGTAATTTGGTTGACAGTTTACATAATTATGACTCCTACTTATGACTACACATTGGTGGCGCTGTTTCTCTTTCAGGAACAGGAATATAAGCCTGGGCATGGCTTAGTTTCTGAGTCTCATCCAGTCACTCCCATTTTGGCGCTCAGTGAGTTCAGGTTGCTGGTCTAATGTTGAAGAGAAGCAGATGTTTGGAAAGCTCTTCCATTGTGCAGCAAAATGATCCATCATCAAACATCCTCGTTCCTCTCTCTCACATGCCCTGTCTGTGGATCTTTTTCTCTCTACACCTTATGTCACCACAGTACTCTAACATTTGAGATGTTCCAGACACACTTAAGCTCAGTTTCTCAGCTATTCTTTCACAAACACCTATGTCCATTTTCTGCCTAATCTTATATCAGAGCTCAGTCCAGAATTAGACTCACTTCATCAGTATTTCTCTTGCACAGGGCACATTAGGTGCAGTTTATCACACATACTGACATAAAGCTCATCAACTGCCTCCAGTTAAAGTGCAGTGCGGCATACAAGATTCTGTAGGTTTCTCTGGATGTCTTTTTAAGGACAGGACAGTGCAGAGAGAGGGAACATGCTGTTTCAGCAGTCACCACAGGGCCATTCATCTCTCCGAGGTCCGTTACACACCATTGGATTTTTACGTGCAATTCAAAGCACCATGCGCAATCACCAAAACTCCATTTTCACACTGAATGTTTTGGGTAGCATTATAAGTTTTGCCATTATGTTTCTTTTAAATAGCTGTAGTGATAGGGGGGAAAGTGCAGTATAGTAGGTATAGTAGAGAATGGAGGGAGGTTGAACTCCTCCTCCTGCTGGAAATCTTGGGCTGGGCTTTAAGGCGCTCCTGTGGACCTGCGTACTGAGAGGACGCGCCATCCCGCCGTTCTTATCCGCTACTGCAGCCATTAAACCCAAGTATAAGTATTTAAAATATTAAACGTCTCCGTCTTCACGACCTTTGACTGCGTCTTCCCCTGTCACCGCTTTGCACGGTCATCGTGCAAGGACTTGCAAAAGGGCCATGGCGCAAAATGGGTTTCTTTTAACGGCACTTCTCTTTTGCTCGGCGTGGGCAGGACTTTTGGCTCAGGACAAAACTAAGTTCAGAGGTAATGGTCTCTCATTCTCTCTTTGACTGGTTTGATATATATATTTTGACATTTTGAAGTTGCACTATTTCTCCTTGTTGCCGAAATCGGCGTTTGGACACGTGTCTGTGCGTAAAAGCTTCGTGGAAAGCGCGTTACTTATTCATGTCAGCATTTGACCGTTATAAAATATAGCAGATCTCACTCTTTTTTCTGTCATGGTGTTAGCAGTAAACCAGCGTAGGATGAATCTTTGTCATGCTTTAAGAAAGTGATGAAGGTGGTGCGCTATGAAGACTGTGTGATGGTGAGATATTGGAGCGGCAGTGCAATGCGCAAGTCGCGCTTCGAAATGGTGATGCTGCGTCAAGATGGAGGACAAGCAAGTGTTTTATTTTAGTTTATGTAGATAATATTATTTTGTAGATCATTATTGATAGTGTTTTGATTTGGGTGTTTGATACGTTGCCTTAAATTAAGTGCTGAAAGTGCATAAAGCACAGGCCTCCAACTGGGTTTGCGTGCATTATACTCCATAAATGTTAGCCAAATATGGCAGGATGCAAATATTACATTTTTAGTTTGTTAAAGACTGCTACTATTGATATTATATTTTAACTTATTCTAACACTTATGAGTCATGTGACCAGGTCATGTGATGCACATGCATAACTAGGTAGGCAAGATGGTAGCGTAGTGCCATGTTTTATGGCTTTGGATTGAGTTTGTTTTGGGTTTATCAAACATTTACTGTAGATACACACATCTGTGCTTAGTCAATTATATGATTTATTTTTTTTTTAAAATTCACATACCACTGACTCTTCAGGATTCCTTTTCTTAATCTATCACTCCCGTGTAAACTCTACAACATACACTCACCATCCACTTTAATAGGAACATCTGTACACATCTCTGCTCTTTAATGCAGTTATCCAGTCAGTCGATCATGTTGCAGCAGCACAATACATAAAATCATGCAGACACAGATCAACAGCTTCAAACATCAGAATGTAGATAAACTGTGATAAAAAAAAAGTGTGAAAAACCGTGGCATGGTTGTTGGTACCAGATGGGCTGGTTTGAGTATTCCAGAAACTGCGGATATCCTGGGATTTTCACACACAACAGTCTCTAGAGTTTACACAGAATGGTGCAAAAAAAAAACCCCAAAAACATAAAAACACTGATTAAGGGACGGGTCTGTGGGTGGAAACGCCTTGTTGATGAGAGAGGTCAGAGAGGAAAGGTCAGATTGAGTCAAGCTGCCAGGAAGCATATAGTAACTCATATAATCACTCATTACAAACGTGGTGAGCAGAAAAGCATCTCAGCATGCGCAAAACATTAAACCTTTTGGTGGATAAGCTACAACAGCAGAAGATCACATTGGATTTCACTCCTGTCAGCCAAGAACTGGACAGTTGAAAATCAGAGGAAAAATATCACGTCTTCAACTATCTAATTTGGGTGAGTCTGTGCCCATGATAACCTCAGATTCCTGTTCTTGGCTGACAGGAGTAGAATCCAATGTGGTCTACTGCTGTTGTAGCCCATCTACCACAAGATTCGAGGTTATGTGCATGCTCAGATGATTTTCTGCTCACCACAGTTGTAAAGAGTGATTACATGCATTACTATAGACTTCCTGTCAGCTCAGACAGGTCTGGGCATTCTCCTCTGATCTCTCTCAACAACAAGGTGTTTAGCCTTTTTGTTTTTGTTTTGTTTTTTTGCATTATTCTGTGTAAAATCTAGAGAGTGAAAATCCCAGGAGATCAGCAGTTTCTGAAATACTCAAACCGGCCCATCTGGTATCAACAACCATGTCACGGTTAAAGTAGCAGAGATCATACTTTAACCCCATTCTGATGTTTGATGTGAACATTAACGGAAGCTCTTGACCTGTATCTGCATGATTTTATGCATTGTGCTGCTGCCATATGATTGGCTGATTAGATAATTGCATGAACGTTCAGGTGTACAGGTCTTTCCTAATAAAGTGTATGGTGAGTCTATGTACACAGTAATGTTTGAGTCTATTTGTAAACAACTGGTTCACGGTTTGATTTGTTCTTCTTAAGTTCACTCTGTAACTGATTATTCCTCCCACTGTAGAATGCCCTGTGGACCTGTTCTTTGTGCTGGACACATCGGAGAGCGTGGCCCTTCGAGGCGTCGCACACTATTATTTCAACAAGATCAAAGCCTTCGCTACACGCTTCATCGATGAACTGAAGGATTTGTACGTGACGTAGATGAATGTCCATGCACACATAGCACTTAACTGCAACAAATCATTTGTGTGACACTGAATGATATTCACATTTGATCTCTGAATGTAAAACGCTGTACCATATATTTATTCAAACTCTTAATGTGATGCGATCTGATTACCGATGAATTTGTTGCCTTGAAAACTTCCTTAGTACATCATGCCACGAAAGTCATAATTTAAAGAAGTGAATATCATTTCCAGAACTCTCAACAGTCATTCAACTGATCTTAACATGAGGATTCCCTAGAAATTGCTACTTTAATTTAACTCATTCGGACTACAGTATTTCGTGGATATTCAAATAGATGACATTGCTGTACTGACATTGATTTGATTGCATGGAATGTTAAACAAGTGTTCTTTTTTTGCCAGTCGCCAACCATGTGATCGATATCTATCCTGGAATTCTGGAGCGTTGCACTACAGTGATGAGGTCGAGCTGGTGAAAGGCCTGACGGAAATGAGTCCGGGAGGTCGCAGCGCACTTAAAAAAGCCATAGATTCCATTAAATATATCGGCAAGGGAACATACACGGACTGTGCCATTAAGCAGGGTATTGCAGAGCTGCTCATAGGGTGTGTACATATACACATACACACACACATTTCAGATACAAGAACAATGATTATGCAGACTGTATATTTGCTTGTCACACAAAATGAACATACATAGGTCTCACAACAACACATGATCTTTATTTACAAAACTCTAATTAGAAATTGTGCATTAGACAGTAGTAGTAGAAGTGCTGCAAGGTCAACAACGTTTCCGGAGTAAACAATGTTCTTTTAAAGGAATACTCCGTTGGGTCCCCCCGCCCCCCAATCTTTCCATGGTATCCATAGCATTTTGACACATTTTCTTTTTCCTGATAAAGGAAGAGAAAACCCAATTACTCAATACTCAGTTACTTATGTTTGAACTACTAGGTCTGGTTACTTATTCATTCATGTGGTGTCAGATTGACACAACTCCCTTAGGGCTATCTCTGAAAAGACTAAAGGCCCAATTTGCTAAGTAAACGCGCTTATGTTATATGATATAATGCATGTACAATAACTGAGTGTGTTGTGGGAGATTTAACATGAAAACGTTTTTTTAAAAATGGCATCCTGTACAAAGATGTGGAAAAGAAACAATATTAAAATGAGAATAACAGTATTCCTCTTCGTCTTAAAATAATGTCATAATTTAAAAAAAATTGGATATTCCATAATCTTCCCAATACTAAAGCTAAGATACCCTATTTTTTTTTTTTTTTTTTTTTTTTGCAGTGTTCAGTTTAGTTAATTTATAATATGCAGTCACTCTTTCCAAAGTGACCTCTGGTAAATCACACAGAGGGTGTAACAATCTAAATTGGATAAGTATTATTAATATTAATGTTATTATTATTAATTAATAACAATTGGTATTAATTTGCTTGGGAAGATACAGCCTGGTTGTAGTTATTCTCTAAACTGTATGTGTTTTTACACATGAAAATTAGAGATTAGATTAGAAATGGCTGCAGTATCCTTGTAATTTCCTAATTCCACGTACTGTTTTTGTTTCCAGTGGCTCTTACTATAATGAGAATAAATACATTGTGGTTGTGACGGACGGTCACCCAGTCAGTGGTTATAAAGAGCCCTGTGGAGGGATTCAAGAGGCAGCAAACGAGGCCAGGCAGCATGGCATCAAAGTGTTTTCTGTGGCCATCTCCCCAGACCAGGAGGTACAGCTCTCAGACCCAATAATGTTTTCTGGTATTTCGGCGGAAAAAAATCAATTCATAGTGTGTGTGTCCCCTTGAAGAGTATATTCGGAAGGTGTGAAGCGGGAGATGTTCTATATATTCAAGGCAAGCATTTAGACCGATTCATAAATAGGTCTAATTATAACTGTTCTTTACCTTTCCCTACCTTTGTCACGCCTCTCTGTCTTAGGAGTCAAGATTGTCCGTCATTGCCACAGACCCGAGGTACAGGCAGAACTTCACCGCTGTGGACAGCACCAGTTCCACACAGATGAACACAATCCACACCATCATCGACATGATCGTGAGTCCACCTACAGAGAATGTCACCATGTTCCTCTGAATTTTTGTGTCTAGTTGAACTTTATAATAGGATTACTATGGTTTCACAGTGAAGGAGTAAAATTTCCTATTTGAGGACGTCAGCATTCTAATTAGATATCACTGTATGGATTATTTGGATTGGTTTTGGTTTTGCTAACTGTGTTTCTCTTGTTGTTTGTTTTCCAACCGATGACCAGACCAATGAAACAAAGGATGTGGTATGTTCATTTACCATACTTTGTTTTATAATAATATCTTTGCATATATTTGCATCTATTGTCCTAAAGAGTATTCTAATGGATTAAACTTCTTTTTCTCACCTCTTTCTTTGCAGTGTTGCTCCTTTGACTGCACTGTGAGTATTACTGGTTACTCCTCATCATACCCCTGTGAAAAAGTGATTACTTTCACTGCAGAGGCTGCATTCTTTTAATGGTTTTATATGATTTTTATTTATTTTTTTGACAGGCACCGAGTGGTAACCCTGGCCCACCTGGTCTTCCTGGGAACAGAGTAAGTTTTAATGTATTGTATACATGAACACATTGTAACGCCATCATTATATCAGTGCAAATGTTCTTACATTTATCCCATTCAAATTGAATTCTTTTTATTTATTCATTTTGTCTTCATGTATTTATTGACAGTCCTTGAACAGTTACATATAGCATGGGTTGTGTACACATGTCATCGCTAATGTTCCTGTTATGTCTTGACAGGGGGAGCCTGGAAGACAAGGGCTGCCAGGAGAGAAAGGAGAAGCTGGGCAACCGGTAACCCACCAATTACATCATATCATATCGCCTTGTGTCTCTCCCTCATAGCTTCACTACACTTACAGAACACATTCACATTCACTCCCGCTCATGTAGACAGATAAATTAGACCTATGAATTTCTGCAGTGATTGCTCTACTAAAGTGTTATATTTCTTCGTAGTCATGTAGTTTTTCAGCGCTCATATTTTGAGCAGTTGTTTAACTGGCTCTCCCAATTCCACTTGAATGACTTAGCAAAGTTTTGTAAGCCCGACATCTTGCAGCATCCACAGCTGTTACAGTAAGGGTCTTACATTATACAAATTCCCTCATTGCATTCCCTCGCACCACACTGTTCTGGAACAGGACCAGCTTCCACATTAAACAGTATATGTTTATTAAGCCAGCAATTCCATTACTTTTAGGCAAATGTTTATAACTGTGTAGGCTCAACGTAATTTATAGTATAAAGCAATTATAAATAGCCAATCCTGGGTAAGCCTAGAAAAGTCTAAGGATTAGATGTTATAGACAGTGCTGCAACTACGGCCAGTTTCATGATGAGAATACAGTTATAGGTTATAAACCCATATTTTATATTACTTGTAAGCACCAGGCTGGAAAGTAAGTATGAGTTCCTGTGAGAATTGTACACCAATTCTAGTAGAGCTGATTTTACTAATCGCACCAGTTTGTAATCAACATGATAACATCCATCATGGAATTACATGAAATAGTTGGAAAGTTGCTCACTAACCTCTGTATCATACTTGACTAATGATCCATGGTTTTATTATCACATCTGTTGTGGTGACATTTGTTGTTTTTTAATCATCTGATAGGGACGTCCTGGTGATCCTGGTCCACTTGGTTATCAAGGCATGAAGGTTTGTCTTTGTAGTTCTCCTAAAAAAGGAAATGTTTATGTTTAACCTCATTTACGATTTGGCAAGTGTTCCCTTACTGAAAAGGTAGCTCATCTATTTCCTTCTGGACTTTCTCTTAGGGAGACCAAGGAGAAAGAGGATACAAGGTGAGAAGCCACACAGTCAGAGCGAAAATCTGGTTAATTTGATGGTTGAATTGGTTGAGCTTTTTTTTTTTAATTAATTTTTTAAATTATTTTTTAGATTAATACATGCTAATCTAATCTAGCTCTTTTCTTATGCAGGGAGAAAGAGGCCACAAGGGCTTCAAGGTAAGATTACAGTCACTCATTAGGACTCCTTTTCTGTAAATTTGTACACATATTTTGCTCAAGTTATAATATTGCTCAATTCACCTTGCAGGGTGACAAAGGACAGCCTGGAAGAGATGGAACTGATGGGCGTAAGGTGAGGTGTTTTTTTTTTATTATTAGTATTTGATTGTTTTCTAGTTTCGTCTTTTGTAAATTGTGTAGAGTGTGTGTAATGAAATAGTAACGTTATTACTTCCCTGGGTGTTCCTCATGTGTGTATGTGCTGTATTATCTGCTGCCATGTGCCTGAGAGCTATATCTAGATATTCTGCTTTACATCAACCACAACAGAAAAAAATGAATAAATAAAAATCAAACTACTTTAAAAAAAATAAAATAAATAAAAATAAAAATATTTACATATAACACTGACAGTTTAACATATATTGAAGTTTTTAGAATTGTTGGATCTTTCAATGATTCTGAAATCACCTTTTGACGGTGGGCCTAATCATAAAGCATGAAAGGCAGGGTCATGCAAGAGGGAAATTGAAAATGCAGCACAAACCAGGAAAAGCAATCTGTACAGTGCCTTTGCTTATCATAACAGTATTGGCACTGCTGACTATTCTGTAAATCGGTGGGTTGTTTTAACAGACTGATTATTTTTTAATGGATGCCAATGATGTTTGTGTTTCATCTGTGCACATAAAAAGGGCAGATGCAGCAGGACAGATGGGTACTGTTTGTTCCACATCTGGTGTAAATTTAAAGGCTCGTTAAAATAGAATCAAAACTAAACGATGATTCATAATAGCTTTCTGTGTGAAATGGCCTTTATTATCCAAGAGTTGGCCTTTAGTTAGTCTGTACAGGATTTCATTGAGTTTTATTTGTGATTGTTGCAGCCAAAAGCCATTTGATTTTGCTGCGGCGTTTTGCGAAATTTGCGATTCAATTTGCAGAGTAATTTTGTGCTTTTTTTACTGCGTGAAATTGTTTTGCACGGTCTTTCACAGTGATGTTTGTTGGTAAAGGACATCTTTTAGCTGTACTCATGTTTGACGCACGTGAACTGAAGAGGGCTTTGACTGAATGCGATGACATCATGTCACGCGTCTTGGCCAAAATCTGCGGTAATTTAGAAAAATGGCAAGCTTCTCCGAATATTGCGGGACTGTAAATAGAAACAGAAATCTACTAAAATGTAAAAGTACAACGTTAAATATTACAATAAGCAAAACAAAAATAGCCAAATATAAATAACCATGAAATAATCAAACCGTAAATAGCGTTCTCAATTCTCAATTTTTCCCATTTCACAGAAAGTGGGATCCAGTTACTTTCACTTTCTCTCTTGCATGGCTTCTTTTGATGTGTTACATAATTCTACATACACACAGTTCTCACAAGTACACAGTACCAGCACTGTTTACTGTTTATTATTATAGTGTGCTGTTCATTGCAGAGCTTCAGAATTACTTAATTGTTCGCTAAAATCATTCAAATGCCTGTATTAGTATGATAACTATATTTAACCCCATGTTTTAAAATCATTTTTGAATTTTGGATATTTGTATTCAAAATAAAAATGTGTGTACTTGTATCGAATTCTCCACATTTGTGACAGTACCATTAAAAAAATCGACATAAAGTGTAATGACAGAATATCAGCAAACTACTTAATGCTACCATTAAAATGAAAAATATTGAATTCTGTAAGTGAAATGTAATGGTATCTCATTAAAAACATATCTCTGTGCTGCACCGCACACACTCGGAAACCCCCATTTTATCAGGTCATGTTGCTCTTGTGTGTTTTATGTCAGGCATACCCTTTTATATTACATTGTTTGCCAAATCAGCAGCTGCTTCAGATTCCTCTTGAGTCTTTTTCCTCCATCCTGTGCTTCATTATTATCCATATCAAGCTCAATATTTATGTTGGAGTGTGTTTGTTTTGTCTTACAGGGTGAGCCAGGGTTTGATGGTCTACCAGGTTGCAAAGGGTCACCCGGGCAGGATGTAAGTGTATACCTTTTCAGGATTTTAAAGTGTGAAAATTTCTTCTTACAAGTGTGTGTGTGTGTGTGTGTGTGTGTGTGTGTGTGTGTGTGTGTGAACTAGGCGATTGTAGGTTCCTGCTCTGCAGCATGACCTCATTGGGTCACAACCTTACAGAAGTAAAAAACAAATAAATAAATAAAAAATCAGTCTGCGCTGATCCGTTGTAATGCAGATGTATACTCTTGCAGTATTGCCATGGTAGCATGATAAATATTTTAAAAGGATAAGACCCCCTCCGAGGATTCAGTGTATATTAGGATTTTTTTCTCTGTTAAACATCTTCTGCTGAATAACGTGTAGCTATAGAGCCTCTTCTTCAGCAATCCGTGGTTGGCTGAGATGCAGCCTTATTTCATATCCATAGCCGATTGGATAAATCTATGGAAGTACCGCCCCGTACACCAAACAATTGCATTTTTCTTAAGTCAGTCAGACACTATGGACTGAACAGCTGTTTATGCTCAGCTTGCATCTGGAGTGCAGGACTGAGGATGTTTGCCTCTCAAAGAGTCAAACATTTACCAGACCTGACATTCTGGCCACTCTCTGAGATCATACACTAGACTGTTTGTACATTATTTACATTCTTTAATAAGTCTGATTAAAGACAAGAGTGACTTTTCAGTCTAGATCTGGTGACAGAAACCTACAGTTGTAAGCAGTCCTACGGGACATTTTTCTTCCTGTTTTATAGGGTTTGCAAGGGGAGCCAGGCCCGAAAGGAGACCCTGGTCCTTATGGACAAAAAGGAGCAAACGTAAGGAACTGATTCTGTGTCTATGTTTTTTGCATTGTCAGCACTGGAAAGAAATTCCACTGGAATTGATGTTGAAATGATAACAATATATTACTAGTTGGGTAAAATATACCCTTGTTTCACCTGTTTCCTAAATGATTTCAAAGAATAATGGAGACCATGATTGAGAGTTTTCTGTTATCTGAATCTGAATGTGTCTTCCTCTTAGGGAGAGTCTGGTGCAGATGGTGGAGCAGGGAGACCTGGTAACTATGGAGACACTGGAGACAAGGTACACACCTTACAATCTTTGATTTTGCTCATAGTACGTAAAATCATTTTAGTGCATCAAGCCAGCTTTATAGCGCATACTGTAGTCCATGAGAGCCACAGCTGTTTTTAAGTGCCACGATTCTGTTCCTTTATGACCCTTTAGGACGTTGTCCCATCACCTCATCTGTGATGCTTTTTTTTTGTTTTTTTGTAGGGTGACAGAGGACCAAGAGGAGCTAATGGGGATAAAGGAGAAAGAGGAGATGATGTAAGTCTTCTGCCCATGGATTCCTAATTTACTTGATTTTGCCTCATAAAATCCACCAAGCAATTTAATTGATTTGATCTAAGCTGAGAAGCATGCCAGTTCATGCCGTGTAACTGTTGTTCCGAGTATTGTGCGTTCGTGTGAAACTGATCATGTGTGTCAGTGTGCACATGTGCTGTTGTTTTTCATTAGGTGTGTGCTCTACATATTATAGGCCAATGATGAATAACAGTGATGTGTTTTCTGTTTTTTAGGGGGCACAAGGACCAGATGGCCCAAGAGGCGAAAGAGTAATGATATTTTCATTGGTTACACTTAGAGGCCTGTTCTTTTAGTGCTAGATTTGATGGTGTAGACATGTGCTGTGTAAATGGTAGGATTTCTATGAATAAAACATTTTGTGTTTTAATCCTTTTGTAGGGTATAGCAGGCGAGAAAGGTGAACAAGGCTCCCGTGGGAACAGAGGACCCAGAGGAGAACCTGTAAGTTTTTATGCTACTCTTAGGGATGTTAGCGTTATCAGAAGTATAGTTATAGTTATAGAGATATATTTGTGATCGGCTTTGCCATATTCTTTATTCACATTCACGCAGGTAGTTTATAAACAGATGAAATGTTAGTAATAATCTCATAGGAGTGTAGATTTTATAGCCATCAGTGTAAAGACACGATTGTTTAGAACATTGGTTCTAAAGTGTAGTTTATGTAAGACTGTCTTCATCTGCTATTGTTGCTTATATAAAAAGATTATGAGACATTTAGGAAGAAATACATATATTATAACTGTTTTAATTTAAGGGAAGTATGTAATTTTGTACCAACCAGACCAGGCTTATAACGTAATGCACCAAAAATGAATGAATTAATAATTTGTTTAAAGTGATCTTTGACCTTTGTAGGGTGAGCCAGGTCCTCGGGGCGAGACAGGACGTGAGGGATCATCTGGACCTAATGGTGACCCAGTAAGTGACAAAGCCATGCATGCTATAGCTAATCTGACCTAAGCCCTAACACTTAGTAGTAGTAGTAGTCAACAAAATGTAATTTTCTTCAGAGATACAGTGGGTATAGGTTCAAAATCCTTAAACTTCACCAATGGATTTTATTTTTGTTCTTCATTACAAAGAAAAATTGTTGACTAATTAAAAACATGAAATATATGAGGATTGCACACAAGACTGAGGACTTGGTTGACCATATGATATGTGAGTATTCTGTTCTTCGAAGAGGGCTGAAAGCTAGAAGCTGATCTCAGAGCTCAGGCATTTTGTGAGGCCCCCATTTGTCTAAAGTTACAGATGTTGGTTAGGAGGCACACCAGAGAGCAGAGGAAGTGTCCATTTTAACTGATTTAGGTGATGAGTTGATATGAGAGGTGTAAAAAAAAAAAAAAGGGTTTTAAAGGTTTTAAGATTTACAGTTTATTGAGCCTGACTGTTTCCCAGATGTACACAGTAACTCAATCCAAACCTAAGTAACTGACTTATTTTAAGGGATCCTTTAGATACATGTTATCATTTGATTATTTCTTCTGCTTTTATCTCAAATTCCACCTAGTTAATGTCAGTTGTCAGCAGTAGAAGGTTGCATTTTTCACTTTAAATGTTCAATTCGACCAGCTTGTCAGTATCAGGGGCCAGCTGCAGGGTTTCATAGTATTGTGTTACAGTGTGACTAAATCATGATTTAGCAAACCTAATCAGAATTTCATGACCGTGAAAATTAGACTGAAATTTTAAAATATTTCCAGCTATTATTTTGTTAAGATAGTGGATGAATAGCTTAATTCAAACATCCATTCTAAATCTCTGAGCCTCTCAGATCACTATTGAGATAAAGGGTCAGTTTACTAAAAAATGTCTCTTTACTAAAAAATTTAGGGCTGAAACCAATACTATCTTCATAATCAATTAATCGCTAATCGGACTGGGGGAGGCTTTCAGTACTATTTTTTCGCTTATTTAAAATAAAATCCAAAAACCGAGTGTTACAAATATAAACTTCAGACTATATGTTTAATTATATATATATATATATATATATATATATATATATATATATATATATATATATATATATAATGCATAAGTATTTATGCATTGTTGTTTATGGATGCAGAGAAAAGCACTGATAATTAAACTACAGTCCTAAATGAAGTACCAAAAGATCACTCCTGTTATAATAAACAACAGAAGTTAGACTGTATCTTGCAAATACAGCATATAATGACAACAAACCTGAATTAAACTAAACCTTTTAAGCAACTCGTAGTAGTTTCCCCAACCCCTTACAGGCCGTGTAGCATTTTGGATACAAACATATGTTTAAGCTCGTGCATAAACTGTTGTTTGTCTGTGCTAGACAAGCTCTCTTTTGTAAAGTTTGATCTTCTTCGTTGTGTTTAGTGTAAAATGATCCCCCGTCTTATAGGACTTGGGTTGCACACTTTTTGCTGCTGTCACTCGATGATTACGCCTCTGTCTGATGGTGACTGAGGTCATGTTGAGCATGAAAGGTAACGGTGACAAACAGTAAACTGAAGAAAGTCATTGTCGGTGACTCTGGGTATCTGCTAAAGCTAGCGGCGTTGTGTTACTTGAGTTTGACGTCATGTGCCATCGCCTAAGAAGTGGCTTGTGCTTCCAGGTAGTAAAAAATCACTAGTGTTCCATTTGAGACGATTTAACCTTTCTAAAATTCATACACTAGATTGTAGAGTACACAATGCATAGTATAAGTGTATAGTACTTCATTTGGGACCCATCTTTATTATTTATTCTCCAAAGCCTGTTTTCGGAACTGACGTAACGTAGTGAGTAAGCGCACCCCGTGCCGTGCGCAGACAAAATAATCAATAATGAGATTGGTTGACAAAGATTTTCATAATCGATTATTATCGATTATTGATTAGTTGTTGCAGCTCTATAAAAAATAAACTACTTAATTAAATAAATAAAACCATGCATGGTGGGGTTTTTTGGTAGGGTAAAAGATTCTTCACTGCAAAAAATGTCATTGTAGCAAGTGAAAATATCTTAAATATATTCACATTTATCTAGTATTTCAAATATAAGATTATTATTCCTGTTTGTAGACATTTTACTAATTTCAAGCTTGAAATTTTCCTATTCTATTGGCATATAGTCTTCGAATTTTTTTTGTTTACTATATTTACGTTATTTCCACTTGCTAAGATGTAATTATTTGCAGTGCATGGAAAAAGATAAAATACTGTGGTAACATACTCGGAACACTTAAGGTGATATTTAAAAAAAAAAAAAAAAGGTTTCAAAATGCATTTTTAATAATCAGAGTGATCACCCCGTACATTATTTTTTTCAAAACTTGAATTTGAATTAAACTGAATTAACTTCACAGGTCAAGGTTTATTAAGAATCTACTAAAGAGTGTGTCTGATGCCTCTCATCACACCTCCCTTCTCCAACATTCCATTTTAAAGAAGAAAATTTAATTTGTGTTTAGTGATCTCTGTGCAACTACTGTAGTGACTTAAATGCTGTAACATACATGGCATATTAAATTCAGGGTTTTCTTATGTTTTCTTTTGTGTGACCTACCTAAGTACAAATGGACTGACTGCAGTTTAATTATTTAACTTTCACTGGCACAACATTTTTTTTTCCAGTTGGAAAGGCTAAGAAAAAAGATGAAGTTGGAAATCTTGATGTGTTTTGTAATATATGAGTAAAAGCCACTGCTTTTTCCAAATCCATTTGGTTCTCTCTTTTTTTTTTCGTGTCAAGATTCCATCTCTGGAAAAAATAAATGCTGCATATAAACAATAGTGAAGTTTCTATGGAGTCATGAGGGTATTTCTGGCTTATGACTCAATAATAAAAATCGGTAGAAAGTTGAACACTAGACAAGTGTAACTTTTGTGCGAATTTTTCATATGGGTGTTCCATGCGTTCCAAAGGGCATGCAAACACACACTGGAATTTTTTGGTATATTTCTGTCTGAAAACTACAGGCTTTCCTAAACTGTAATATGTTTTTCATTGAATCTCAACCTGAAGTAATGTTCTGGCATTTTAACCTCTGGTTACCCCTAAAAGTGAAAAGGAAGAAAATTGCATTTATAAACTCATTTCCACATCCAATGAGACAAACATGGTGATTGTCTAATAAGCACTGAAGACCTTTGTGTGATTTTCTGTTAAATACATTATTGTTCATTATGGTATTGCTCATAAATCACACTTGGATGATTTAAAGCATGCAGTGCTATTTAATTGAAAATGAAATCAATGTGGTGTACATTTTCCCATTATTGTTGTTTGCCACCAAATAATTAACAATAAGTACTAAATGGCCATTTCAGCTCAAACAAAGGGGTGGTCTCTGACTTTTGCACAGTACTGTAGCTATTCAATAACTAGAAAAATCCAATTTTGTTTAAATTGATTTTTGTTTTTGGTTGTTTGCCAGAGTGATATATGATGAGTTTCCCAAACCACATAACACATATATTGGTACACCAATGGATTATTTGTAATCAATTATGTGTTTAGTTTTGACTAATCATAATAAATTATTAGGTATATACAGTTGATGAATTAATGGAAAAACCAACATAAAGTGTCTTAATAAAATTGCTGAACGGTCACAGCCACAATTTAGCAGAACAGCTTCAATGCATCTTCACATACCTAGTCTCTGGAACTATTATAACAGTTAATATAATAGTTAGAGTAGTTGTTTTATCTTTTGCTATGATATTTGAAATTTAGCTAAGATGCATCCAATTCCTGTTGATTGTCCTTGAGATGTTTCACCAGGGTGATTAAAGTGTATATGTGGTACATTCAGCTGATTTGACATGACTGGGAATGGCAGACACCTCTATGCAAAGCCCCAGCGCTGAAAGAGCAAATAAACAGCCATGAGGACAATAGAATTATCCATAAAGACTTCAAAAGATAAGATCTTGGATTGGATATTGAAATTTAGCTAAGATGCATCCAATTCCTGTGGATTGTCCTTGAGATGTTTCACCAGGGTGATTAAAGTGTATATGTGGTACATTCAGCTGATTTGACATGATTGGGAATGGCAGACACCTCTCTATGCAAAGCCCCAGCGCTGAAAGAGCAAATAAACAGCCATGAGGACAATAGAATTATCCATAAAGACTTCAAAAGATAAGATCTTGGAAGGTAGTCTGCAGAAGGGAAGCAGAAATGTTCTGAAGTTTTAAAGGTTCCAAAGAACACAGTGGCTTCCAGCATTTTTAAATAGACTATTCATAACCAACCACCCAGCCAAACAGGAAACGAGAAAAGCACTTAGGGAAGGATCTACGAACCCAAATGTCACTTTGAAACAAATCTGGAGGCAGAGAATGCGGCAGAAGGACAAATAAGTCAACACCAATCAGGCCTTTATGGCCAGAAGCAAGCTATTTCTCACATGACCTCTCTCCAGAGGTTTGCCAAAAGGCAATATTATATGGTTAAAACCCTGTGGTCTGATTCGCCTGAATGCCAAGTGTTATATCTCAAGGGGAACCAGGCACTGCTCATCACCTGGCCAGTTCATTCCTACACTGAAGTGCAGGATTGGCAGCTCTAGGGATGTTTTCAGCAGCAGGGACTGGGAGGTTTGTCAGGATTAAGGAAAAATTAATGGAGCACATTACAGAATACATAGCGATATCATTCAGGAAAACCTGCTCAAGGTTTATCCTCCCACACAACAATGACCTGAAATACACAGCCCAGACAATGCAGGTGTGGGTCCTTAAATTTTGTCCAGATTTTACTCAACATCCTTAATAAAGTACAGATTAAAAAGTCAGAATCCTTATATAAATTTGATATTTAATTTTTACAAATATTTACAAAATGTTTTTGCTTCTTCATTATGGGGTATTTTTGTTGATTGATGAGAAAAAAAAATCCATTGATCCCTGAACACTTTTGGACTGTGCTGTATATAATTCATTATCATAGTATATGAATTAAAGTATGAACTCACAAGTTATTTTCATTAAAAATCAAAATTTTCATTAAATCTCAGGGTGAGACAGGAAAGCCTGGGCCTCCAGGTTACCGTGGAGATGAGGGTCCCACAGGTCAAGAGGTAAGAGGTTTTAAAAAATTAGAACATGGCATTTTTTTGCTGTCTTACATACTAATGACAAAAAATCATTTACTATGTTCATCCTTTATTTTTTAGGGTAGTAAAGGACCCAGAGGAATCAAAGGTGCCCCAGGAGACAGAGGCCTTATTGGAGAGAGGGTGTGTTAGTCTTGTTCACTTTCTGTGTAAAATAACCAAAGATGCAGGTTTCCACAAACATAAGTCTACAAACTGGCCATTGTGATTATGTTGTTTAATCCATAGGGAGTAGATGGACCACCAGGAAATGGAACAGAGGGTTGCCATGGTTTCCAGGTATATCAGAAGTCTCGTAAAAACATGTACTCAAAAAATCTCAGTTGTTCCATGAGAGGTTGATTTATCTTTGTCTTTTCCCTGTCTTAGGGTTATCATGGTCCCAGGGGAGATCCTGGAGAGCCTGTAAGTATCAAGCAGTCAACAAAAAGTTTTCTCTTTCTTCCACTTCTGGTTGCTTTTACTAGCTTGCATCAGATAATACTAATGGCGAGATTATACATGATAAAAAGTTTGTTGCTTATGATTCTGAGAGACTCTAGACTCTAAAGCTAATATTTTTATTCATTCTCTCATCCTCTTCAGGGAAGCAGAGGAACACCAGGGCCCAAAGGGGATGACGGGGAACCCGGTGAACCTGGTTCAGATGTGAGTACCTACTGTAAGAAGAGGCTAACTAGTTTAGTGGCACTGGTACATTTGCTGTTCCCTTTCAAAGGGAACTCAATGTTGCATGAACTTAACGCGTGACTGGTATCTGAAGTCTGCGTAAAATCACACCAATTTATAGGCTTGCCGAGGTCAGGTGACGTGGCATTTAACGCGTCGTGTGACTATAAAATGGCGCCTGTAAACCTCGTCATCAGCTTCATTGTCTTCAGCAAAGCTGCATGTCATGTCATGTCATGTGTGAACAAATATTGCAAAAACGTTTCACTTTAGCTCTATTTTCCTTTATATATATATATATATATATATATATATATATATATATATATATATTATACATACATACATATATATGTGTGTGTGTGTGTGTGTGTGTGTGTATATATATATATATATACACATCCATATAGTGGGGGAAATAAGTATTGAACGCGTCAGCATTTTTTTTTTCAGTGAACATATTTCCAATGAGGCTATGTACATGAAATTTTCACCAGACATTGGTTAAAAACTCGAGACATCCAGAAACATAAAGAATTCACAACATTAAAGTCCATAAATAAAGTGTTGTATAATAAAGTGGAATGACACAGGAAAAAAGTATTGAACACGCTAAGAAAAAGCAGTTCTCCAAGGCAAGGTAAGGCAAGGAACCAGCTGAAATCCGTAAGTAATTATACCCCCTATCTGTGCAAATTAATATCAGCTGGGTTTGTAAATTGATGGTCTATAAAAAGGCTTTTTGTTACCAAGGTGTCACACAAGGAACATCTCATGATGGGTAAAAGCAGAGCTCTCCCAAGACCTTCACAACCTTATTGTTGCTAATCAAATTGATCGGATACAGACGTATTTCAAAACTTCCGAATCTTCCAGTAAGCACCATCGGGGCCATTATGTGCAAGCTCCTCACAAGATTTCTGACCAGGGAGAAGAATAGTCAGAAGAGTAGCCCAAGAGCCAGGGACCACTCGGAAAGAGTTCCAGAAACACTTGGAGGCAGCAGGTACCATCGTCACAGAGAAAACAAAGAAAACAATAGGCAATGTACTCCACTGCTCACGCTCACCCCGCAAGACTCCATTACTAAAGAAAAGGCATGTCGAAGCTTGTTTAAAGTTTGCTAAAACTCTATAAATACTGGCTATTAAATTCTGGGAGAGTATAGTCTGGTCAGACGAGAGCAAAATTGAACTTTTTGGCTTTTTTGGATGTTTGGACAGGAAATGGCACTGTACATCACTCTAAAAACACTATATCAACAGTGAAGTTTGGAGGTGGAAGCATCATGGTGTGGGGCTGTTTTTCATCACATGGTACTGGCAGACTTCATATAATTGAAGGAACGATGAATGGAGCCTTTTACCAGGAGATTCTTGAGAAGAATCTGCTGCCATCCACCAGGATGATGAAGATGAGATGTGGGTGGACCTTCCAGAAATAAAATCAAGGCGTTAGAATGGCCCAGTCAATCACCTGACTTTAATCCAATTGAACAAGATTTAAAGACAATATGTTTAGAAGAATGGGCCAAAATCACACCTGAATACTTGTTAATCATTCCGCTTTATTACACATAACTTTATTTATGGACTTTAATGTTGTGAATTCTTCATATTTCCAGATGTTTTGAGTTAATACTGATGTCTGGTGAAAATTTCATGTGAATAGCCTCGTTGGAAATATATTTACTGAAAAAAATGTTTAATGTTCATGTTTAATACCTATTTCCCCAACTGTGTGTGTGTGTGTGTGTGTGTGTATATATATATATATATATATATATATATATATATATATATATATATATATATATATATATAAATTATATATTGTATATTTCCCTCTTCTGTCACTATCCTGTGGAAACAGAATGAGTTAGGGAGAATTCAGAAAGTGCATTACTCCCTACTCACGCTATATTACAGAGGACACATTTTCTTTGTGAAGTGTCTGGGAGTGGAGCATGCTGCAGCAGGGGGCTGACTGCACTCTTTGTGAATTCTTCACAATGAAGCAGCTCCGCCCTCAGTTGTTGCTCTTCTCAGCCGAAGGGAGAACCGAAGGACTCCTGGGGGTCCTATATGGATCTGGAGAAGGAACCGGAGAAAGATCTCCAGATCCAAAATCTCCGGTACCGGGTTTTGGAGCTTGCAAAGTGATTTCTCCTTGTTGTATAGAGAGTAAACCCACCCTCTCTGACACTGAGGAGCCAGAGGGGGAGCCAGTGCATCATCAGAAAGCAGCTCTCAGTCCTATAAAGAGTTGCTCGAAGTGATCACTAGGGCAGTTGAGAAATTAAAACTAGACTGGCCTGGGGAAGAGGAAGATGCTCATGACAGGCTGGATGAGTGCTTCCTTCCCAGTGAAACAAAAATTCTCTCACACTACAGAAAACTCCCCTTTTTTCCAGAAGCGCACCATGAAATATCACGCTTCTGGGGAAAGCTGTATACCACCCGTGTTTATGACCCCAAGGCATCAGATTATTCGGCCATTGTTTTGAATGAACAGTACAGTTATTTTGCTATGCTGAAGGTGGAGGAGGCACTTGCGAGCTACCTCTCTCCATCGACGGCAGTGAAATTAAGGGGGTTGGCTTTGTCATCCAAGCTGTGTAAGACCACCTTGCCGTTGGTTGGCAAAGCCTTTGCAGAAGCGGGTCCCGCTTGTGGGTCCACGGATTTGTCTCTTCATGTGACCAAGCAAACGGCCCACCATATTATTCAATTTGGCGAAGAGGCACCTGTGGATCAGTCTCTCATAGGGGATAGAGGATTAGGTAAAGTCTCCCTTCTACATGCCCCTGTTACACCTTCTGGCCTCATCGGTAGCATGGTTAACACCATCATCGACAGGTTTTGGGAGGCAAAACAGCCAATAGCGGTGTTCAGCCAGTCCCTTCCCTGTTGTGTTGAGTTCGCTTGGGCATCTATGGGCCAGTACAAATGTGAGGGAGGCACAGAAGGTGAGCGTGGCGGCCCACCTCCCCTGCAGAAAGAAGGGGACCAGCCTGCTAGTATACTTGATTTAAGGATGAAGAAGAAGAAGAGGTCTTGATGGGCCACAGAGGGAGGTATCAGGGGACAAGAGGATGTTAGGGCAGTTAGCCCCCAGTATTACTGTAGGGCCCCCCTTGTCAATGTCATCCCAAATTTTCAGATTTCTCGGGTCAGCAAGCTGTCACAGGGCAATGAAAATCTTATGCTTTCCCTCCAAAATGTGGAACAGTTAACGTCACTAAAAGACCATCTGACAGCGTGGAGACTATTGCCAAATGTATCTCCAGTGTTCTGTCCACCATAGAAAAGGGTTACCAGGTCCAGTTCAGAGCTCAACCCCCACCCCCACCCCGTTTCAGAGGCATGCTCACCACAGTTTTCAACACTGAGCAGACCCCAGCGTTAGCTCAGGAATTAAGATCTTTCTTGGACAAAGGGGCCATAGAACATGTACCTTTCTCTCAAGGAGAGAGGATTTGTAGCCGTTATTTTCTAGTCTGCAAAAAAGATGGGAGTATGCAGCCAATTTTAGATCTGCGTCATCTAAACCGTACTTTTCGGACATACAGGTTCAAGATGTTGATGCTCAAACTTATTGTTCCACAGATTCAGTTTGAGGATTGGTTTGTGATGATAGATCTAAAAGATAGATCTAAAAGACGCATATTTCGACATAGAAATATTGCCCAGTCACAGGAACTTCCTGAGGTTCACATTTGGAGGCAACGCATATTGCATTCTTACAGGAATGTTTCTCAGCAGGGTTGGCTCCTTCTACAATTAGGGTCTACATGGTCGCCATTTCGGCCAGCCACACCCCTATTGATGGAGCTTCTGTGGGGCAACATCCTCTAATATCGAGGTTTATGCATGGTGATCAGACAGATGAGTCCCATCTGTAGACCACAGATACCTTGCTGGGACCTTTCTGTGTGGTCCTGGAAGGTCTGTCAGGCACCCTATTTGAGCCCTTAGAGTCAGCCTCAGAGAAGCTCCTGACTCTAAAGGTTGCTGATATTCCTGACATTGCTCCAGGCTTTTCTCTTCTTTTAAGTAAAAATGGAAAAGAACTTATGAATATACAAAGAGTTGAAACTTAAGCTTAATGTTTTAATCTTGAATAAACTGCCATTGTATTATTTGAAGATAAATAGTGTTGGTAGCAACTCTTAGATTGTTCTCCATTATGTGTGTCTTTTGGAAAGTCCAGGTTCAGCCAAGAATGCACTTTATTGACGCCAAACTCCTCAGCCACCATGCTGGTTGTAATAAGTCCCATATGTTTCAATCTGACAGAAGAATCTTCAGCCCTCACAAGATATCATGTGCATAGCCATTTGGACACATCAGTGTTTTTAAAATATTTTTTCAATATTATAATTTTTTTTATATATCTGGCAATATTATTCTGGAATCGCCATGTGATTTTTGGTTGGAGTATTTGGGTAAGGCTACATCAAAGAGGTTCCCTTGTTTCAGTACAAATTGTGCGCCGTGCATTACGTGTAGTTAGCAGTGTGAATAGCATTGGGTTTGTTGGGGAAATTTGCCCTAATGTACTACCAATATGCTGGGATGAATTGACTTAATAACTGACCAAAAGGGAAAGTAGAAGACAACGTGATGCAAAGGTAGCAAGGTGTTCCCTTTCCAAGCGAACTCTACGTAGCATTACAGTTGACGCTTTGGGAAGGCCTGAGGGTATGCTGTAAGATGAGACATTCTATGTTTGTTCAAGAAGTGTTTTTGTGCATATATACTTCACAGACATTTTTTGACAGACATGGTTCAGTATGGAATAGTGGGTATTCTCATACCCAAGCATCAAGCGTTCCCTAGGAAAGGGAACGTCTGGGTTACACCCTTTTCCCTGAGAAGGGTTTGAGACATTGCGTCTCATTGGCCATATTTTGTCATGCCTGCAAATTGTGTCTTCCTTCAAAAAATAGAAGCTGAATGATATAGTGTGTGGGTGCCTTATATAGTCTTTGTCACTTGTTTCTACTTTGCCACCTGACTGAGGCAGGCCATGATTTCACACATGGCGTGATTTCACACATATTCAGGCAACGTTTCTGCCAAGGGGTGTTCCCAAAGTGTCGAGCGTGATGCAATGTCTCGGCCCCTTCTCAGGGAAGAGGGTTAACCCAGACATTTTTGTAGAGAAAGCTCAGTTCAGAAGAAAATTAAGAAGATTAATGTTGCATCATATTAGAAGCTCAGAATGCTTAGAGTGGACAGTACACATTCTTCAGTGCTATCATTATTGGTTCTGAATTTAAATAAAACACAATTACACTCTTTACAACTGAATGGATACACTTCTGTTTGGAATATAGTTTTCTTTAAAGCAATGTGTTTTGTGCTATTTAGGAGTTGATGTGTTTGCACATTTTTCACTCTGTCTATGTTTACATGATGTTGGAAATTCAGTCCAATTGAATAAACAGTTCAGTTCCTCTGGGTTGGTAATGAAAATGGCTGAAAATGTTATGTGAAGAGTTCATTCTAGCAAGCTCATGTTTATTGTTCATGAGTCACGAAACTGGAGAAATGTAGTTGGAGATTCTGGTTCTGGCAGGACAGGACAGGAAATGTTAGATTATGTATAATCAAATATTTTTCTCCTTTACCAGTTTGTGTACTTTTGCAGAACTGTACTGTAATAACTTGCATTTTGATAAAGCTTATGTTCTCAGATCCAAATAAGGTAATAATGAGGGAGGGTATAGGCTGGCACTCGAACTAGAACTTAGGCCAACTTTCCCATGCAATGCAATGTAATATACAAGCGTGGCTCACACCTGGAGCCCATATGGTGACTTCACAGTTGGTTCGGTATATATTTGATGAATTGCTACACATGTTTGTATTCCAATATTGAGATCTTGTTTTGAGTGCTTTGGTGGGATTGGATATTTATATTGGATATATATATTAAATATATGGGCTCCACATATTTGTAGTTAGTCATATTTAAAAGTGCTGTCAATTAGGTGATTTCAGGCTCACATCATAACAACATTCAATTGAATGTAAAGAGTATGCTTGAAAAACAGTCTTGTTTGTTCGACTTTAGGCAAGCATGCTTTGTGCAGCTCCCTTATCTCACCATCTGTACCTCCCCAGTGTTTATGGGCTGAACCACATTTGACATAGCCAAGTAAAAATATTTCACATCAGCAAACCTTTGCTTAAAACAAGGATTGTGTGCAAAAAATGAGAGAAGATTAAAAAACATTTATACCATAACTTCAGTCATGTTGTTTGAACAATAATCTATTTATTATAATAATCACCTGAACAATAAGCACAATCTGAACAATAAATGTTTCAACTCAACCTTATAGGCCTCTTGATTAAGGGCCTTGTTTTTGGACATAAAGTGCAGCAGCAGACAGTTTTGGAGCACAGAAATATTGTGCTGACAAAAAAAATAAGCAATGATTAGCAAAATTAGGATGATTCCAAATTATTTTGTTTTACTATGTAGTTTTGAAGTCCTAAAAGCCTGGCCAAAAACTTTAATTTTTTTTTTTTTTTGCCCTGACAAGGTAAGAAATGGTGAACGTCTCATTGACCAATGGATGAACACACAATGAAACAATTCTGTTTTCTTCTGACAGTAAAAGCCTAAAACTGAGTGAACATCTTAGTTTAAAAAAGGTCAAGAATGTACTTGGCCCTGATCCTCTGTCTGGGCTGTATCCTTTCCAATCAACAAGGTACTGTATTGCATTTGTCCTCCTCCATGAGTCTAACAGGTTTCAAACTATCGGTGCCACTCCAGTGTCCAATAGTGGGTGGTGACTTCCCTATCACCTTCTTTAAAAACTGAATATGAATTAATGGGGTTTAACAAGCAGACATCCCAAAAGTCTCCATACATAGGGGAAAAGAACACTTTTTAGCAAAATGTCTTCCAAAACAATTTTTATAGCCTTTAAGAGTGCCTTTGACAAAAGAACGAAGAACTGGCATACGTAGTCCCCTATGTTCGGAGACTTTTGGGACACCCTGTATAAGTAACATGTTCATCTATTCAATTATGGTTGGACTGTCCATAGGTGTGTCCCATGGGGAAATTGGAAATTATTAACCCAGCATGCAGTGGAATGGGTTCAAACCAGTTAAGAAACGGCTTAGGGAGTTTTAAGGTATGTTGGCCCACAGCAGGTAGCATGACCAGGGTGAGTGGCCCCTTTCCCTGAGTGGTGCCTTTCTTTGAATGCAAGTTTTATGGTCAGCAAATCTGGGTTACCAGTATCATAGTTCTCCTTGGCAGAAGGAAGCTTGTCGGAGAAAAAGACTGTGTGGTACATTTTGGGTGGCTCTCCCAGCTGCTCCCTCTATTTTTTTTTGTTAATTGTTTAGTAGGGTTGATGATAAAGGCTGTTTTTCATTCATGAATCCTGATAAGATTGATGATATGCTGTCAAGGTCAAAATTAGCAAAATAGATAGCTCATCTAAGTTGTTCAAGGAATGAAGGCACTAAAGGGAGAGAATAGGGATATTTCAGTGGTGATGTTATTAAGTCTCCTGTAGTCAATACATAGGCAAAGGCCCCCTGCCTTCAACATAAAAAAGAGTTCTGCAGAGACTTTGAGAGCCTGATATACCCTGGGGCAAGGACCTCTGAAATATAGTCATCCATAGCTTTAATTTTTACTGGGGACAGGGGATAGGGCCTAGCCCTGTGATGCGATGCGAGTAAACCACAGGACAGAGATCTCTTCAGGAGTCTGATCAGAAGGGCTTTTAACAGAGGTGGACGTAACTAGCAATTGGGGCTTTATTATACATTGCTGCAAACAAGAATCTGGCCAGGAAAACTATGGTCCCATGAAATCGGTGGGTTACGTTTTATGGAGCCACAGAAGTCCCAGAATAATGAGCTATTATGTAGGTCTTGATTACAAAGAGGGAAGGTTCCCCTTGGTGTGTGGTGCTGACAGAGAGGGTAAGAGGTTGTGTGATGTGAGTTAGAGTTAGTCTGA
Source organism: Ictalurus furcatus (assembly GCF_023375685.1). Lineage (NCBI taxonomy): Eukaryota > Metazoa > Chordata > Actinopteri > Siluriformes > Ictaluridae > Ictalurus > Ictalurus furcatus. The sequence goes on along the minus strand of NC_071264.1, from coordinate 8,782,926 downwards.
GCCAGACTCAATGAGTCTCCCATGCAATGTTTGAATCCATACAGTGGGTGAGACTGGTGAGATGGACATGTCTAAATGCTGACCAAGTTAATATTCAATGAAGTTTCCTGCAACACTAAAGTTAGTCAGGGCTAACACGATATAGTGAGATTTTCTGCAGTACAGAGCTACAGACGAACACTGGTTGAAATATGAAACGCTCAGGATTCATACTCACTGCATTAGCACACAAGGTCACCTTGACACACTTTCTTGAATTGTTAACCTTGCAAAGTCAAGATCAGTCTTCACAAGTTTCTGATGATGTATCCTAGCTCTGCCTGCAATACAAACCCAACACCTTCTCTGCTGCCTCTATCTCCATGGGTTCTGGGAGTTCAGTGTGTGATAGTGGAGAGTTGTCTGGGCAGGATGGCTGACTTCACCTGTGCTCCTAGAGGAGGTTGGAAAGACAGGTTGATTAGTGAGTCTGAGTTGACTGCTTCAGTGTGGCAAGCAAGTTCTGTGTCTAAATCTGCTCTGAAACCATTTCCCTAAGCTAGCAAAAGCACAGCCTCATTCCAGCTACTACTGGCAACTAGGGTACAAAAATCTGCATTACAATCAAATGCATTATGGAAAAAGTAGGAGATGGGAAGTTGTTGAGCAAAATACAGCAAGCGCTTGAGAAAAACCACTGGCACTGCAAAGGGTTGCTGCTGTACTACTCTGGGAAGGTTAGTGCAAGGGTAAGGGAACAGTTTTAGCTTTAGAACTTGGAGAAGAACTGATGTTCTGGCGTGTCTATGAGGAAGGGAAAGTTGACAGGATATTGCCACTACAGTGGGACGGAGGGAGGACGGCTGTTTTATGTGTTCCTCAACTGAGGCTGAAATGATGGAAAGCTGTTGCTGATGTTGGCCCCAGAGACTTCGTTGAACAGCTTTGGCTTCCAGAAGAGTTTCCAAACCTGTCATCTCCTTGGATGACTAAGTCTTATGCCCAGGGTTGGCTGGTATAAATGGGCTAGCAGAGCAAAGCCCCCTGTCTTTCAAAGATAAAAACACAGTTCTATTTTTGGCATACACATCAGATTATTTGCTGGAGATTCATGCAGCTGATCATCTCAGGTGTTTACACAGTGTGAAACCCTAGATTTCATGTGCATTTGAGATGATATTTTTCAGCCCATGCTGCTCATGAACCAGAACACAACATCAGAAGTGATGTGAGAATGTAAAATACAGTTGGAGCTGTAATGAACATGAACAAAGTGGGTTATTTATTCTATCGTACATTTTCCCCCTAAAATATATTTGGAAGAGAAACAGACTGAGCACATGTCCAAGCCAAGTGCAGTGTCTGAATGCAAATTAACACAAAAGGACAGGTAACAGAACTGTACGTTTAGTGTATTTGCTTTGAACAAAAGGTGAGATCATTCTATTATTGTATTATATTACTGACCATCAATCAACTTTAATAGTTTCACTGTCGAGCTTTTGGATTTTATCCCTCCCTTCTAATATCATCACCAGCCGTCAATGCAGATATTGGACTATCAGAATCTTTTTTGCTAGCTGACTCTTTTATTTAAAGTTTTCTGGGCTTTTCAAAGAGTGCATTGCATGAGACACACCATTGCACATGTGTTTACAAATTTGTCATTTGTTGTATATATTGCTCAGTTCTCTGAATTACTCAAAATTTGTTTCATTCTAGGGTATTACATAGTACATGCTTCACACAAAATCTTCCTGTCCTAAGTGTCTGTACTGTGTCTTTGAGATATGTTCTATCAGACTATATAACAAATTTGAACCATGTGGATCATGCTTGTGCTTTCCTGTTCTCTAAATCTGCAGTTGTGCTTAGGGGTGTACTGTATTCTGCTCACAAGTGTTATTTGGGAATATTCTTGTGTGATTATAAATATTTTGTGGGGTTTGCTTAACATCTCCCTTACCCAAGGGGTTTGTTTTTGTCAGATGTCTGTGTAAAGCAAAGCAAAACAACCCTTCACATTGTGACTGATACTTGTCGGCTTTAAAGTGTGTAATTTGAGGGCATGAGAAGTAGTATAAGTGAGACGGCTGTAAAAGAACACCAGCTGTTTGGTATTATCCTTCCAGCTTGACCATGATCTAGTTAAACCATATAGATGCATTTGTATGAAGTGGTTTATGCTAGTTCATCCAAATAGGAGCTGAAAGCTTGAAATTAGAAATACTTGTGCCACAGAAATAGATTATATTACACATTATTAAGATTATTCTGTGTCATTATTCAATGTTTAATATTCAGTATTATTTTATTCATTAACTTTCATTGACTTTGGGTGTCTTCTTATATTTTTTATAGAACACTGATCCAGGAGAGCCTGGGCCAAAAGGACCAAAAGGACATAGAGGTCCTGAAGGATTACCTGTGAGTACAAAAAAAATAAAAACAAATTTTTCACTCAAAATGATTTTACTGCCCTTGCCATATCCCAGCATACATCATTGTACATTTTATTGTATGTACCTCAACACAGTTCTGTATGTATTTGTAATATCTGTTTGTTTTTTTTCCTCCGTTATCTCCACAATATGGTCTTGTCGGTTCCCACTCACCAGCTAACTCAGCCCTATCAAATGACAACTAGGAGACACATGAAGTCAGCCTCCATGTCTTTCCAAACTGTGGCTCATGCTGCATCACAGAGTAGCATAACACCCTCCTCCATGTATGCAGAACACTCGGACCTGTTCTGCATACATGAGCTCACAGTTGCCCATGATTGGCTAGTGTTGCTGTGATCGACAGGGGAGAGAGAGTATGCCACCCCACTCACCCTGAGAGCACAGCCATTTTGCTTTCACTGATGAGCTGATGTTGGCGCTAGCATCGTCTGGATTTGAACTCCAGAATGCTATTCTTTTGTGCAACTCGGGAGACTTTTTCACGGTTCGCAAAAGACACAGAAGAATCCACTGAGAGCACAGTGTTCAGTCAACATATTTTTTCCTCATATTTTTCCTCAAAGTCAAATAAAAAGCCAAAAACAGATTTATTGCAGGTGGAATTTATCATCCAAAAAAAAGTTGACCACTTTTGACCTGTGTGTTCAAGTGTGAAAGATCCGGTATTTAAAAAACAATAGTAGTAAAAATCTCCCTTTCTGTGCTGGTGCTGTGTGTATATATACTGGACATACATATTGGACCAGTACTGAATGTTGTCTCACGAGTTACAAGCCTGGGGGAAGAGCCTGCTTGTTCTTAGGCAGGAATTCCACCATGCTCCACTATGGACGCCATTCATGAAGGAGGAGACTCTTCTGCCTCAAAAATGCTCTTATTTGGAGCTTGATGTCACTAAAGGCTTGGATCAACTTTTCCCTGGCAGAGATCCTTCTGTGTAAGAAGGACGAAAGACTTGCTCAGTACTATCCTGGCCAGTGTTATAGAAGGAGCATTCAGCATAACATTATCATTTTCTGTGTGATCAGTGGTGCAAGTTAAGGGCATTTTGTATATATTGTATTCACTGTATACATGCATATTGTTTTTCAATCTTTCCTTTCTAATGACCAGGGACCTCCTGGACCTCCTGGGCCCCCTGGAGTTGATGTAAGTTGGCCTTGAACAATCACACATGTCCAGTAAATCATATGTTGCATGCATCTACTACAATAATCCTGATTCATCTGATTAGACAACAAGTTTAAGATGTTCACACCCTCTTTTGACTCATGAGAAAATACATACAAATTACTGTTTGTATTGAAACATCAGCATAACTGCCACTTTAACATTAACATTAGTAACATAATAATTTTGTAGCAGTGGTATAGTCCAGTCTCTGAGATCATGAGGATTGAATCAGTTTTCTTAACATAAGTCACTCTTTGAGAATTAATCAAAACCAAAGTGTCCAGAGTGTTTTGAAAGAAAGTCTGAAGTTTTCTTTCCGAACAATGGTTCCAGACCAGGAGCTCGCAGTCCGGGCCAGGACCGCTTTCTTGCAGTGGAAATAAATGAAACTGTTTGACTCACCCCAAGCCAAATTCTCAATGAAGTATTTTCCTTTTAACTGCTTAAATGCTGGAATATTTTCACATAGCTGACATTATCTAGTTAACACTATCTATCTATCTATCTATCTATCTATCTATCTGCTATCTCCTCGCTTATTATTGAGTGGTTTTTAAATGAAAAATATCAAACTTTATCTCTGTTGTACATAATAATTTGGTTTAATGTTATGACTGAGAGGATCTAGAAGCAGCCTTTAAACCTGTAAAAGTGCAAAATCTAGTGAGGTGTGCATGCCAATAGTTTCATTTTATTAATATTACTAAAGTAATATTTTATGTAAACCAAATTCTGACATTTGAAGATTAAAAAAAAAGAGCTTTGTTAAAGTTATTGTACACAATGAGGATATAGTTACATTTTTGGCATTTGCCAGAGCGACTTATATTTATCTCAATTATACAACTGAGCAGATAGGGTTAAGGGCCTTGCTCAAGGGCCCAACAGTGGCAGCTTGGCAGTGCTGAGATTTGAACTCATGACCTTCTGATCAGTAGTTCAAAATTACTATGAGTTCCATTCTTATTTCTTCCCCAGAAAATTTACTTTATGTTTATTTTAATAACAGATCACATTCTTCTCTACACTCCTTTTTATTTTGCTTTCATGTCACGTTTGAACAGTGTTCTGACTCTCCTTATAGCCATTAATAAATGTTGTACTTGATGATGAGAAATTACTCATAACTGTCTTAGTTTTACTGTTTCAGGAATCTTTTTGAGATCCGTATCTGGGCCTAAAAGTTTTGTTGCTAGAAATTTCTTCATTTTCTTCATATTCATTCGAAAGTCTTCATTTTGTCTGAAGGGTATGCAAACATTGTGCATACATTAATTGATAGCAGTGTTTATCACTCTTTGACTTTTCAGTCAAAATCAAACTTGAAATTAAATCCTTATTTCTGTCTGGACTGTGATGTCCTCTGAAACTCTTTAACATACCATATTATATGGAACTGACCAAATTGTCTCCAAAGATTTTTTTTTTAATCTCTCTGGCTTTGTAAGGCTTGTAAAGGATTCTCTTAATGCAGAAAAAAATATATACTAGAGTTAAATATGTAAACTCATCAGTAGACATTAGACAATACGCATTATGCAGTATTTATTTATTTATTTATTTTAACACCATTAGTTACACAGTAATGAGCCTTACATAAAAGCTCTGTAAGAAAAAAATTGAATATAAAGTGCTCTTGTTAGTACTGCCGTGTCTGATTATTAAGGAGAAAAGGAAAATGCACAACAAAAAGTGAGATTTATATCATGGCCAGGTTGTATAATTTGCATCTGGATATATCAGTTATAAAATATGTTTTAAATGAGAATCAGGTTTCTCCCAGTAACTAGAAGACCTTGAGTGCAGTTGTGCATGCTGTATTACAGAGTTTCTACTAAGATGGATTTGGAATGTAAGATTTATGGTGCAGCTCAAAGTTAAGCGTGTGTGTGTGTGTGTGTGTGTGTGTGTGTAGGACTGTGAGATCCTGGATATCATCATGAGGATGTGCTGTGAGTACGCTGTGACCATTGCCATTTTTCAGAGTTCTTTTGAACCAGAATATTTTTCCTAAGCCTTCTCCATAAATTAAAACTGAGCACAGCCTATCAAGTTAACACAGACTTGCGGAAAGTTACTTGCAAGTAAAGAAAGACAAGGCATGCTGGAAAACAAGACTACGGCCAGCTGTTCATTTAGGCCTCTGAGTCAGTACATTAACAGACATTTTTTGTGAAATCCCATTAACATTTAATTTATACTACTTTGGGGAAAACATTAAATACAGTAGTTGTGAAAGAGAGAAGCCTTATATGGATAGGGTGTGAATTAAGAGCTTACTGATAACACATTGTTGTAATGTTTATTTATGACTTAATGCTAAGAGAAGGATGCATTTTGTGGAAAAAAATTCTATTCTCAAAGTGTTCTAGGTTAGAGATTTCTTCTAAGTTTTCAAAATAAAATGTATAATTATTCAGGCAATTGCATATGCTGCTTTGTCCATGCTGAGCTCATTTTTAATCTCTGCTTTTTTGCTACTTGCTTTCACACAACGGAATGGAAGGTCTAATTCTCAAGGGTTTTCTCTTTTTTTCTTTTCTTTTTTCAGCTTGTTGTGGTGAGTAGACTTCTCTTCTTTCGCTTTGAAGTGTGCAAGAGGAAATGACTCTAACTCTGTTTGGTTTGGACTAGGACTTGAGCTTAGAAACAATGGAAATAGAATTCTTCTTTGTGTTTGTTCAGAGTGCAAGTGTGGACCCCTGGACATTACCTTTATTGTGGACAGCTCTGAGAGTATCGGAGCTAACAACTTTGCAATCGCTAAGGACTTCATCATAGCTGTCATTGACAGACTGATCAGAGATCAGCAAGTCAAAGTAAGATTCCTTTAGTGAATGTTTTCAGTCGTATGTGGACAAACAGACCGAAATAGCAACTTCAAAAAATGAGGCTTTGTGTGTTCTGTGTAGTCAAATGCCTCCTTTTATATTGTGTGCAGTTTGGCTTGAGCGAGTCTCGGATTGGTGTGGTTCAGTACAGTGGAGAAAAGGCTCAAGAGGTTGTGAAGCTTGGTGACCCCGACATCCGGAACATAACAGCGCTCAAGAGGTACAATTATCACAATAAAACACTTCATGGGAATATCAATTAACTTTGGTTTAAACATTTGTCTGCCGGTATGTCTTTGATTTCTCTTGGCTGTTTCATCATGGTTTTTTTTAATCTTGTCTATTTTTTTCAGGGCTGTTAGAGAGTTGCGTTGGCTGGCTGAAGCCACCTACACCGGAGAAGCCCTCGAGTATTCATGGGATAAGATGATCCATCGGCTGGGAGCAGACCATTCAAACAGTGTCGTGCTGGTCCTGACTGATGGTCGTTCGGACACTAAGAGAGACAAGGTGCCTCTAAATACACTGTGTGGCCGAGGCCTACAGGTAAGAAAAGCCCATTTATATCTTTTTAACTACATTCTGTTAACTAGAACCTTTGGCGTTAAAATGTTTTCTATTACCTCTAACATGATATAATACATGTTATCTACCTAAACATGCTTTATTCAGTAGATCATATTTCATTGGACTAAACAGAACCTTGAGGAACAAAGCAGAGCAATAGACTGTTATAACCCTTGATAACTACTGTTTACTTTTTTAAGCATATAATACTTGTATAAAATGTTTCAAATGTCTTGTATGATTACAGTACCTTTTTTGTGATAGGTTGTTGGTGTAGGTGTTATAGACTATTCTGGTAGACAGCCCAGCAGTGATCAGGTGGAAGACGTGAGCTGTTCAAGTGATCCGAGTAAACCAGGTGCCTCGTTTGTCCTTAACAACTTCGGCATGCTCCTGGATGATACTTTCCTCCAAAACTTGACCGACACAATGTGTCAAGGTAAGATGCTGACAATGCATTATGTTTTCTATTTTCATAACTGATCTGTTTGGGGTATGAAAATAACTTGTCCTGTTTGTTTGTTTTTGTTTTTTGGGGGGTGTTTATTTCAGACAAGAAATGCCCAAAGTACACTTGTCCAAGTAAGTATTTATATAATTTTAGATGAAAAATAGATTCTGCTCTGTCTGCCCATGCTAAACTAGAAATAGGTGAATGTTGACGCTAGTGCACGATATGGCCAAACGTGTATGGACACCTGACCATCACACTCATAAGTAGTACTTCTCCAAACTGATACCACAAAGTTGGAAACCTGCAATTGTATAAAATGTCATTTGAATGCTGTAGCATTACAGTTTCCCTTCACTGGAACTAAGAGGCCCAAAACTGTTCGGTGTGACAATGCCACTGTACACGAAGCGAGCTCCATGAAGACATGGTTTGCCAAAGTTGGAGTGGCAGAACTTCAGTGTCCCACACAGAGCTCTGACCTCAACCCCATTGAACACCTTTGGGATGAACTGGAACTCTGTCTGGGCTCCTCTCCCGACACCAGTGTCTGAGTTCACTAATGCTCTTCTGGCTGAATGGGCATAAATCCCCACTAAAAAAATCTAGTGGAAGCACTCCCAAAAGAGTGGAGGTTATTATAATAGCAAAGGTGGGCTGAATCTGGAATGTAATGTTTATTTATCAGTAATTGCTCAGGTATCCACATCCTTTTGGCCATATAGTGTATATGCATTATTACATATTTGTCTAGTGAGCTTTTGGCATTTAGAACTAGTAAAAACATACAAACTTACTTGTTACAGCCACTGTGTTTTCAATATGGTGCTAGCAACAGAAACTGGCTTACTTACTCATATTTAATACTTAGACATTTTTAAGTGAGTTGTTTTACAAAGATTAAATGTAAAAATCCTATCAATGTATTCGACCATAATCTTCAAACTATAAATACTTGAGACTTCATTTTCATGACATTAAATTACATGCTGAATATGTGTGTTTCAGTTTCCTTTAAGAATTCCACAGATATTCTGATTATGATGGATAGCTCAGCTAGCGTCGGTGCCAAAAACTTTGAGTTGACCCAAAACTTCACAGAGAAGCTGGTAAAGCGCTTCCTGTCAGCAGAGAAAGGAAGAAACGTTCAGGTCCGTGTTGCCGTTGGGCAGTACAGTGACACCGCTAAGCTAGAAGCTGGCTTTTCTACCAATTACACTGTAGTGGCTGCTCAGCTCGCAGAGGCCAAGTTCCAGAATGCTGGCACGCAAGTGACCGGGGCTCTCAGTTTCGCCGTTAACCAATTCAGGGGAGGCCGGAACAGGAAGAAGAAGCTGCTGCTGTTTTCAGATGGGCGCTCACAAGGCTTGAGCACTAGGCAATTAGAAGAGGCGGGTAGCGGAAATTAACACACAAGGCATTGAGCTTTATGTTCTGGCTGTTGAGAATCAGCTGAATCAACATAACCTGCATATCTTGGCAAGCCGTGGACGGCTCGATGACAACATCTATGCTGCCCGCCATCTAATTAGGGCTCCTGACTATCGCTCCTTGCTTAGAGGAGTCTTTTTCCAAACTGTGTCCCGGAAGATTTCACTGGATTGAGTAGAAACGGCATGTAATGTCTTCTCAATAAGCAGGAGCTGATCGGGCAGTGGGAGGGTAAAAAGTAACAAGTACGTAGCTGGTGGGGCAATAGAGCACACGTAACTTTTTTTTCCATTAAATTGGGATCCATATTTCATTTTACATCACGTAGGGTTTCTTTGAGTTATATAAGTATGTCATTTATATGCTTTGGGAAGGTAAAGGGATTAAGAAAGAGAGTAATTTCACAGTCATCATTTAACAGCATATGCATTTCATAGATTCATAGACCATTCATGTACATTGGATTATTTTTTTTTTTATGAACAACTTTTTTATAGTACAGAAAATGTTAAATATTCTTTATTGAGATAACGCATACCATCATCATCACCACCATCATCTCCTCTAAATATACATGCTGAGATTGTCTTTCTCAAGCCTAGATCGTGTCCCATCTTTATCTCCTTTGTATATCATAAAATGTCACTTGAATATAAATTTGGTGCTACCAATGTACACTCAGGCTCATTTAAAATGCAAAAGCAAATTTTTAAATTTGTCATAGTGCCTTTAATCAAAGATTGTTTTTACCACTGGGAATGTGTCAAATTTTATATATGTTATGTTTTTAACTAAGTCATGGGGATGCTGAAGAGGGTTTTTCAATAAAGAATGCTTCACCCACTAAATCTGTCTTTTGTGAAACACTAATCAAACATCCCACTGAGCGGCAATGAACATAACCAGAGTTTCAGCCAAATTCCTAATGTTCTTTTATTTAAATTCACTGTAATTAAAAATCTTTATATGAATTATTATTGATTAATAATATGGATTATCCATAATATTATGGATTAATAGATTTAAACTCAGAGACTGTGTCTAAAACAGCTATGAATATTGGCACCCTTGGTAAATATGAGCAAATAAAGCTGTGAAAAATTGTCTTTATTGTTTAAGCTTTTGATCCTTTGTTTAAAAAAAAAAATCACAAACATACTCTGCTCTCATGGATATAAAACAACTGCAAACACAACAGAGGTTAATCCAAAAAAATATTTAAATATAGGTGTGCAACAATTATTGGCAGCCCTATGAATTCATATGAGAAAAATATATTTGAAGTGTATTCCCATAGATATTTTTAGTACACCTGGGTGACTAGGAACAGGAAATTGTTCAACCATGATTTCCTGTTTCACAGGTCTATAAATATGAGGTAACACATTGGCCAAATTTCCTTAGTCGTTCATAACAATGGGTAAGACATCACTACAAGGTATTTGGAAGGGTTTCAAGAAAAAAGCCTCTACTGTCATCCAAAAACAAACTCAAGTTTGCCAGACACTACTGTAACTTCAAATGGGATCGGATTCTATGGTCAGATGAAACCAAAATAGAAATAAATTTGAGGTTTGTGTGAGAGACCATGACTGAAATCCCTCCTACATCTACCTTAATTCCATATTTATTCCCTTCTACCCATTCTTCACCTTGTGGAGAAATTTTGCATCTACCAACTCCCCCATTTCAAGTTTTTGTCATGTGCACAAAATGTCAGGTACAGTTGTATATACAAAATATGCAGACTATATTAGGTAACTGTTATGTAGGTAAAGTGCAGATCCCAACTGTAGACACTGGAATATGTGCAATCAAAGTATGTGAACAAGAGTTTTCAAACAAAAGGTGCATGGCTTTGTAGTAGAGGCGTAGGAACGATTTTAAACCTGGGGGGGGGACGCTAAAATGTTAGTGGGGTTTGGGGGCATGCTCCCCCGAAAATCAGTGTATATATATATATATATATATATATATATATATATATATATATATATATATATATATATATACATTTACATTTATTCACTTAGCAGACGCTTTTATCCAAAGCGACTTACAAATGAGAAAGATACAAGCAAAGCAATATCAAGCAGAGAACAATACAATAAGTGCTACCATACGAGATCTATTAATTGAATTCCAGAAGAAGCAAAGTGCAGAGTAGAGGTGTAAGTGCATTTTTTATTTTTATTTTTTGTTTTTTATTATGAGTTTGTTAGGTGTTCATTGAAGAGGTGGGTCTTTAGTTGTTTTTTGAAGATGGTGAGAGTTTCTGCGGTCCGGATTGATATTGGAAGTGCATTCCACCACTGAGGAACAGTTAGTGTGAAGGTTTTGGAAAGGTTTTGGAAAGGGTTATATATATATATATATATATATATATATATATATATATATATATATATATATATAATTTTTAATAAAGCACTTATATATATGCAAGTTGGCATGACACTCACTAGCTAGCTTGCTCAGAACGAACATGTTTGTGGCGACGACTAGCCGACCACCGAACCCAAGTGTACATTGTTAGGAACAAAGACCTGAAACAAAATAGTGCAATTTAATCTACTTGAAAAATACTGTGATAACTCCAGTTTGCTCGAATGGAATGGAAAGTTAGCTACGAAACTGTTTGCTAGCCAACTATGTTGTTATCAGCTAGTTGGCTGGTCTAACATGCTAGCTAGCAGAATCAGAAAAGTGAGTTATGATGGTTGAAGGTGACATGCAGCTAGCTAGCTAGTAACTACCTACCAAGCCAACTATCAGTCAGATAGGAATCCAGGCACCCCTCCCCCATCTGTCTCAAATGGTTGTGTAATAGTTAGGTTGGTTAACTAGCTCATTTTAATGATTTGACTAACACAGACAGTGTGACCAGGGAGTGACCAGACCAGTGAGAAGTATGAGTACCAGTAAGATAAAACAGACCTCTCTCATGGGGTTCCTGGTGGATCCAAAGAGGTACAAATTTCAAGCAAGAAGAGTTGATTAACTTTCCAGCATATAAACTGTAAAATAATAAATTCATGATGCATACTATAAAGCTGTATTCTCAAATAAATGAAAGCTGTCTGAAAGGGGGTTAATTGCTGCAAACAGCAAACAGAGCAAGAGGATGCAGCACAGAGTCAGACAGAGGACATGCAGACATGCGTTGACTCAAGGTCAGCAAGGTAGATGATTAAGATGTCTTCCTCCTACTATTGCTGTAATTTTCGTAGTAACATATTAAGGATTAGTATCCCTGACACAAAGCCATGTGCTGTTTGTTTAACTGTAGGGAAAAACCTCAGTGCAGCACAGAGAACAGAGCAGGGACAGAAATTCAGATGGAGCCAAACCAGATTGCAATAAGCCTATACAAAGTTTGGTTATATAAACAACTTTAAATCCATTGATATTATTTTTAAAACACAATTTCTTCACAAAGTGCACCATATAGATGTATTTGAATGTTGAAATTCAATATATACATATACATATATATTATACGCATTCTCATGAGGGCGGATGCCCCCAGACACCCCCTACATGGGCTTGGAAAAAATTGGCCACACCACTTTTAGACAGGTGAAGCCACCCCTGGTTAGGAGTATGTGTTGGAGGCTATTTTGCTATAGAAAACATTCCATTGTCCAGTTTTCTCGCTGGATGACAGTGTGACCTACTATGGCAGTTCTTGATGCAGCAGCATTGCCCTACCATGGCGATGTTTTCCAGAATCACGAAAGAAAATAAAAACACACAGCCTCCAACTCATAGCGCCAACTCACCAACAGTGGGAGCGATCCTCACACGATGGCACCCCCGTCCCAAACATCCAACACGGTGTGACCTGAACTAGTTGGGTAACCTGTAGCTATCCATACAACTTACAAGCTCATCCTCCTCAGTCTTTTATACGCCTATGACCTGCTATTCATCCTACTGTTCATCCTCTTCCTCTTAAAATATTGCAGGATTCTCATCTCTGTGTGCACATTTTGCCTAAAGTTACCATTAAATCCTTTATGGACACATAGCAATGGTGCATAAACACAATTTTGGTCTGCTAGCTAGCTTGCAAACTTATGCATATTTGACAGTTTCATAGGCTAAATAATTTTGACGACAAAATTGTCTATCAAAACCAGCAAACAATAAGTAATTTCATGGGCTGAAATAGCTACGATATCCTACCTCAAATACAAAGTGGTAAATCTTTCATCTATACGTTAGTGTGCTCAAGAGCGTCTGAATGCTGTGTCATAACTTCCCTCACCTCAGGATGTGAGGTTTTTTTTCCCACAGATGGCCACAGAATATTTGTGTCATCTCCAAATGAATCTCTCTCTGAAAATCCATACTAGGTTTTGCTTGTTACCTTGCAGTGAAAGAAACTTTGCTCTTGGCAACAGGCAAACAGGTTCAGTGAGCCCTAGCTACTCGAGTCTGACCCCTGCGCTTATTATATCGTAAGTTTGTTTTTTTGTTGTTTTTTTTTGTATTATGTTTCCAAAAATTTCAGAATGGATTCATTGGAGACTGTCCAGCTCAGAAATGTTCAGAAACAGACAGGCAATGTGAAATAAAATTTAAGATTAAGGCAAAGTGTGTGGGGGGGGGGGGGGGAGATGTCTTGGGGGGACATCGATAATGGCTCCTACACTCATGCTTTGTAGCCCATGTAGAAGATACCTTTTACACAAATGTTGTTTGTTCTTTGATGCTTTTCTGCTCACCACAGTTGTAAACAATGGTTATTTGAGTTTCCATAGCCTTCCTGTCAGTTTGAACCAGCCTGCCTATTCTCCTCTGACCTCTCTCATCAAGAAGGTATTTCTGCACACTGGATGTTTTTTGTTTTTTTGCACCGTTCTGTGTGAACTCTACTGAAAGTCCCACAAGATGAAGTCACTGAGATCACATTTTTTATCCATTCTGACATTTGATGTATGTATAAGTGGCCAGTGAGTTTATATTTCTTGAATATACCATTGGTAAATGCTTTTTTAATGGCAGATCTGTATTAATATGTCAAGTTTAAAATAAATAAATAAATAAAATTTTAAAAAATGTTTAAAATCATGTTTTTACGAGCTCTAAAAGTCAATTCTCATTTCTTACAAGGGAGTTTTGGATCACACATTGTTTCTCTGGCCAAATCTCATCCAACCTTCATCCTTGCCACTATAAAGGTTTCTGATGGCCAGAGTAACTAGAAACTGAACACAAATAGGTTTCTGGCACTGTTTTTAAAGAGAGGTCATGTCCACTGGGTTTACTTAAGTTAAGGAATGTGATCCATCCATTGCTGAACAACAGATTAGAATTCAGAACCTCTTTGAGGTCATCTGAAAGTCTTTCCAACATCCTCTGAAACCTCAGCTTTTGCTTCTGCAGCTGCTTTTGCTGCAGCCCTTCCTTTATGTCTGAGTTGGATTAAGACAGCTCGCAGTGAACATTACTCAGAAGACCTTCTTCTTCAGCATGATAGGCTCAGATTCAGACTTCATGTCCCCAACCTCACTGGGTACAAGGGAGAAAATGTCTCACTGAGACCATTGTGAGAGTCTCTCAAACAACCCAGAAGGTGCGCATGGGTTTTCCAGGTACATCTGTCTGGTCCCCTGTGCAACATTTCTTTCAATGTGGCCTCCCCCAACCAAGAGTTCTTGACTTCCTGCATGGAAAGAGGACTGTCTGTCATGCTACAACCATGGCTCCATGCAAAAATAACAGTACGGATTTAGGCAATGTGATAACATCCACTTCTACATTAGGTAATAAAGCAAACCCACTAGAATCACTGCTGATATCAATGGGCTCAGGCACATTGCAACCATGAGAACTCAAGAAAGCATTTCTGAACAAGAAAAAGAAAGAAAAACAGAACTCCTGAGTGACTGTTGCTTTGTCAGAACATTTAGGGGGGAAAATGGTCAGGACAGCTCTCTGCAGGTGATGTTCTCTATGAGCTACACAGATGAAAAGCGACAAGGGGGAGCTTTGGTGTCCAAGTAATTTCAATTAAGTGAGGAATTCGCAACCCTGCCTCCTTGACTCTATCTGGGTTGAGGGATTGTACATGGCCCAGAATAGTAGTTTGTCTATAAAGGTTTTTTCCAAACTGTGACACATTCTGTAACAATAACCAGATAGTATCTCACAGTAATTAAGACTTGAATCTTGCATTATTTGAGCTTGGATTGGAGCAAGCCACAACAATCTAGCCTTGAAGCTACATAATGAAACAGCACAAATAAAGCATTATCTGCCTTATTTTTCATGCTCTTGGCAGCTCACTGAAATTGGGAGGATGGTGGCCAGAATGCCTACAAAGAACTCAGGGTCATGATGCGGTTAAAAAAAAAAGCACATACATCAGGCTGCATCAGAGTTCTCCCAGGATGGACTGTCCCCAGGCAAACTGTGCAGGCATCATAGTGACTCATGCAGAAAAAAACCCGCATCCTTAAGTACAGGGACGAATGCCCAGTGTCTCTGAGGTAAGGCTGGACTACTATACGGAAAACTATTAGCAAGTTAAACAGAATCTAATTTTGCAGACTTTCTACGGCAAGCTTGAAAATGTTAGTAAAACCTTTTAAAAAATAGTGCGCTGTAGATGCCAACATGCCAAGTCAGGATGCTGTTGTTCTAACCAATAGAGCAACTAACTGAATTGAAAGATTTGTGGTAAAGTAAAATTTTAGAGTGCACTAGCTAGCAAGCTAGAATAACTCATGCAGACATGATATACTATTTTATGTAGGTGAAGAGCATGAAAAATATCTGAATGGGTATATATAGCTGACATAATCCTCTACATCACTACGTCACTATGAAGATACAGCATTTGTCTTCAGCCTAGGCAAGCTATTCGATATGTTATACCAAGTGAGCATGCCTGGTGGCTTAAGCATGTATGCCTGCCAGTTCATGGGTTCATCTGTCTTTGTTAATAAAGTGACTTCTCACAGCAGCAGCATTTTAATTAGATCCAACAAAATGACTCAAAAAATACATACATCAAATAATTTACAATCACCCTAAATATAAAATTGTATGAAGGAAATTCATTTATTCATTGACTTGAGATTCCCTGAAGTGGGTGAACTATGTACACGATATGGCCAAAAGTATGTGGACACCTGATCATAAAACCCATATGTGGTTCTTTCCCAAACTTTAAATCAGATTTAAAGCACAAAATTGTCTACAATTTTGTTCCAGCATGGCAATGCCCCTGTGAACCCAGCAAGCTCCATGAACACATAGCTGGCCAAGGTTGAAGAATATGAGATTGAAATACTTTTAGTTTCGCAAAATTTCACAGGACATCTCAAGTAGAACCTTTACTTTAGCAATATCTGCTTTTCTTGTATGCTTGTTTTAATCTATCTATCAGTTACTACTGTTTTCTTTTCATTTAAATATATTTAAGTCTAAATCTGACCAACCAATTTACTATAGATTTTCTGGTTTACAGCAGAAGATCAGTACTTACTGATCCATAAGCTACAAGCAAGGTTAAAATATCAAGGGGCTTTAATAATTGAAGGGGACTGCACCTGAGGATGACATGTTTTTGTTTTTTTGTTGTTGTTGTTGTTGTTGTTTTTTACTGATATGCTAACATAGAGTACTCTGGTCTTCATTTTGCAAGTCTGATAATTTGTCACTTTTGTTGAATATAAACTGGTAACCTAGTGGTACACCTAGTGATGTGCCTTTCTGTACATGGACTCAGTGAGCATTATGCAATTCTACATGCAAATAACTTTACACCCCCCACACAATTCCATAGAGGGTAGACTGTGGTTATTCTCTGGAAATTGGGCCCCGTTGATATGGAAGTGTTTTAGTAAGGGGGTGGAGGTTTGGCAGTACATATTAGGCTAACAGCTCCCAGCTGTCATGTCTCTAAGCAATAAGATCCAACATCTGCATGAGATCGTCTCCAGAAGGGCTTTAAGGATGATGGATGAAAGTAACCTAGATAAAAGAGCTGCACTGCAAAAAAGGACAACAGTGACAGAAACACAGAAAGCTGCAAAGGAGGTTTCTTAAAAAAAAAAAAAAAAAAAGAAAGAAAGAATACAATTATTGTTTGTTTAATTTTTTTTTGTACTGAAGTGGGAGTGAGTAACATGGAGGAGCAAAAAAAAAAAAGGTGAAGTGAGATGGAGAGAGAAAGGATGAACTTTTACATAAGCCAGCCTACAATGTGTTCCAAATGTGCTTAGTCAATTATAACTTAGAAAAGCTGGTAATCGTCAGGGTTTCACAAAAAAAAAAAAGTAAAATCAGGTTAAAATGAAATTCCCAGTGAACAACAGCACTGTGGAAAATGTGAGTCATGCACTAACCACTGAAAGTTGGCTGTCCACCAGAAAACAGAAGCAAGATGAAGACCTTCACATGGCTGGAACTTTTTTGTAGTTGTACTCTATGTGTGAGATGATTCTTCTTATTCTGCTTTCCTGATTCGTTCTGATAAGTGTGTCAGATGACTGGTGTATACCAAGACTGCAAAGACAAAATCCATAACTCACATTGAACAAAGAATGTAACCAAAAAAAAAAACCCAGTAAAAGATAACAGATTTCATATTTTGCATCATGTCACTTGGCGCATTATTTCACTCAGTCAGCAAAGTCACACTCATGAAGCTCCTGTGTTTCCTCTGGCCAGTACCCCAAGTGACGCACAACCAACAAACTAAACAACCATAAAGCCACAGCTTCTTTGCATCAAGGGGTGACTCATTGGAAGTATCCAGTCACCCATGAATTTTTTTACTCTTAATAGCAAGACTCCTCTAAAAGTCAGTTGAGACATTCTTTCCCACTGACTACAAGACTCTTTGAGTCAAGATTTTGTGAATAAACCTACTGTTTAGAAGTCTTCAGAGAAGTCTCAAATTAGAAAGCAGAAAGCAGAGAGGGACATGGTTATGTAATCGAGAATGTTGTATGTCATTATATCACATTACACTGTATGTTGAATGTAGTACCATTATATTCAAATTAATGCCACCTTTTCACTGCACACAAATTCTATATACCCCTGTCAGACTTGAGTGAGTAGTACTAGCTATGTCAGTGCACCCTGTCCTTTGTAATGTGGCATTTAGGGGTGTAAATGAATATGAATACATTATTCAGATTGAGCAGATAATGCATCGTAAACAAATAATAAAACTATAAATGGAAAGATTTACGCATGCGGATCTCGCAGGATGAAAACAAAAAAGGTTGAGGGAGCACAAGTTTTTTTTTATGAAATGCGCCATTTTAAAGAACAGCTGTTGCAGAAACTCATTGATGGTTGCCAGGTTTTCAGGGTTACTAGCCCAAACTATTCGGACATAGGAAAAGTTTAACACGTTTTTCTTCATATCCTCAGTCTGTGCAGGAGAAACAAGTTGTCAGTGGTGCACATTTCTGATTCGCAGTATCCTATCTGCAATACATGAACATCATACACAGAACCTGGTAACCCTGTTTATGGAACACAGATCAAGTTCCTTAATATTGTATGATTAAGAATTGCACTATTAGTTTTTTCGTCAGTGGATTGCTCCAGTAGTTCGACCTAAACGCTGCCTTAGTGAGCTCCAATAAAACCGTATTTCTACCATATTTTAGTACAAACAATAAAAATACTTTTATTTTTAGAGCTCCTGCTTGATATCGCCCTTGAAGAAAGTGTGCTGTGCACAGGGTTGTATACCGAATCTCTGCTGGTCTCTCTAAAATGATCAGTTTTTTTATCTTAAAATATTAAATTGTATGTTTATTGCAGGTGTTGTTCTTCGTTCTCGAATGATCAATCACCATCGTTATTAAAAGAATATCTTCCTCAAAAATCATACAGGCATTATAATGAAATGTAGGACCCCAGAAGAACGCCAAGTGCATGCAGCTTTATAGAAGATTCTGACAGTGTCCAACAAACTCTTCTGATCTTTCTGCAATGCAACATGCAACATACCCAAAAATAAATATTGTTAGATGGTTATTGTTGTCAACTGTTAATAACAGTTTCCTGATTTGGGAGGAATGTTGTTTTGAAACACAGCTTGGTTACTCACTCACATTAGACAGAAGATAGAAAGCTTGGCAGAACATTCCACAGGACATCTGGTTCAGCATGAAGTTACATAATTTAAAATATATATATAGAAATAAATAAAACATCTTTTTCCAGCAGCCCTGTTCACCGTTTTCAGTGTTACCAGGGCATATTATAGGGTTCCCATTATTTTTTATTTAAATAAATAAATAAATAAACACATAAACACATACATAAATAAATAAATAAATAAATAAATAAATAAATAAATAATCCGGTATTGTGTCCTGTGATGGGTTGGCACCGTGTCCAGGTTGTCCTCAGCCTCGCGTCCCAAGTTCCCTGGTATAGGCTCCAGGCTCCCCTGGGACCCTGTGTAGGATAAATGGATGGATGGATGGATGGATAATATAATATAATATTATATATTATAATATAATATAATATAATATAATATAATATAATATAATATAATATCATGCCATATCATATATCATAGGGGGCACTGTGGCTTAGTGATTAGCACATTTCCCTCACACCTGTGTATGTGGAGTTTGCATGTTCTCCCCATGCTTTGGGGGTTTCCTCCCCCAAAGACATTTTCAAATTGTCCGTAGTGCCTGAATGTGTGTGTGATTGTGCCCTGCAACGGGTTGGCACCTTGTCCAGGGTGTCCCCTGCTTTTGGAGAATCCAGTATAGATAACACCCATTGCCGCTTTAATCAGAATAGAAAAACAGAATTAAGCAGATATGTATACAAATGCAGTTAATACTAATTAAGTTAGTGACATATAGAAACGTACATTACTAGCACTAGCACTAATGAAATGATATCTGTGATCTACATAAAATGTGGGATTTGAAATGGAAAAAAGTTCTCTCTCTCTCTCTCTCTCTCTCTCACACACACACACACACACACATTGTATTTCTACCTAGATAACTAGCCAACTACCTTGCAACAACGAAATGCATTGGAACACAACTTTACAAGGAACGTGCTGCTTTATTCTGAGTAACAATATCCATGTTACCAAATGATGTGGGACTATGAAGTTAATGTGGAATTTTAAATGCAAAACAATTGATACCTCACTCCCTTCACATTTTTCAACTGAATTTCAACTGAAAGTCATTAATTCTAGTCATGTGGAAACACTCCTTCAAAAAGTTGAATATTTTCGGCACATTCTCAGCCTCAGCTGGATCTGATAAATGACTTCAGAATGACTAAAATGATCATATATGGTTGACTAATTCCAGATTCAATCACTAACTACATGAAGTTAATATAGTGCTAGTGATCATGTTAATTGAGGTATGGCCTGTGTTAGGTCTGCACCATACATAGCACTTTGAAACTTGCCCAAATACAGTATCTATATCTTGGTCTAATCCATCCATCCATCCATCCATCTTCTATACCACTTATCCTTTCTTCAGGGTCACGGGGAACCTGGAGCCATTCCTTTGTTGTGCAAAAGTAGATTAGCATTCAGTATGGAGATGAATTTAGTACCTGACCAGATTGTTGAACTATAAGTATGTTATTCTTCTGAGCGCTTTAAGTTTATATTTATTCTGTTAAACAGTGGAAAGGCTGAGCTGTATTCGGCAAATGGTAAAATTTGGTAAAACTTCATGCATGTGTGGAAATATAAGGTTGGTCATCATTCTGGGTGGGATTTTAGTCTGTAGCAAGCTTTGGGAAAGTGTAGTCATACCTTGCGTATGAGTCATTCAGGGCTTGGGACAGAACAGCCACAGTCCCCCTACCCCCCCCCCATCTCTCGCTCTCTCCATTTCTCCTCCTCTCTCTCTCTCCCTCTCTCTCTCTCCTTTTTAAGGAAATTCATCCTCTTTGAAAAGACAGAGGATAAGAGTAAATATACTGCAGCCTACTAAATCCTGGCGGTGCTCCATCTACAGTCTGAGCTTAAATGCCTTTTCCTCTCTATTAACTATATTAAGGAATCTGAAGAGTAAAAAGTATCATCACCTCTTCATCAGGCAGCAGAACACGCAGCTATACGTTCGTAAGATATTCCGCTATCTGAACATGCTTGGCAAAGCCTTCTCTTTGGTGAAAGAGTGAAGACTGAATCATGATGAATGGAAGGCTGAGGTTTGAACACTAGCCCAGTGGTTTTTGTATTGCGGTCCCGGGTAAAAAGAGTTCACGCTGCGGTCTTGATGGATAATATTAAAAGGCATTAAGAAAAAGACGCAGTCAAAGTCAACAGCACTCAAAGTCACAGTCAAATAACAGCATCACAGAGAACCAAAAACCTTACCGTAACCATTATCTGACCACACATCGCAATGGCCTTGACAGCCACAGCCACACAACTGTTGAGACAAAGTCTATTGCTTAAAGCTGTGCTTGAAAACACAGGATTGCATGTAAACAATGACTCTGTTCTGCACGTTATAAGTATTTTACCACACACAGTCTGTTTGAAGGTGTAAGGAAAGAAAAGGGAGGATTAAACACACATGAAGGATATCTCTATCTCTGTGCTTTGTAATTAGAATTGTTTGAGGGAATAGATGAGTAGGGGGAACTGAGTGAATGTATGAAAGTCTGAGTGTGTGTGTGTGTGTGTGTGGGAGGGTGTTTGGTATGTTGGTTGTATATATTATGTACTGACTTTTGTTAGAAGCCATAGTTATATGCGGTGTCAACGTTTTGGCATTCATTCCTCTATTTTGTTTAAAGCCTGCTAAAACAACTTCAGCTGAATGCACTTAATTACCACAGTATGTTCCACCAAACAGAGCGAGTACAACTGCTCCATTTAGGTCTTTACATCTTATTTATAAGAGCAGAGCTCATGACTTGCTGGTATACCATATAAAGCAATGTCATTTACTCAGTACAGTAAACATGCTATAAGGGAGAGCTGCAACAGCCTGTGCATACGTGTTTATATATACATTTTCCCCAGCACAATATATCATGTTGCCTCCTCAGTCCCATGGATGAGATTGTATTGAGTTCAAGACTCCTCCATGCTCTTATGTAAGACAAGATTAGAGGGGTTCCAGCTGAGTCCTGGACTGCAAACAGGAGATATCCCTTCTTCATATCCGGAGTCTCTAGAACATAAACATGCAGGGTCTAGCACTTTTAATAGCTACTGAGCTACATATGGAGCAGAGCAAAACTGAATAAATACAGTCCCAGACAAAATGAATAATATAAATATCTTAGAATAAAATCTTACAATTTAGAAAGTAACAATGTGTTTTCTGCTTCAAATGTTAGACACAACACACCGGCTTTTACTTTTTCATATTACTTTGTATTATTCATTCAATCATATTCAGTTACAGCGTTATCCTTGCCAGGGTCACTGAGACTTTCCTGGAAACACTGGAAGTAAGAAGGGAGAATTCACCACGGATGGAACGCCAATCTTTTACAGGGCTGCATACATGCAAATTCACACACTCATTCACACACATTCAATCTTTAAACAACGACTACCATGCTGCCTACTTGTTATTACGTGTGTAGGTATTTTAGGGAGTTTTTTCTTGACATTATTCGCCAAAGAGACACTGCTTTGATTCTTCTTTCCCACTGCAAAAAGCAGTGGAAATGGATAAGGCATCAGTGCAGCTTTTCCTGTAGCACAGCAAAATCCCAGCTTACATATGTTTGCCAAATACTTAACAAAGTCTCTAGGGACCTGCTCTTAAAATGAAGTGTTTCCGTGAGTCACCATAATTGAAACAGGGCATAGTTGTGATGTTCTGTAAAAATAGCTGCCCAGAGGAGAGAAGCTCAGAATCAGCAGCACTGCAACTCTACAAGGAGACTCCCACTGAAAGCAGGAACATTTGTTGTTTTGTCCATTAAACAATGCTGCCTAAATAGACTTCATGTTTTCATAATTGATAGAAGTGGCAAAAAAGTTTCAAAAACAGCAAAAAAAAAAAAAAGTGTTGACAACAAACATGTCTAATCAGAACAACAAACTTGTCTATGTACTGTATAACATTCATGTCTGACTGTAAATAAATGCAATGATCCAGAGCCAAAGTAATATACATTAGATAGAATATCAAGTTATTAGACCAGGGAGTGTGGTTACGTGAAGAATATCTAGACATCTGGACATGGTGAAAACAAACACTCAAGGAAACAAACTGTCAGCGTGTTTCAAAAAGAAAACGCCCACTACCATTAAGAGTTTCAGCTCTGTCTGTTTGTGAGCACCCGATGAAGACCTGAGGCGGGGGTTTTTTTTGGTTATAAACCTACATAGATTAGTACAGGAAGTAAAGTCTGGAATCACTAACGACTCGTTTCAGTTGTTCAGAATCGGTTCCTTCTTTTAGGAGTCAATAACTCTGCTTTGATTTTTTACACTTTGCAGACTTTTTACATTCATGAACAGCTCTATAACACACTACGTGAGAGGTAATATTTGAAAAAGCATAATAGGTGCACTTTAATGCTGTAAAAGATCAGTGTAAGAGTTAATGCAGTACTGTAGGGTTAATTCAATACTGGGGGTTTTGCTGTACGGTGTTAATGCATTGTCACTTAGTGCACTCACGCCAATTTCTCTTTGTTCTCCTGAAATCCCATTGCCTCTTGAAAGAAAGCAAATCTGTCCAACAGTAGGGTTGTCCATATTTCAGTGTGAACTGAATACTCTGTTCCAAAACCACAAAAACAAAATGCAGCTGTGTTTATGGTCATCTTTGGCTGCATTTACATTGCATGTGGTGACTCAGTGGTTAAAGGCTCTGGGTTACTGATCAGAAGGTCAGGAGTTCAAGCCCCAGCACTGCCAAGCTACCACTGTTGGGCCCTTGGGCAAAGTCCTTAACCCTCAGTTGTTTAAATTAGATAAATGTAAGGCGCCCTGGATAAGGGCGTCTGCCAAATGCCGTGAATGTACATGCCTTTTAGTGAATTACTGCTCTGATCTGATATGCTCTTTAAAAGAACCAACATGTACATGTTTTCCAAAATAATAGTCTGCAAAAAATATCATTTTATTTTGTAGTCACATCTCACATCTACATCTGAATGTAACTTTCACTGAGTGCAAAAGTGCACTGCAATACGTACCGTAAAGGCACAGCAGTACTTGCCACAAAAAGATTTATTCAAGTTTTTTGAACATGCACCAGCCATAGCCAGAGAACATTCTGTTCAAAACTGACCACCGACGTTCCTAATGCTAGTGACTGTTACCTGTAGCTGTCACCAGATGATTAGTCAGAAAATTTGGAAATTAAAAGGTCACTGAAAAGGGTAATCCAAAAAGTTTACTTTTTCAGTTCAACATTTCAATTCAAATGTATCCACCAATTGTGCCCTGTGATGTACTGGCACCCTGTCCAGGGTGTACCCCGCCTTGTGCCCGATGCTCCCTGGGATAGGCTCCAGGTTCCTCGTGACCCCGAAAAACGAGTAAGCGGTAGAAGATGGATGGATGGATGGATGGATGGATGTATCCACCAGTCAGAATTTTACTCACCAGTCAGAACTTTACACAACCTATCTTCCTAGGCTAAAATACGATATGTAAAAATATCAAATATAAGTAGCGAGGAAATGCAGGTTAATGTTCTGTTAAAGCAATAGTGTAACCAGAAATACAAAATTAGGTGTATCTATAGAAGATAATGGTATTGCCACACCTGAAGTTAAACAGGAATTCCAGCTGTTCTTTTGTGAATCAATCAGCTCAGCTTATCAATAATGGATCCTGACCTTCCTGGACTTTCTGAACGGAAGACATCAGTCTGTCGGGATTAGCGACATCTCCAGCACCACCACACCGAACACCATCATCCCCCAGGTCTGTGTGCTCATTCCAATAAAAACCCACTTGACTTGACTTGACTAAAAGCCAACGCTTTCATCTCCTTTCAGTGGCTGCTCTCCAGCTTTTTCCCTTCCAAAACCAACATGTTGGTCTTGGCCTAGCTATAATCTAAACTGTTCTGTAAAATTTTAGTTCACTTTCTGACTAACAGAAAATATTTTACTTTGCATTCTGTTTGTTTTCAAATGTATTTTAGTTAATGGAATACCAGCAAGGTGCTCAAAGGCAATTCTAGGCCTTATTTAGGGAGGGGCTTCAGCTTATCTCAGCCCCCGTGTTCAGTCAGTCTTTCTCCAACTCTGTTAAATTCATCATTTAATTGTAGTTTAATGGTGATTGTAGTTTTTTCACCTTTTAACTATTTTCACATCTCTTTTTATAAGCGTGAAAGCTGACAAACATAGTGGTGTAACAGGAAAGGATCCAAAAACTCTGCCTACACTCCTCTATCCCTTTTATGATTGCTTGGTTTAAACAGAACAATGTGTCTAGCACATGGTTACGCCGCAGCCCTTTGATCGTTTAACTTCACCCATGACACCAGTACTGTTTTGTATTTAAAATATATTTTCATTTAATTCTCATTCTCTTTAGTACCAATGAAGCGCAGCTTAGGCCCAATTTGCCCTGCTGCACTTTAGTGGTTTAATGTACAGCCTATAAGTCCACTAAAACGAAGCTTACTTAAAACAAATACGAATGATAGTTTTAATATTGTACTTAACGCTGTAAGTTTGATCATCCTCCTCTTCCACTTTCCTGATGAAAACACATGATCAGTGATACTTAAACAAATCATAAAAAACTTTAAAGTGAAGCAATTTTGGAACCACCATAGGATACACTACATGGCCAACAAGTATGTGGACACCTGGCTATCACACCCCATGTGCTTGTTTTCATTCATTCCAAAACTAAGGACATTAATATAATGTTGGTACCTCTTTGCTGTTATAACAGCCTCCAGCCTTCTTGGAAGGCTTTCCACTAGCTTTTTTTTTTTTGGTGTAGATTTGTTCCCATTCATCCACAAGAGCATTAGTGAGATCAGGTACTGATGATGGATGAGAAGGTCTGGGGTTCAGTTGGCGTTCCAGTTCATCCCAAAGGTGTTCAGTGGGGTTGAGGTCATGGATCTGTCCAATACACTCAAGCTCTTCCACTCCAACCTTCATAAACCATGTCTTCATGGTGCTCGCTTTGTGCACAGGGGCATTGTCGTGCTGGAACATGTTTGGGGTCTCTTAGTTCTAGTGAAGGGAAACTGTACTGCTACAGCATACAAAGACTTGCATGCAGTTGTACGTCAGAAGCAGAAAACATTACTGTGGTGTGTCAGATGCAGAGTTAGATGTCACAGGCACGCTCTGGGTATGGCAGTCCTTTCAAGGTTTGAGGGTTTGAAACTCTGAGGTGTGTGAAGTGTGTGTATGTGTGTGGATTGGGTTAGGGTGGGGGATGGGGGAGTGGGGGGACTATTAAGGAAATTATTTCTGAACCCGCCATCTCAAGCTCTAGTCTTCACATAATAGAAGAGTAGGGAATGTAAAATGGGAGAGGGATAAGGGTTCGGCAGTGTGGACACACAGCTCCCCCATGTGTGCACAAGGTTCTCCACCAGTGCGCAGAAAGAAGGAGGGAGTTCCAGGGAGGAGGCGCGCACTCACACATACGCACACTCACAGTGAGTCCTCTTCTCTTCTGCCCTTTTCCAGCTTCACTTTTTATCGGAATGTACACTCGATAGACTGTATCTTCTCATTATTCCCGGATATCCTGAAGGATTTCTGATCCGGTTAGGTGAGGTGAGTGTCCATTTTTCTTAAAACTCTGCGTCCTCCTTGGAGTACTCACAGGCAGGGTGATGGAGAAAAGATTCTCATTAGAACCACTAGCTTTGCATTCCTGTGAGCCTTCATGTGTGTGTGTGCGCTTGTGAGGGGGGAAGAAAGGACAAAATTTTAAGCTTTGCTTTATGAGTTTGCAAAACTCAGAGTAAAAATTCTGTATGTATAACACAATTCTGTTTATTTTTGTGCATGATATAGATTTATTCTAGGGTTTATAAACTCTGTAGTACTCCACTGGATTGTAACAGCAAAATGCAAAGACGGTTTTTTTGCTCAGATCAAGATGTTCAAATAAAGTACATTCCCCATCAGTTCTCATGTAGAGTTTCCATTACTAAACCAGTGTGTGATTTTGGAGGATTTGGGTTGTGTCATCAGCCTTGCTCATATAAACAAGCCATAATGTACATGAGTAAAGTTGGTTTATTGTGCAAAGAATGTGTTAACTTTTTTCTTCCAGATGAGATGGTTAAGCCACGGCTCTTTGATCGTTTAACTTCACCCTTGACACCAGTATTGCGACTTAACCTCCCGTGACTACAGTCTGATTCAGACCGTACAGTTTTAATAGTTTTAATTCTAATTGTTTAATGCATTTTAATTTAATCCCCATCCTGTTTAGTACCAATTGAGTACCAATTTGCACTGTTGCACTTCAGTGGTTTCATAAAGGGGACAGTGGGGTGAGCTGAGGCAGTTTTTACTTGAAGTGCCTTTAAAGTCAGGGCATGACAGTAATGTTTCCAATTAAAATATGTACATACATATCAGGATGTGTTGCATCCCTGTGAATAATCACTTCGGATCTAAAATAAACTGTTTTCAAAATATGAGTTTCCCAAAAAAGTGGTCTCTTGGTTCAACTTGCCCCCAATGAGGGGTAAGTTGAGTCAGGGGAGAGGATATGTTGAGCCACATGGGGGTACATTGTGAAATTGATTATGTTGAAGTGAACATTTTCACCTTATATGCTATATCAAAGCAAGACAAATTCAATACCAAATGACTTTTATTTAAAGATAACGTTTACAACTTTAAAAGCCAATATATGATTATCCTGTATTGTCATCTTTTTATTTATCCTTTATTGATCCATTGCCGTTTACATTGAGATTTAGGTAACAAGTTAAAGCTATAATCTCTAAATAAATGCACAATTTGTTGTTTTTGTTTTGTTTTGTTTTTCACTAGTGTAACTATTATTAACAATAGTCATTTTGTGGGTGCTTCTCTATGCTAGCCACAAGGTGATGGTTGATATTTCCTGGGGAAATAATTATTAATATTACAGACTTCTATAAATGCACACTTTCTGCAAGCTCTGTCTCAGTTTCTTTATCAAAGACTTGATTCACATGTCCTGTTATCTTATACCCTGTTCTCCAAGTTGTTTCAATTCCATATTTGCTTTAAAGTCACCCTGTCAATCCTCATGTCACTTACCACTTGACATATGGACCTCCCATTCTGTACCTCTCACACTGCTCTGCTCCTCTACAAGAGGAGGTGAAGCCCTGTCGATCTTCCATTTGTAGAAGGTGGCACAATGGTTTTTGGTCTAAAATTCAAAATGTCACATCATTTCCCTGATAAATTGACCTAACTATATACTAATAGCATGGCCTCATATTGTAACGTCCTAAAGCATTACTGCATGTGTGAGATTTTCTCAAACTTGGTTATAGTTGTTCAGACACAAAAATCATGACTCCTTGAACAGAACGAAAATCACATTGAACAGAAAAATAGGTTTGTTTGTTTTGTTTAACTTAAATGTGCTCACCATTTACTGTATTCTATGGGCCTCTCTCCATCACTGGGTGAGTAAAATGGATGACTCTTCACAAATGTGTGGTCACATGACCAATTTTGTCTATGGCTGCCTAGAAATAAGGGGTGGCTCAACTTCCCCACAGGTTCAAATCACCTCGCTCTCCCACTACAGCCTATAAATCCACTAAACCTAAGCCTTCTTAAACCAAATAGAAATAATATTTTAATATTGTACTTAAAGCTGTGAGTTTCATTTGTATAAATATTAAGTGAATTCCGGACGGCTTCCTACACTGTACAAAGAAATTGATTGTAAATTGTGCAGTAATTTACTGGCAGCAGGGTTGCAGTAACGTGCTGTAAAAAATCTGCAGTAAACAACTTTAAAACATATTTACAGTAAAATACTGTAACATCATACGCAGTAAAAAAAAAAAAAAATCACATGTAATCTTGAACATTTGCTCATTTGACTGATGCTTTTTAAACAAAGAAGCAACTTACAATTAATGGAGGATACAACTGTACTGAAGGTTAAGGGTTTTGCTTGAGGACCCAACCATGGTAGTTTGGCAGTGGTGGTATTTGAACCTACAACTTTCTGATCTGTAGCTCAAAATCCACCATAACTACCGCAACTGCATTCTTTTAGCGTGACTTAATTCAATGGTAGAAGTGGTCGGTTGACGTGGTTGTCTTGGTTCAGTGGTTAAGGCTTTGAGGTACACTTTAGAAGGTGGTTTGCTCAAATCCCAGCACTGCTAAGCCCCTTAAATTTTAGTTCAGTTATAAGTGTTTGTTTTAAAAGCCAACCATCATCCAAATAAACAAATGTACTGGATTATATGCTATTTTATACTGTGTAAGATATTACAGTATTTTACTGTAAATATGTTTTACAGTTGTTTTATTACAGTGTACTTTTATACCAGTGCACTATATGTGAAGGGATGCCTTCTACACCCTATATAGTGAACTGTATGTTGACACATTGGCAAAATGATTTAACACAAAGGGTTAGCCATGATAGAGTGCCCCTGGAGCAGTTAAGAGTTAAAGGTCTTGCTTGAGGGCCCTATAGATGCAGCTTGGGATCCAACACATCCATTAATGAAATCACCTATTTTTTATCTCTTGCCAGAGATATTCAATATCAAGTGATTACATGCAGTCAAAATGGCCACCCACATGTTTTGTATGAGCTCACAAGACAGAAGCTAGTGAATCCAGAGGTCAAAGTTCACCTAGTTTGGTGCAAAGCAAAACTAACCACTGCTAGAAGTAGTCTTTTGTGCATCTTTTACTCGTTAATTTTATTTTTGTTTAGTGGCTCTTGCATTGCTATATCAAGAGGTCAGATATTGTAAATGCTACTGATAAAAGAAGATAGAATCAAATATTTTGGCACCTCTGTTTGGGTTGGAGGTTGCAGGTTTTGCATATGTTACATTAATAATACCAGTGTTTTATAAGACACTTTGTGAATGTTATACATTTGTCAAGGGTTGTCATCATTTTGCAATTTAAACGGTATAATTGCATCCTCTGTCCCTTATTGAACAAAGTTGTATACAGTCAAATCTGACTGCAAAACAAGCATACACAAATTC
The DNA here is from genome assembly GCF_023375685.1 of Ictalurus furcatus. NCBI lineage: Eukaryota > Metazoa > Chordata > Actinopteri > Siluriformes > Ictaluridae > Ictalurus > Ictalurus furcatus. Next base: position 8,752,874 of record NC_071264.1, on the reverse strand, counting down.
CACTGACAGTTTCATTATGATCATATCAGGATACTGAAAGTCAAAGTAGTGTTGTATTTTAAAAACTATATCAAAAAATACGTTTGATGACACTTTTATTTAATGACATTGAAATGCATTAGTTAACAATGAAAAGGAAGGGAGCAAATTTTGTACAGATTTTAATATTAAATCAGCTGCTTCCACAAAAAAATGTCATATTTCTAAGATACTGCGGGTATTGCAGTATCTTTTTTATAATACTGAAATACCCAAAATATATCTCAGAAATGTGACAATTTCTCACAATATCAATATTGTCACATATCGTGACGGAGCGGAGATAGGACGGATGCAAGTGCAGTATGAACAGTTGTTTATTTTAAAAGAGAGACAGGCAGACACATCCAAAACGTGATCCATAAATGTAATCCAAAACAGGCGAAGGTCAGGCGATCGGCAAACAGGCATACTTCAGGGTTAAACATGAATCAAAGTCGTGGTCACGGAAAACAGGGTCAATAAACAAAACGAGAAACATGAACTATGACGAGGAACTGGGAGCGGATAATCCAGCGTGAACTACCTCTAAACATGGAACGTGACTATGACTACTAAACGAACTAATCTAACTATACTATAATCTTCCGCGTTGCGTGCTGGGAGGCGCGCGGTATATATGTGGACATGATCAGCGTCTAAACTGCTAGCAGCTGAGGGCAATACAGACACACGTGAAATCCCAGCCAATGACAGAACAGGGAGGAGACATGACAGAAACATAAACAAAACACACGTGTCCAGATGTCACTACTGTCACCAATGGAAAAGCAGGTGCTCGCGCATTCGCGCTTAGAGCACGCTGCTTCCAGGGGAAATCATGACAGAACCCCCCCCCCCCCCCCCAAAGGTATTACTCCCGGAGTGGCATGAGTCATCCCATTTCATTGGCGGCCCCGGCCCCCTGGGCTGAATGTCCCAAGCAGAGCCAGGAAACCGCACGGTGTTCTTGGCGGCGCAGGGAAGCGGAGCGACATCCCTGGCTGAACAGGGACGCAGAGTAACGACCACAGCCGGGTAGACAGGCTGAGCGACGTCCTCGGCGGAGCAGGACAGCGGAGCGACGTCCTCGGCGGAGCAGGACAGCGGAGCGACGTCCCCAGCTGAACAGATAGGCAGAGCGACGACCACAGCCGGGCAGACAGGCTGAGCAAAGTCCTCGGCGGAGCATGAAAGTGGAGCGACGACCACAGCCGGGCAGGCAGGCTGAGCGGTGTCCTCGGCGGAGCATGAAAGCGGAGCGATGACCACAGCTGGGCAGGCAGGCTGAGCAACGACCACAGCCGGGCAGACAGGCTGAGCGAAGTCCTCGGCGGAGCATGAAAGCAGAGCGACATTCACAGCAGGGCAGGCGGGCTGAGCGAAGTCCTCGGCGGAGCATGAAGGCAGAGCGACATCCTCGGCAGAGCAGGAAAGCAGAGCAATGTACTCAGCAGAGCAGGAAAGCGGAGCGACGTCCCCGGCTGAGCAGGAGGGCAGAGCGACGTCCCCGGCTGAGCAGGAGGGCAGAGCGACGTCCCCGGCTGAGCAGGAGGGCAGAGCGACGTCCCCGGCTGAGCAGGAAGGCAGAGCGACGTCCCCGGCTGAGCAGGAAGGCAGAGCGACGTCCCCGGCTGAGCCTGCAAGCTGAACTTGGCTGGTCATGTCAGCAGACTGGGATGTGAGCAGAGCTTGGTTGTCCGTGTCAACAGACACTTGGCTGTGCGTGTCAGCAGACTCGGGCGTGAGCAGAACTTGGCTGTGCGTGTCAGCAGACTCGGGCGTGAGCAGAACTTGGCTGTGCGTGTCAGCAGACTCGGGCGTGAGCAGAACTTGGCTGTGCGTGTCAGCAGACTCGGGCGTGAGCAGAACTTCGGCGACCGGGTCGGTAGACTTGGGCGTGGGCTGAACCTGGGCGACCGGGTCGGTAGACTTGGGCGTGGACTGAACTTGGGCGACCGGGTCGGTAGACTTGGGCTTGAGCTGAACGTGGTCGGCCGTGTCGTTAGACTTGGGCGTGAGCAGAACGTGGTCGGCCATGTCAGTAGACTTGGGCGTGAGCAGAACTTGGTTGTTAGGCTTAGATATTAGCGGAACTTGGTCAACTGGATCAGCAGGCTTGGACGTGACATCAGGAACTTGAGACTTGACTTGGATTTCAGAGACTTGAGACTTGACCTTCAGAGACTGGAGACTTGACTTGGACTTCAGAGACTGGAGACTGGACTTGGACTTCAGAGACTGGAGACTGGACTTGGACTTCAGGGTTGAGCTCTGGTGCTGGAGCCTCCCTGTTGACCTCTAGCTGGAGCTCGGCAGGTGAGCCCACCTCGTGGGTCTCAGGTTCGAGATCTGAGGTCGCCAGGTTGACCTCAGGCTGGAGCGCCGGAGCTGAGACCCTCCCGTAGGTCTCGTGCTGGAGCTCTGAGGCTGCCATGTGGACCTCTGGCTGGAGCTCGGTGGGTGAGACCTCCTCGTGGGTCTCAGGTTCGAGCTCTGAGGTCGCCAGGTTCACCTCCGGCTGGGGCTCAGGTGCTGAGACCTCCGATGGGCACTCCGAGGTCACCCTGTTGACCCCGGGCTGGATCTCTGCACGGGCTCTCCGGTGGAGTTTCTTATGCTCCCACCAGCTGCTCTTGAAGCATTCCTGAGAGCAGTAGAATGCTTCCTGGAGACCCCATTTTTTGCAGGTAGGTCTCCCTCCTGCAGCCCTCAGACATGCATGTCAGTGCCACCTCCTCCACGTTGGCTGGAACCTGAAACAGATCGGTGGAGGCTGACCTGTCAATCCCCTCATAATAGAGGTTAAAGGGCAGGTCAGGCTGGGGCTGTCCATTGACTCTCCACCCCAGTAAATCCAGACCATGAATCTGCCCTGGTTGCATGAACTCCTCCATAAAAAGTTTTGCAAATTGAGTGACATCCTGAAGGGCAGAGGACCCAATGCTCACCAGCTGCTCGGCCCAGTCACGGGCCGGACCGCAAAACCTGGACACCAAGAACCCGATCCACTGTCTCTTAGTAGGCTTGGGATACGCCAGGCTGCAGAAATATTCCTGGCAGCTGAAGAGGAACTCCAGCGGGTAGCTCCCCAACCCCGCTGTCTCTGGCGGCAGTTCAATGGCGTCCCGCTGAGGGGACTGCACAGACAAGAAATGCGGCCAGTAATCCGAACGTTTCCCGATACGGTATTGTCCTGCTACTCCCATTGTAGCGTGATGTCTCCCCTGTCCTCCTGCTGCATCCATGTTATAAGATTCTGTCACGTATCGTGACGGAGCGGAGATAGGACGGATGCAAGTGCAGTATGAACAGTTGTTTATTTTAAAAGAGAGACAGGCAGACAAATCCAAAACGTGATCCATAAACGTAATCCAAAACAGGCGAAGGTCAGGCGATCGCAAACAGGCATACACAGGGTTAAACATGAATCAAGGTCGTGGTCACGGAAAACAGGGTCGATAAATAAAACGAGAAACATGAACTATGACGAGGAACTGGGAGCAGATAATCCAGCGTGAACTAACGCTAACCATGGCCGGTGACTATGACTACTAAACGAACTAATCTACCTCTACGGTAATCTTCCGCGTGTGTGCTGGGAGGCGCGCGGTATATATGTGGACATGATCAGCGTCTAAACTGCTAACAGCTGAGGGCAATACAGACACACGTGAAATCCCAGCCAATGACAGAACAGGGAGGAGACATGACAGAAACATAAACAAAACACACGTGTCCAGATGTCACTACTGTCAACAATGGAAAAGCAGGTGCTCGCGCATTCGCGCTTAGAGCACGCTGCTTCAAGGGGAAATCATGACAAATATTATATCATCATATTGCCCAGTCCTGTGTGATCAAGCTATGGTCTGCTCAGAGTACATGTACAGTAAAATTGAGCATAAGATTTAAACAATATGAAAATGTTTGACTTGCAGTTAAGTAATCAGAATCAATATTGTCAAAAATTATATCAACTACACTAATTAGAGTAGCTAGTAAAAATTTAAGTTTATAACTGCAATTGCAAACTTAGGCATGGCTAATGGAGCTTGGTTTCAATACATGATTTGTAAATGTGAATTAGAATGTGCAGACATGGATCTTTATTAGCTCATTAGTGCTTTAATTGAGTAATAGATACAATTACTGTACATACAAGATGCACTGTGAACCTTTGACATGTATTTGGTAGAAGGACTGTACATATTGTTCTGTGTATTTATTATCCTGCAGTCGTTATGTATTTACACGTTATGTAGTCTTGCGTACTGTTATGTGCTGCACCATGTTCCTGTAGAAACGACATTTCATTCCAATGTATTCAAGCTACATAGAGGAATGACAATAAAAACCCTCTTGACTTGACTGTTCAAAGACCCTTATTACAGGATTTCATATCAAGACTAATATATGTCAGATGTGATTTCATTGTTTTGGTTTGATTGATTTCTTGCAGTATTTAACATGAAATAAATTAATGTCATCACGGGTTGTTTGTAACATGTTCTGATGGAGTAAAATTTTGAAGAGGTGGATGGTGAGCTCCATGTTGCAACTCCAATTGTTTAGTGCTTCCCAGGAGGTAGCCATAGCATGCGTCAAAATTTGGAGTGTATTTGCTAGATGTTTTTGCTAGATAAGTATGCTTTCTCAAGCATTTCCTAAACCCTCTGGGCTAACCTGTCTTTAGACAGCAGAGCTTCTATGTGGTGTTCCCAAAAACACTCAAACACCTGATCAGCAACCTGCCCATTGACAGTTACTTCTACAAAGCAATTGAGAGCCCTCAGTGAACACAGGACTAGCCTGGACACATTCCTCATCTGAGATAAGTTGATAGGTTTGTTAATATATCATGGCGTCCATATCGTTGGTAGGAGTGTTGGGTTTGGCGACAATTCAGACACCTTATACTGACCAATAACACATGCAACTCACCAACTCTTCTTACTGTAGTGATGGCTTAAGTGTGTCGTACGTGACTACAGTCTGCTGAAAGCTTTCCTTTTATTGGCTCACCTTTGCTACTTGGCATAAATTAAGGCATGTTTCATGTAAATTTGACGTATATGAAGATAATTTGGCGGGTGTGTGTGGGGGGGGGGTGATATGCAGGCGGGAGCTTGTTTCTATTCATCTGAAGCTGATTCATCACTTCCTCACTCAAATCTTTGCTTATTTTGATGTTGAATGAATTAGACATAGATTTGTTCATACATCACACATTCCATGTGCAGAAATCTGCAATAATTCTTATGATGAATAAGGGGCATTAAGATTCAAGTGCATTCAAATTCAAGTTGTATATTTAGGGCATCTTTATGACCATCAGTGCAAGTGGTAAAACTACACAGTTGCTGCAAATATAAAAAGGTGTAGGGTTTGAATGAACACATTATTAAGAGGTATGATTAAGTGAGTTGTTGTGACATCAAATCAGCCAATCAGTGAGCTGCCCACTTTTCCTCCTTTTTGGGCGGCTGTGGCTCAAGTGGCAGAGAAGGTTGACCACTAATCGTAGGGTTGGCGGTTCAATTCCCGGCCCACATGACTCCACATGCCAAAGTGTCCTTGGGCAAGACACTGAACCCCAAGTTGCTCCCGATGGCAAGCTAGCACCTTGCATGGCAGCTCTGCTACCATTGGTGTGTGCGTGTGTGTGTGTTTGTGTGTGTGTGTGTGAATGGGTGAATGAGTACCAGTGTAAAAGTTAAAAAAGTGCTATATAAGTGCAGACCATTTCCTTTAAGATCCAAGTGTGTGCAGTACTGGTTGGGGCAGCTGGTTGAAAAATAAGTGTGTGTGTGCAGCTGAAAGCTGCATTATAAAGGCTTCCCATATAAACTGACCTTTAGTGGCTACAACTGAGATATTTGTTCATATTTTTTATGGATAAAATAATCAAGGCTGTTGTTTTTAGATAGTATTTATGGGAAGTTCCTAATTGTAGTGAGTTGGTGTTACATAAATGGTGAACATCCACAAAACAGGTTGTAAGAAATGAGACCAGACTTGTAGCTTTGAGGTCTGCATATTATCCTCGTGTCCGTACTATGAGTGGGTCTCTGTTTTTTTTTCTTCCAGTCTTTAACTGTCCAGTTTCTGTGTGTTTGTGCCCACTGTAGCCTCAGATTCTTGTCTTGGCTGACAGGAGTAGAACCTGATGTCGTCTTTTGCTATCGTAACCCAGTTGCCTCAAGTTTCAGCATGCTTTTCTGCTCAGCATGGTTGTAAAGAGTGGCTATTTAGCCTAACTGAGTTACCGTAGCATCCCTGTCAGTTAGAGCCTCCTCTGTCCTCTCTCATCAACAAGGCATTTCTGATCAGAGAACTGATGCACTCTGGATTCTTTTTTCTTTTTTGCCCCATTCTTTGTAAACTCTAAGGTTGTTATTTTCATGGAAAAATCAAACCAGCCCATCTACTTTAGCACCAAGCAACCATGCCTCAATCAGTGATGTGGACATTTGATGTGCACATTAACTTGACCTGTATCTGCATGATTCTATGCATTGCACTGCTGCCACATAACTGGCTGATTGAACAATTTCATGACTGATTTTACAGATACCAATAACTAAGTTGGGTTGTACCTGCAGATAACCTGCCGATTAATAAATATTAAAGTAAATAAAAGATATACATGCAAACTGAACCAAAAAGTAACACTAGAAATAACAAATAAAAATATAGACATCCAAAATATTTTTAAAAACAAAAAAAAAACACTTCAAAATAACACAACAAAATCAGTCATTGATAGATTTTATTTAGTCTCTAGAGGGCGCTCTCCTTTTAATGACTGCGGACCCTTCTCAGCTGCTTACATAGCCGCACATATTCATAATATGTGTTCAGTGAGGGTGTATGTTAAAACTGTACGAATTTATATGCATTGAACTAAATAAATGTACTGTCTATACACAGCTACATGTGAAAGGGCTGTCATGGAATTGCATATCCACATTACTAAATGAAATTTGCAGTGTACTTACACGTGTGAAAGAGTGAACATTTTCAGAGATGATGATGAGTGCCACTGCCTGTGGGAAGAAGATTTTTTATGTCATGCTTATCCATATCCATATCCATATCCATAACAGCATGTGGGGCATACCATATAGTATATTAACCATTCAAATGTTAATCTTCATAAAGTCCTCATTAACAAATCCATACATTTTAAATTTCCATGCTGGCTAAATTCTCCCACCTGCTAGGGATATGGTCTACCGTGACCCTGTCCAGCATAAAGTGGTTAGCACATCAGCACATGGTTAGCTAGCACAGTTCTGAACATGTGTACACACATAAAAAATAAATTTTGTGGAATAACAACCAAAAAAGTCTGCTTAATTGCTGAAAAAAGGTGCTTGGTAATGACGTTCCTTAAAGTTTCCTTAAAGATTTTCAGACTTTTGAACACATTTATCTCAAAGTAATGGGACCTATTTCCTGATCAAAAATGTAGGGATGTGGTTAAAATCAGTCTCAGCAAATGAACTAAAACATACACTGTTTTGGTATTGATATAAAAATGCGGGACACATTTTTTTACATAAAGTTTCATGATTTACAAAGAAAATATAACTTTTTTTAACTTCACTTAAAAAAAAAACAATCAAAAAGATGTTTTTAAAAACAACAATGGAATAAAATGCACAAATTATTTCAATATCATTTTCATAAGTTGAATTTTAGGGGTTAGGTTTCGGGACAGCCACCTCCCAATTGAAAGTACCCAATAAATGAAGATTTTATATATATTAAGCTTACTGATATTTTAAATATTATTGTGGGTTTCAATAGATATTAGAAGAAGGATATTAGTATACTTAAATGCTTTTTAAATGTGTCGTTTGGTTGTGGGACAGCAGTTTGCACCAATTCTGTAGCATGGCCAATATAAGCCTTATATCTAGAATTATTATTACACCTAGTGGTCAAGAATGGGAACTACAGTAAGATCTAACAGGCACATTGGGGCAGGAATGCTCGCTCTATGCATATTTTGTTTTGTTTATGAGTGGGGGATGGGCAGTGGACACTATTTCCTCTTCTGTGTTCAGCTCACACACTGTGCCAATGGTGACGGCAACCTCACCTGTTGTATCATGCATAGTGGTTTTCTTTTTTCTTTTAAAATCTTTTTAAAAATAATTCTTTTATTCACTCTTTATTTGAGTGTATCAAAATGAACACTGCCATCATTTTAGTGCATAATTTTCAGCCCTTTCCCTGATTAGAGATGATGTCCCTGCTGAAAGAAACAATAGAAACACTTGTAGAATTTGTAATGGTTTTAATGGAAACTGTAATGGTCCCTGTGGGTCTCTACTGGTTATGTATTGCCAGTTGCAGTTGGTAGCATGTTATCTCTAGTGGATACCATTAAGGATCAATAATGGTAATGGTTTTAATGGTTAGCTGATGGTTTGTAATGGTATTTGTAATGGAAAACATTAGAATGTCTGCTATGGCATCTATTGTTTTTTCCTAAGCAGGGGAGATTAGCAAGTATAATCTACACTGTTATCCAGCTACCTACTGTATGTAACTAGGTTGGTAATTTGTCTTTGGAGTGCAATTTTCAGCAACCAGAGACCATTATACTTATTCCATGCTTTTAAAATGATTGCTTATAACATCTGATTTCAATAAAGTCGAAATAAATTGCAAATCTGAAAAATAAAATTCACAAATGAGGCTAATTAAACACTAAGGTGACAGATTTGTGTCAGAGATGTTCATGTCTGACTAAGGGCAGACTACATCCTTGTCTTTGAGTGTATTTGCATCAGCATCTGATATGTAGTTGCTGTCTGTCTGTCAGGAAATCTTACTGGCAGATGGAATTCGGTAGTTTAGATTGAGTGATTTTGCTGTCCCACTCTGAAAGGATCATTTTGAAGGCAGGGCTGAAGTTAACAGACATGATCTTCAGAGGCGTTCCAGGTGTGTTGAGATGGTCAATGAATTGTACAGTAGGCATATATACATCATCGACCTACCAGTCGGGTCTGTAGGTCAACTGCAGGGGTCAAGGAAGTCTTTGGTGGTGTTTCTGAGGTATCCCAAAATGCATCACACAAAGGCCTTCATTACTATGAATGTTAGGGTAACTGTTCTATCATCATCATTCAGCCCTTTGATCTAAAACTTCTCAGGAACCAGGATGATGTGTTATTCCACCACAAGCAGTTTGAAAAGATTCAGCTGGCTGGCTTCATATGCCTTGGAATAAGCACATGATAGCCTTCACCCTCCCTGGTTGGTAGCTTCCGTGTGATGGGGAGAGCTGCCTGATGGGTAAAAAATGGCCACTAAATTAGGGAGAAAATGGTGGGAAAAAATAGAAGTGGTTCATCTGGTCACATAGGTTAGGGACATTTAGGTTAGAGACAAATGTTCAAGTGTTTATTGTGTTGTTGTAATATATTGAAGGCCTCTACAGACAGAGGAGAAGTCTCTAGCACTCTATGCTTATCTGAGTGCCTCCTTCTGGGTGACCTGATTTTTTTTCTTTGGCGTTTGGCTTCTTTGTAGAAGAACAAGTTTGTGTTACCAGTCCTGAAGGCTGCCTCCTGTCTTTAACAGGAAAGCACAAACCAAACCAAGTATGGTTTGGATGCATTCATACCTGCAAATTGTCATGCTTATAACCCCATTCATGTTTATAAATCTATAGAATATAATACAATATAAACCTGATTCCCAAGACACATGAAACAATCAGGTATAAATGTGGGACATTCCTGACCAGACTTACTATGTAGTATCTCTGGCTGCTAAATAAATGTATTTATGCCATTTATTAATTTTTTTTTTTTTAAAAACAAACAAAAAAAAGGTAGTCAGTCCTTGTGAAATAACTGACATCAGACCTAAAAAAAAAAAAAAATCAGACAAAAATTCAAGCTGATCTCATAACTCTTTTACCTTGTATCTCCATAAGAAAAAGATTCTTATATTTATCAAATGTAAGTCTCATTTATACTGAATAATTATTAAAACAGGTTCAGCATTTGTACAAATCTTTCAAAAGTCAAATGTTTTTAAAAGAGCATTTTACCTTCCCCTATTTAGGTACAACAGTTTATTACAACAGAAATTAATATAGGTGTTATGAAACGTAGACTGGAGGCGGATGCAGGTGCAGGTCAAAGTCTTTAACAGTAGACAAACACAGGAAACGCGGTCTTCACCAGGAAAACAAGAAACTGGTATCGTGGCTTGAAACTAGAGCAGGGCATGAAACCAGACCGCTTAGCATGCTAACGCATTCACTATCGTAATCAAACGTAAATGGGAAACGCATCAGACGTTTGGTACAAACTATACCAACTATAATACTGTGCAAAGTGCGCAGTCACACGGGGGGTTTAAATAGCAAACCTAATCAAACCAAAACATGGACACCTGGGGCAAATCAGAGACATGATCAAACTTAATTCAATGTCCAAGCAGGAAGCGAACAAAAACAAGAGTCACGTGACCAGTCAGAAGCCATGCCGCAGTGCCATCTGCTGGCCGTGGCGTAACAGAGCCCCCCTCCAACGGGGGTCCCGGACCCCTGTGCGAGCTGTCTCTCGCTCCCACGGAAAGCAAGGCAGCCTCTGTCGGGCAGCAGAGGGGCGGAACAGCACACCCACCGGGGTTGAAAGTCAGAGCACCGCCCCAGGCGGCGCCAAAAGTGGAACGCAGGGCGCCACCCCCGGCGGCTCTGGAACACAGGGTGCCGGCTCTGGAATGCAGAGCGCCGGCGGCTCTGGAACGCTGGGAGGCGTCCCCCAGCGGGACTGGAGGGCTGGGCGGTGTCCCCAACGGGCCTGGAGGGCTGGGCGGCGTCCTCGGCTGGGCAGGGCAGCAGGACAGCTTCCTCAGCTGTGCAGGGCAGCAGGACAGCTTCCTCGGTTGGGCTGGACAGCAGGACAGCTTCCTCGGCCGTGCAGGGCAGCAGGACGGCCTCCTCTGTTGGGCTGGACAGCTTCCTCGGCTGTGCAGGACAGCAGGACGACCTCCTCGGCTGGGCTGGACAGGACAGCTTCCTCGGCCGTGCAGGGCAGCGGGACGGCCTCCTCGGCTGGGCTGGACAGCAGGACAGCTTCCTTCGCTGTGCAGGGCAGCGGGACGGCCTCCTCTGTTGGGCTGGACAGCAGGACGGCCTCCTCAGCCGCCTCAAGCTGTCGCTCTGAGGTCGCCATGTTGACCTCAGGTGGGAGCTCCACAACTGAGACCTCCCCGTAGGCCTCAGGCTGGAGCTCTGCTGTCCTCATTGCCCCCCCAAAAAAAATTTCTGGGCCAGCCTTCACCTCTGGACTGCGCAGCATGGTGCACCTCCCCTGCAGTGGGAAGCCCCAGATGCTCAGGTCACTTTGCTGGCTGCGTGGCGCTGTACAGTTCCCCTGCCGTGGGAAGCCCCAGATGCTCAGATCATTTTGCTGGCTGCGTTGCACGGCGTCGCTCTTCGGCGGCGGGGACGGAGTAAATGGCGCGAGGGACGACGCGGCGCGCAGCTCGGCTTTGCACTGAGCAATTTCCTCTTCAAGCTGTTTGCTCATCTCCAGGGACGAACGGTAAAGCGCCCAAATCCTGGCCTCTTCGGCGGCGCTCATGGCTACCTGCTGCTTCCGCATCTTGGGCGCAGTATTCTGTTACGAAACGTAGACTGGAGGTGGATGCAGGTGCAGGTCAAAGTCTTTATTAACAGTAGACAAACAAACACAGGAAACGCGGTCTTCACCAGGAAAACAAGAAACTGGTATCGTGGCTTGAAACTAGAGCAGGGCATGAAACCAGACCGCTTAACATGCTAACGCATTCACTATCGTACTCAAACATAACTAGGACCCACATCAGCCGTTTGGTACAAACTGTACCAACTATAAGACTGCGCGAAGTGCGCAGTCACACGGGGGGGGGGTTTAAATAGCAAACCTAATGAAACCAAAACATGGACACCTGGGGCAAATCAGAGACATGATCAAACTTAATTCAATGTCCAAGCGGGAAGCGAACGAAAACAAAAGAGTCACGTGACCAGTCAGAAGCCGTGCCGCAGTGCCATCTGCTGGCCGTGGCGTAACAATAGGCTAACAGCACTAGTCTGAAAAGGAGAACTCCAGTGCAGGCAAGAGAAAATAACTGACCACTAACTTCTTGAGGACTTGAGGAATGCTTTGTCAGGCAACTACTCATCACTATGAGGAACTGTAGCAACTGTGAACTTTACGATGACCTAGAGTAAAGTTTTCTTACTCTTAATTAATTTGTTTAATAATGAGTGACCTTAATTACGTTTAAGATATGGTACAGAAAAGCTCTTTCCATGAGGAAATTTGACGACAAAAGAGGTTGCCATTGCTTCTTGAGCATTAGCACATCTATGCTCCTGAACAATTCACTTAACCTGCTATTGAGTTGGAAGATATGTTTTCGTGCTATTTTGAATTTTATTCAGGAAAATACTAACTAGAATACTTTTTGTGGAGGGCCCATATTGTGGTGATTTCAAAGGTGTTTCATTTTTAAAGGTGTTTAAAATTGGTAAAACTACAGTATCACTTATCATGTGTTTTCCTTCAGGAATGTGGAAAAGGAGGATGATGCTGTTTAAAGCGATTATCCTGTGCTTACTGTACATGGCATCGGTCGGCCAGGCGCTGGACTGTCACCGTGAGTGCTGCCCACTTGACTGATCACTCAACTGCTTCACTGGTTGATATATTTAGTGTGTAACAGCAAATTATTCAGTTGACCATGAAATACATTTTTAATGGTAACTTACAGTCTTTCAGTTATTAATAATTATTTTTCTGTCCTTGAATTTGCTCTAATTGTGGCAGGTAATATACTATTTAATACATTTACATAAATATACAGTTAAAATACAGTTCAAATCATTTGAAGTTTTGGAATGTTTTTCATATATATGAGCTATAATGTAATATTAATATATTACAAATAACTACAACACTATAAGTTTGTAGTAAATTAATAAATAGTTTTTATAATATATGCTGGTGATATTGTATGATATTAATATTGCTTGTACAATATTATGCTGTAATACTTTGTTTTATTTATTTTATTTATTCTTTCACAGTGCTTTCGTATTCATAATTGAGGTTCTGTATGTTTTATATTCTCCAGAAATAGAAGAATGCCCCATAGACCTGTACTTCGTTATCGATACATCAGAGACCATAGCTCTGCAGGAACCTCCACCAGGTAGCCTGGTTGACAGTGTCACAAATTTCACTAAGAAATTTGTTGAAAAGCTGGAAGACGTAGAGTACAAGAACAAGGTGAAGATTAGTTGGTCTGTGGGTGGACTCCACTTCTCCATGACACAACCGATCATTAGCAAACTCACCAACAAGGCTGAGTTCATCAACAAATTAAAGCAGATCCGCTACTTAGGCAAGGGCACCTACATCGATTGCGCCATCAAGAAAATGACTGAGGAGATTACGAGCAAAAGTATTGATACTACCAGCCAGAACAAGACACAGCGCTTTGCAGTTGTCATCACAGACGGCCATGTGACTGGGAGCCCCTGTGAAGGCATCAAGGTGGCAGCAGAGCAGGCTCGGGACAAAGGCATTAAGATATTTTCCATCGCATCATCCAACAACCTGGAGGAAATAGGCCTTAGAGAAATTGCTAATTCTCCTGTTGGGGTTTACCGCAGCAACTACATGGCCGTCGATCTCTCCAAAGGACGACCTGAAATTTTAACAGACCATATTGACCGCATTTACAACACCATGGTAACGTCTCGCTCCATACCTTGGCTTTGAATGTTCTTCTCTGTCAAACTGAGTTGAACTTAGTTTGCCCACCTTTAGCACTTTGTTTGCTCTTTGAGAGCGAGTTTATGTGAGTGACTAGTTTTAATCTGCCTCCTTTTTGTTTTTCTGCAGCTACATCAAGCTTATCAAGAGGTAAGATCCCTTGAGTCATTTCTCTTGTAATATACCAAAACCACCATATGCTCTCTGTTAGTAATGGATTGTTATACAAATGCACGAATAGAGAATCAAAGCCCTATTTTACCTTTAATTGTGTCTTTCTGACAGTGCTACAGTGTGAAATGCCTGCAGACACCTGGACCTCCTGGTCCAGTTGGTCCCAGGGGACAGAAAGTGAGTTGGGGACATCATCAAATTCACTACATTTAATCACCAGTGCAGATGCTGTTATGTAATTTTTTTTTTAATGTTGTGCACTCTCATCCTTTAATGCCGATTACAGGGTGCCAAAGGAGACAGCGGATCTCCGGGTCTCAAAGGTGAAAGAGGTCACCCTGTGAGTACAAACTATTGCGTTTGAGCCACATATTCTCACATAAACCATAATAATATTGTCTCTTTAAATGTCAAACTATAGGTATTTCAACAGAGTCTTAAACCAACACTTTGTAGAACAGATAGTATAAGAGTGCTGTTTGTGTACAGCAGATATGTTCACCAGTCACTTTTTTTGCAAGTCTGAGCGAAGTGAATGCTTCAGTTTCAGTTAACACTAAAGTCATTAGGTACACACTGTACACGGTAGAGCATTTCTCAAGTTTAATGTTAAAACCTGTACACACTAAATCTAACAAAATAAGTAATGAACAAAGGTATTACAACTTTAAAACATGTTTGTATCCAGCATATTTTGATCAAATACAACTATTCACCTGTACCCTGGTCAAAACATCCCGAATAAAGGCAGGGCTAAACTTAAACATCTAAATAATATATCTATGCATAATTTAACATTGCTTACCATTAATTATACTTTATTCATTATACCAATCTATACATATATCAGTAATATATAATATCAATAAGACTTGGCTATTAACAAAGCTGTTTTGATATTGTGGGTGTTGCTTTAGGTTAGGCATTTGGGACACACTTTGTTTTGGAGGAGCCATACCAAACCTTACACCACTGCAAGCTTCACATTAAGTGTTGCTGCATGTTATTTAATTTATTGAAGTTATTTAATGTTATTTAGTGGGTATTGATGCCCCAATTACATTTTTTAATTTTTAATTAATTCATTTATTTATTTGTAAATTAGTGTAAATCCTAAATGGGTAGTAATGTGAATAAGTAGGGTAGCTATTAGTTTTACTACATTTACCTGTAGCAAGTCAGCTACTTTGCAAATAAAGTTTTTGTTTCAGATCGTCAACCCCGCCCCCCCATGACACTGGCCTTAGAAAGAAAGAAATTGTTGGATTCCAGAAAATTAATACAAATGATGTTATGATGTGTGTGTATATATATATATATATATATATATATATATATATATATATATATATATATATATATATATATATATAATGAAGTAAAGTTGTATTAGTAAACAGAAATGTACAAATGTATTAAACAATTTAAATTAATTAAATTAAGAAAAATATTGGACAAAATAAAATAAAAAATTGGTCAAAAATTGTTTTCATTGTTATATTCGGTGGCACACAGAAAATTATTCACATCTCATTTCATGTGAAGTTGCGCTACATTTTGTGTAGACTGTTGTGTTGTGTTTTATGGTAATCCATGTATTGCCATAGATTCAGTAGTTTATTTGGAAAGGTGATAAACAAGCCTTTAGCATTTACTTGTAAATGTAATATACTACTAATTACTAATTTTGCTCATGTTAGATTTTTGACTTGCATTCAATTCGGTGAGGAACATATTCTAACTTATAGAAGAGTTTGGGACATGGGACATATCTGTCTTTACTTGGGACTTGTAAACTTGAGCGTTTACCTCTGGGATTATAATAAAACCTTGAGGAATCAGGACTGCCAGGTGAGATTTATAATGGGCATGAACCTACAGCGCTGTGATACGATGTTTAATTTTATTCTGTGTTTATTTACAGGGTGATCCTGGTATTGAAGGTCCTATTGGTTACCCTGGATCAAAAGTAAGTGTTTTATAATATACATTCATCGTTTTTCAGTGACGATTCCAGATATTATATGTGTCTGACCATTTTTTTTCTGTTTTCACCTTCTCTTGTTTTAGGGAGAACGTGGTTCCAAAGGTGAAAAGGTAGGACTTTTTTATTTTTTATATGGCATATAAAAATAACTACAGGAATTAAATACTTAATGCAAATACATGCAAATATTTAATAAATTATTTTGATTTCTTTCTATTATAGGGAGAACTTGGCTCACAAGGAAGGAAGGTAAGGTCATACATTATTCAGCCTTTGTAGCTCATACATTTAATACAGATAAAACATTCAAATTATTAAGTTCTAGCACTTTCAAGTAATACCATGTTATTTGATGTCTCCTGTTGTATTAGGGAGTTGCAGGGGTGCCAGGACGCAATGGCACTGATGGTCAGAAGGTGAGAGTGGTAGATTGAAATGGATTCAATTTAATATTTAAAAAATAATCATTTTAATTGAGTCATCAATAAAAAAAACAAACATAATAATTTTTGCAGGGCAAAATTGGCCGCATTGGGGCTCCTGGTTGTAAAGGTGAACCAGGTGACAAGGTATGTGTGTGATGTGCCTTATGGAAACAAAAACCTGACAGATACACAGTATAATTACTGTGTTATTATAGTTGTTTACCCTATTAACAGGGTCCTAATGGTTATCCTGGAGATGCAGGAGACAGTGGCCCAAAGGGAGCTTCTGGAGAGAAGGTATTAGATTAATTTGACATTTTAAAAAAAATGAAGTTTTTGTATTTTTACTGTGCAATGAACTGAAATCCCCTTTGCTTCTAGGGAGATCCAGGTCGGCCTGGGAGAACAGGGCCACCTGGCCTACCAGGAGATCCTGGACCCAAGGTACATTAAATAAGTTAAAGAGAAGAATTAATTCATTAATTAATGCATACTACTACTACTACTACTACTAATAATAATAATAATAATAACAATAATCACACTTCCTGCAGGGTGAGAGAGGTAGTCCAGGCACGCCAGGAATCCCTGGGCAGAAGGGCCCTAAAGTTAGTATTTGCATATTTATTTTCCTGCTATTTTATTTATATTAAGATATGTTCCTACTTATAACACTTTCATTTTGTTTTCCAGGGGACAGCTGGAGGCCCTGGCCCTAAAGGCGACCCTGTAAGTAAAAAGCTGTATTGCCACCTCTCTCTATCCACAATGATGTGGACATACAAGTCTGAAAGCTGACCGTTTCTTTTTCTTGATAGGGAAGAAGAGGAGACTATGGACTAAAGGGAGCTCAAGGACCAGATGGGGCACCTGGAGAAAAGGTAGGTGCTGTTTAGCATGGTTTAGCCATGTGTATTAGGGGAATTATATTATCTCGGCAACCGATTCCACTGAAACAGAGCAGTAAGAAACTCATAAGTGAGAAATGGATATGTGTTTCAGGGTGAACCAGGTTCTGAAGGTCCAAGAGGGTCTCCAGGTGATGTTGGCAATAAAGGAACCAAGGTAATTATTATAATTACAAGGATTTTATTATTATTATTATTATTATTACAAGTATTCTTAATCAATTCAGAGCTAAAGGTTATATTTTATGAATGTGTTTAGGGAGATCCAGGACTTCCAGGACCAAGAGGTCCACCAGGACTAACAGGAGAGCCAGGAAGAAATGTAAGACCACAACACAATCTACTGTGTAACTCTGCAGTGAGAATGTGAATGTGAACAGCTCCAAAAATGTAAAATAATAATAATAATAATAGTTTTAGTCATATTATTCCTGTTGGAATCAGAAAGGAGTAAGTGTTACAAAACAACTTTTCTGGTTTTGGATTTTGTATTACATTTTATCGGTATTGAATTTTGGGCTTTATATTGGAGGAGCTGATCTTAAAATATTAAGAAATCTTAAATGGTCTTTCTTTGTGTTAGGGGAGCCGTGGTGACCCTGGTGATCCTGGCCCAAGAGGCGACCCAGGACCCCCAGGACCAATCGTACGTCCAACATTCCAACAAATCTCAAAAAAAAAAAATCTTCCCATATACACAAACAACATGAAGTGCTTTGTACAGCATTTAGATCCTGTGAAAAAAATTGACCAGGCAGAAAAAGACAATTTGCTGAAGGGCAAAGGAAAATGGGATATGAAAGGCACGCATATGTCTTGGGTCACGGTTACATTAGTTTCTACATGAATTTGGAGGAAAAATTTGCCTTGTTGTTTTTTACTGCTGTTTGATGCACATCTGTAAACATTAAAAAAGAAAGAAATGCCAACCAAATAATAATGTAATATGTAACGCACATAGACTGGACAGCAGATTATGCTAACTCTGTGCTAACATTTATGCTATATTACAGTTAAATATCACTTCATCCACTACATATTTTATTATTTATGCTATTATTATGTCATTTGTACACATAAGAATGAATGAAATGCAGTTTGTTACTGATATTAATTATTCATGGAGTATCATTAAAAATACAGAGTTTTTGGCTTTTTTTGCCATGTGTTTATCTGTGTATCTAAAACAATACACATCTTATCTCAATATATGATAGTCAGTCTTGTGCATGAAGGACATTTATAGCAGTCGACTATTATTTATTATTATGTAAAGAGATTTCTATTATTTTAATATATATATATTCTGAAGAGTGAGATGACATCACTGCTGAATTGTGTTCAGGTCTGAGTTTGTTTTTAAATACACTGTATAAAAGTGTGAATATTTAAGTGTTATATCATCATAGACTGAGGTTCTACTGATCATGGTAAACCCCCTTTTGTGTTCTGTTGTTTTCTGAATTAACATGCTTAGTTTACTTTTGCTAATTTGCTAACTGTACCTAGTTTGTTTCTATCGCTATCATCTGACTGTTTTAAGTGCATGTTACTGTATCTAATACCACAGGGTGACAGTGGCAGACAAGGATTCAGCTACCCTGGACCAAGAGGACCAACGGTACTGTAACTCCTATTTAGTTCAGTATGTAGAATTTATATTACTTTATATGAAGTCATTCCTGCAACTTGTTAATATCTTCTGCAGGGTGACCTAGGAGATAAAGGTAGGCCTGGAGCTCGGGGAAGCAGAGGAGACTGCGGTCCAAAGGGAGCGCCAGGACAGAAAGGAGTACCAGGAGAGCCCGTGAGCAAACCTTCATCTACTAGATTTATTTTCCTCTACTGTTCAGATCATCAGAAATGTCCATGTATGGGGGATTGGTAGTTACTGTGTATATGAAGAATAAGGATGTTCTTTATGTTCATTATTTTAGGGAGAGCCTGGATCTCAAGGTGAGCCTGGACCAAGGGGGCCTTCAGGAGACCCAGGTCGAGATGTAAGTAGATCCTCTGGACAATACTGAGATATGGTTATAGATAATACACTATAGTACTATAAACAGAAATTATACAGGCATAATACCCTCACTGTCTACTTTATTAGGAACACATGTACACCTGCCTATTCATGCAATCATCCAATCATGTGCCAGCACTGATCCTGTGTCCACTGTAGCCTCAGATCCCTGTTCATGACTAACGGGAGTGGAACCCGATGTGGTCTTCACTGTTGTAGACCATCTGCCTCAGTGTTCAATATATTGCACATTTGAGATGCTTTTCTGCTCCCCACGGTTGTAAAGAGTGATTATTTGAGTTCCTGTAGCAGTGTCAGCTCGAACCAGTCTGGCCATTCATCTCTGACCTCCCTCATTAACAAGACTTGCAGAACTGCTACTTATTGGATGTTTTTTTTGTTGTTGTTTTGACACCATTCTGTGAAATGAATGTGCATGAAAATCTCACGTCATCAGCAAATATCTGAAATACTCAAACCAGTCTGTCTGGCACCGACAACCATGCCATGATTCCATTGTTGTCCAAGAGTGAGGTCACTATTTTCCCCATTCTGATGGTTGACGTGAACATTAACTGAAGCTCTTGGCCTGTATCTGCATGATTTTATACACTGCACTGCTGCCATATAATAGGCTGATTAGATCATTACATTAATGTTTTCCTAATAAAGTGGTTAGTGAGTGCATTCTAATGAGACTATGATCAACATCATAGGATGCTAAATATCCACTGCAAACCTTACCAGGATAAAGCATTTACTGAAGAAGAAAAAGGAAGAATAAAAGAAAGTCAAATATGAGGTCAGTTAAAGACGTTTTTGGCTTTGTGCTTAGATCTCAACCTTCTTTTTGACAGGGTGATCGTGGTCCAGAGGGAGACCCAGGCCTTACAGTAAGTACAGTCCTAGAATCTTTATTTTCCAGGATTTATCTTGCGATCGGTTTAGTTTAGTAATTTGGATATTTTACATCTCCTCAGGATTGTGATGTCATGAGCTATATCAGAGAGACCTGTGGGTGTTGTGGTAAGTGACTTTTCCTGTGTCAGTCTAATTGAAATAAAGTCCATAGAAACTATTTTGACTTTCGGCTACTGTACTTACTCTTTCCCGCGCTCTTCTCTTGGCTGTTTCAGATTGTGAGAAGAGATGTGGAGCTCTGGATATTGTATTTGTGATTGACAGCTCTGAGAGTGTGGGACTAACAAACTTCACCCTGGAGAAGAACTTTGTAATCAGCACCATCAACAGATTGGGCTCAATAGCTAAGGACCCCCACTCAGAGATAGGCAGGCGCAATTTACAACTACACCTAACAGCATAATCAAAAAAAGTATATGAAGGTTATATACTGTAGGTGAATGAAGGTATATGTAGGTGTGTGTGTTCTGTCATTAAGGCTGCCAACGTTGTGCTGTCTTTTTTTTTGCAGGAACACGTGTTGGTGTGGTCCAGTACAGTCACAGCGGTACGTTCCAGGCCATCCAGCTAAACGACTCCAAGATCGATTCCCTTTCTGCTTTCAAAGATGCTGTGAAGAATCTGGAGTGGATTGCTGGTGGCACATGGACTCCATCTGCCCTGAAATTTGCCTATGACAACCTGATTCGTGATAGTCGACGTTCCAAGGCTAAAGTGACAGTGGTGGTGATCACAGATGGTCGCTTTGATCCCCGGGATCAAGACTCACTGCTAAATTACCTCTGCACGGATGACAGAATTGATGTAAATGCCATTGGTGTTGGAGACATGTTTGAAAAGGAAGAGGAATCTGAGAGTTTGAAGTCTATTGCCTGTGACAAGCAAGACAGGGTGATGGGCATGAAGCGGTTTGCTGACCTGGTGGCCGAAGAATTCATTGACAGGATTGAGACTGTTCTCTGTCCGAGTAAGTTGTCCATCTGCAAACATGCACCCTCATCTCCATTAAATGTGGATATACAGTATATAACTATCTTTTTATTGTTTCAGACCCGGTGATTGTCTGCCCTGACCTTCCATGCAAATCTGGTAAGATTCTTTGAATTTTTACAGGGTCCCTGGAAATACTCTGCTGTCTGTCATTTCTAAAAGTATGAAATTCATGAAGATTAATTTAAATTAAATTTGTCAAGGGCTTGGGTATAATTATTGAGTGGTAATGCAACCCCCTCCATCTAAAGGGGGAAATAATCTTAGAAATTATATAAGAGGAAGTAATACTGATATAAGGAGAAAAAATATAGTATTAAAGACTAATGAGAACATGCTTCAAGACGCTCAATATCCTGTGATCAGTGTAAATATCAATGTAAATATCAATGTAAATCTCGAATATTTAAAATATTTCTGAGGCTCAAAATAATAAATCAGTTGCGCAAATAGCCACTATACCAGTATTAATACCCATAACATTAATTAATGGCTTTTAAATAAACATAAAATTCTTTATAAAATTTGCACCTTTGATAAAAGTTTAAATAATTTAACCAGTCAGTCCAAGCATAGTTTGCACTGTGCTCTGTGAGCGGAGCCAGTCGCTTGGAGACTCCTAAAACTATTGTCTCGCTGCTCACTTGCAGATGTGTCATCTGAATGGAATGGGTACCCCATACATGGATTCTTTGCAGAGGAAGGGACAAACAGCGTTGTCCCAACTACTGTCCCAAACGTCTCAAACTTACTCGAGTCTCTGCAGGAGGTCAAGACCCCCGATGCCTACACCAGGGCTGTAGCCACAATGGCCTACACAGCCCAGAGAGCCAAGTTTGCCATCGGGCCAGAGAAACAGCAGTGGACTAATTTGTTCATTGACTCTTTCAGAGTTGTCTATGGCGATCTCCTGGGTGACCCTAACAAAGCCTTGGGGTTGTGTTAGGCAATACCAGCTCATTATTTGGCCAAACTGGGCTGTCAGAAAGTGGCAATGGCTTTATATTTGTGGTGGTGAAAGCTGGTTGCTCTTGGCCTCGCTGTAAGATTATGTGAAAAGAAAATGAAATTGTAATGACTAAAAACATCTCAAGCTTGCTGAACTAACATTGAGACCGCTCTATTCAGGGCTAAAATTTGAATACTAATGCACAATGGCCAGTTAGGTGATCAGTAGTAAGCATGATGATGATAATGACCTAACCATGACTTCTTCTTTTTTTAACTTAGAGGAAACTTTATGATTTTTAAGACGGAAGCCTCTTTCACCTGACCTCAGTGCCTGCTGCTTTTTGAAATACTTTTACAGTTAATTTTTATATACTTGAACAAGGCTAAGAGATAAAATTAAGGCACCCTGACTGACTGTAAAGACCTTTTCATGCCTGCACAACGTAATGTTATTATTCTGGGCTAAGCTGCTGAAACCTTCAGGATATAGGAGGCATTCTGGTTCTGCAGAGGGATATATTCGGCAGTTTTGAATAATCAGCTGTGATATCACAGTGAAAACCAAATCTCATGCTATGTGTAAATATTGCATTTTGAGTAAAACCACACCACGATTTTCTGATAAAGTTTTGCACTTTGCACAATACCGATGGGCCTTATTTCCTCTATGGCCTGTACATAGTTATAGAATACATGTTTTGCTTTCATGATTGAATACATAACCTCACTGCCATATCCATCATTTTAAATTGCTGTAGAGTACATTGTAGGAATAAAATTTTTTTAAAGCCCCTCTAGTAAAAACCTAAATATATATATATATAATATTATTATTATTGCATGACAAATAACGCATGAACCTGGACAATTTGCACCAGAAATAACCCAGCAGCTCTGACTTCAGATAAATCATTTCAACTGTAGGGAGATTAGGCAGAAAAAAAATATCCTGTGAGGTTAACAATTTAAAGAACATGGGGAATAATTTCTGTTTGTGACTGTGATTAAAGTTTGTTATGCCTGAAAGTTGATGCAAATAATGGCTACCATTACTGTATGTAATACATTAGAAATGTGCAATTAGAAAAAGAGCTCTAAGACTGCAAGAACATATTAAATAAACTTATATTGCAAACAAATGAAGTTTATAATTTAAGTTATTTCAACAGTACTTATAATTCTGTAGCGAAGGATCTAATGCAGTCTGTTAGCAGTATTTTGACAATGCAGGGTTTTCAAGCTATTTTAGAGTCAAGTTCACCCTCAGAGGACAATTTGTCATGGTGTGTAGTATTGGGGACATGGTGGTTTAGTGGTTAGCACATTTGTCTCGCACCTCTGTGTTCAAATCCCACCTCTGCCCTGTGTGTGTGGAGTTTGCATGTTCTCCCTGTGCTCCAAGCGTATCCTTCTGGTACTCCAGTTTCCTCCCCATGCTTGTACGAAGGACATATCCTCCCCCAGTGGAAATACATGCGTTGTAGGCTGATTGTCATTTCCAAATTGTCCATAGTGTGTGATTGTGCCCTGTGATGGGCTGGCACCCAGTCCGGGGTGTCCCCCACCTTGTCACTGGGATAGGCTCCAGGCTCCCACCGCAACCCTGTGTAGGATAAGCGGTATGTAAAATGGATGGATGGTATGTAGTATTCTGTTGCACAGGATTGCGTCACTTACTGTCTCCATTTTAACAGAATTCATGATATTATGTTGTTTTCCTTTTTTCACCCATCAGAGTAATGAAAGCTACAATACTCAGCGTGCAAAATGCCAATACGTATTCAACTACTGGGAATCCCTACTGATCAACTAATCCAGATCTCTGAGTGAGACACATCACTCTGCATTCTCCCTCTGACATGCATTCCCTAAAATAAATAACAGCGGTATTGTGATAACATTGTAATATCCTGGAAGAAATTTTTACACTTCACTAATCAGTGTCCATCAAACAACGTAGCATCAAAAGAAAAGATGCTGAAGAAAAGGGTCGTTCTTTCTGAATTTAGTACAAAATGGAAAGCAGAGAGGGAACAAAAGGAGCCAAACTGAGCTAGGAGAACTAGATAATGTCCGTTAGCAAATGCTTGCCTTGACCCATGTGACTACTAGTACCATGGCTAGTAAGGTCGTTAACACAAGGTAAATGTAACAGTGCTAGCTCACATCATGGTAGCTACTTGTGTTGTTGCTAACATCAGTTATTTGCCTCGGCGTCATTTTTGAAATGCTTGCCTCCTGTTGCTTTTCTCACTGGTGCAGTTCTTCTTCAGTGAATTCTGGCTTGAATATGTATAGCTGGATGTCAACCACTTTTTTTTTTTACAAAGCAAAGTGATTGCTTATTAGCCATAGCCAGCTGGCTATCTCCTGAACATACCATTCCACCATTTCCCACTCTCATATAAATATCCACCATAACCACTGGAGTCTTTCAAATTTTGCATCCACCTGCAAGATATGTAATCAGGAGGGGTTTTCCCAGGTATTGAAACTAGGAAATCTCACTACAGAACCTGCCGTGTCATCGCTGTTAGATGGAAGTTGGCATGGTTACAAGAGATGTATCAAAGGTTACATCTTTGATTTTGGCTGGATTGTCCCTGTAAGGCAGCAAAGACAGATATTTTTATGAGTTGTTCATCTGTGATCAATATTTTTGTATTTCTCTCCCACAGAGCCAGCAGTGGCCAGTTGTGTTCAGCGCCCTGTTGATCTTGTGTTCTTGCTGGATGGTTCTGAACGCATGGGATCGGATAACTTTCAGAGCGTCCGTACGTTTGTGGAGAACGTGGCTCACCGCCTGACCTTGGCTCAGGGTGCCAGGGACAAAAATAACGCCCGTCTGGCTCTAATACAGTATGGCGGTGAAAACCGTCAGGATGTGGTCTTCAGACTTACACACAATTTCACCGTCATCACTGATGGCCTTGCGAAAATGCAGTACATGGATGCGTCTTCCAACGTGGGCAGTGCCATTATCTATGCCATTAACAACATCGTGCAGAGTGGAAACACCCGCTTGGCTCGTAGCAACGCTGAAATCTCCTTTGTCTTTATCACTGATGGAATCACCGAAAAGAAGAATCTAGAAGAAGGCATAAGCTCCATGCGCCGGGCAGAGGGTGTACCCACTGTGATCGCCCTGGGCACAGATGAAGCTCTTGACAAGGAAGTGCTGACAAAGCTCGCTCTTGGAGACCAGACAGCTATTTTCAGAGGAAAAGATTACTCTCAGCTGTCCAAACCCAGCTTCTTTGAACGTTTCATTCGGTGGGTCTGCTGAGGGAGATGGGGTGTCTTAAGTTCATACTAATGTAAGGGGGGAATTGGTGTATTATTGGAGTTAGCTTGGTCATTAGGGTCATTATCTGAATTTGCAGTACGTATCTTTCATGTACGGTCTTAAATTAGATTTTATAAAACCGACTGACTCTTCAGGTTCAATAGAAAAAAAAATATCTGTGGGTTACACCCTCATTATCATGCTCACTCCATATTGTACCAATGGATTTGGGAGAAGGTACAACAAGATACTATACTCAAGTTAAATGACCAACACTTTTAAAAAAAAAATTTACTGACTGAATGTTTAAACTACAAGTTGCCAATGTAGATTTCTTTTGGTACATTTCTGTATTTTTTAACCGAGTTACCTGTATTGTTTTTTTTTATACACACTAAGGTGCTAAACTAGAGCAAGACTGGAGTTTTACCTGTATATGACATTTCCATGAGATGGTACATATCAGCAGAAACCATTCAGGGTTTAATGAAGCCTGATTTTATCTCAGTGTCAATCCTAGTCAGGTTTAATGTCAGGCTTCATGATTCAAATAAATAAATAAAAAAAGTCCCAAGTTTATCATCATGGTTTTACTTAATTAACACAGGGAACCAGTCACACAACAGCTTCTTCTATGAGTCACAGACACAAAAAAAAATAAAAAAAAATCAGTAATTAATCAGAGTTCACTTCTGCTTGGATACATGCTTAAGAGTTGGCAATGCGTTTCAAGTTAAACTTTCATATTAAATGATTATTAAAAGGTATGTTCATGTACTTAGTTATAAACAACGGAATGAGCACAATTGATAAGTTGTTTTCTTATACAGACACTCTAATTAGATGTAGTCACAAAATTTTCTAATTCCATGAAGATGAAATCAGTATTTTCAAATTCTGTAGGCACTTGAAGGATGAAATCCATTACTTTTTGTCAACTTCAGTGTTAGTACAATAAATCAGGTTGTGGTCAATTGAATTTATGTCACCGTGTTTGTTTTTATTGTTATTAACATACACAACATAAAATGATGAACTGTTCACCAAGTCATGTTTTTGAGAAACAGCATAAATTTGCACTGTTAAACCGGATTCGTTCATTCCACTCAAAAAATTTGAGGAAACTAATTACCTCAAAATTTTTAAGTTGGTAAATCAATTTCTTTAAGCCAAATACACTTAAATATAACAAAAATGTAACTGAAACTTGTTATAGTTAAATGTATTTGGCTTAAAGAAATTGATTTATCAACTTAATAATTGAGGTAATTAGTTTCCTCAAATTTTTTGCGTGTGTGTGGGGGGCACTTTATTCTGCATGAGTGTTGAGATCACACACAATCACACACACAAAGAACCCAATTTATAGTCTTAGCTTACAACATATTGAATTTCATGCTGAATTTATTACTGCCGAGCTGCTCCTGTTGTTTTTTATATTTCATGAAAAATTGGGTTTGTCTCTTAGTCTAGAAACTGCTACTTACTTACTACCATACTAAACTATATACAGTATGTACACATGGTATGTTACCACATGGTATGAAAGCATCAAAAGTTGTCAAGCACCCTTAAAAACAAATAAAATCTCCTGTTTCACAGTAATGTTGTTTAATATAGCTTTGTTCTTTCGAAAATGCAACAGTTTGTGACTATTTTCCATCATCGTTTGTCTTTTATTGTGAACATAATGGATCCTGCAACTAATTCCAGTGAAATCAATGTCCATGTGATTGAAAGAAATTCAGGCACCTTTCAATCAACCTAGTTAACTTAGCCTTAATGTGAGCTTAAAGATAACATTAGACTGTCAGAACAACTCACTTTGTGTTAAACTTGATGTTAAGTCAGTTGGTGTAATGGATTTTCTACCAAAATACTAAATGACAGAAAAATGTTCATTGTTTCTTTACACTCAAGTCAATAAAGCAGAGAGTGTTAGTACTAAGAGGAAAATGGTGAGGAAAGCAAGCACATACAAAGCAATATAGAAGAGACAGAACAGTGGCAGCAAGGTGCGTTGATACAGGAATATTGTACCAGTGTTTGAGGATCACAGAGAGGAGAAACCAAGCCAACAGCAGAAAACCAGGGGTTTGCATGAAACTGTAATAATTACACAATAATTACACTAAAATCTATCAGACATTAAATTGTTTTCTAGAAAGCACACAATTCCTCCTTCCCCAATACCAATATTAATTAAAATAGGAGAACAGAAAAAGAAATAGGCAGCAGTTTATAAACGTTTAGGAGTGATAAAGCCACAGAGCACTGTGAAAGTAGCGAGTTAACTACCCTTACATTGCTTACACCATTACTAACAAAACCAAGAGAGGAAAAACACACAGCATGGTATGACAATGCTACAGCCCAGAAACGTAGATACATGCAGCACATCACTGACAGTTGTGTAAGGTGATTACACATCTGAGTGAAATATCCCCTAGGTTTTGTGTGCATTTGGGTTTATATTTTCCAGCTGGCGTCGCTGACATCCTTAACACACCCGCCCCCCCAATAGTACAAATGAAAGTGCAGTAGCTAATATTGAATCACGGTACATTAGGTCCAAGGTATGATGTGCATAAAATGCATCCATAAACAACAAAGTGGGTGAAAATCATTTATCATCAAATCATTAACATCATTATCATTATCGTTAAAATCATTATCATCATGTTGCTCCCATTTCAGAAAGCTAGAAGGCCAGCAGTGGCAGCTCACCCACAGGGGCAAGTAGGGCAGATCTCCACCAAATACACTCTTTATCAGGATTAGCCAATCATGTAGCAGCAGTGCAATGCACAAAAAAAAATCTTACAAATACAGGTCAAGAGTGGAGGCAAATGTGATCTTAGTGACTTCAACCAGGGCATCGTTGTTGGTGCCAGACAGGCTGGTTTGGGGGTTTTTGGGGGATTTATGCATAGAATGGTGCAAAAAAACAAAACAAAATATATATTCAGTGAGCAGTAGTTCTGTTGATAAGAGAGGTCTGGATAGTTGAAGATTGGAAACCATGACAAGGTCTTTTTCACCTGATCACACCAGGAGCAATGGAGCAGTCAGGGCATTTAATGCCACCCATCTTTTAGAGGTTATAATAACGTATAAACACCATACACACTTTAAATCTCATTGGTGGTCTGCTTTTTTGCATTTTATTTACTTAGGAAAAAGGACATTAGTCAGAATGTCACGAAATAAACGTAATGGACGTTAGGATGGATGCAAAGGCAGATAAGAGCTTTTATTTAAAGAGAGGCAGGCAGACAAATCCAAATAATCAGAAGATAGTACATCAACGAACAGGCAATGGGTCAGGCGATTGGCAAACAGTCATAAATGACGCAAAACCAGAAACAAGAACAAAACCAGAATCAAGAACGAGATCAAAACAAGACAACAAGAACCGATAACAAATGCTTGGTATACAGAAAATTCACGTAATATTTCACAAAGTCATAGGGTTAGAACAGTCTCTTATATACGGTGGTTGTGTGTGTGTGTGTGTGTGTGAGATTGGATGCAGGTGTGTGTGATTAGAATGAGTGTGAGTGTTCTGTATGTGTGTATGTGTTGTGTGTGTGTGATTAGAATGAGTGTGAGTGTTCTTAATGTATGTGTGTATGTGTGTGAGAGAGAGAGAGAGAGAGAGAGATTGGATTGGATTGGATTGGATTGGATGCAGGTGTGTGTGTGTGTGTGTGTGTGAGAGAGAGAGAGAGAGATAGATTGCATGCAGGTGTGTGATTAGAATGAGTGCGAGTGGTGTGTGTGTGTGTGTGAGAGAGAGAGAGAGAGAGAGAGATTGGGTGCAGGTGTGTGTGATTAGAACGAGTGTGTGTGTGTGTGTGTGTGTGTGTGTGTGTGTGTGTGAGTGTGAGTGTTCTGGGAATTGCAGTCCATGGCGGCCATGTTTGTATGCTGCCATGCAGTATGGGAAATGTAGTCCCTGGTTTGCTGTGACATGACACAGAAGACATCACTTGATTAGAATCATGTGGGACTGTGGGACGCTGTGACCATTTCTGAGACCTAAAATGAGATATAAAACAAAATTAAACTTAGCCACCAGAGGTAATTAATCCCTCAGGAAATAAACAGTTGAGTATGTTAATGCTTCCTATGCTAGATTTATTTTAATTTTTTTTGTCTCAAAACTCAACCCTTGAAAATCTCAATAATTCAATAATTTACAATCTTTATCCATTTCCTGGTTACCATTGTCGTTTATTTGTTTTGTTTTTTTGTTTTTGTTTGTTTTTAGAGCGAGAGAGAATCTAAATAATTTGTTTTAAATTAGCCATTATTTATTATTTTCAATCTACAGCAGAAACAAAAAATAGGGATTGTTTTCTAGTTACGCTTCGCCCTCCCTCCCTCCCTCCCTCGCGCATGCGCAGTGTGTCCAGGACAACCACCCAGTCTGCAAGAGGAATTGTACAGACGCTGAATAAAGTGAGTGTATTTAGAGCGTGCGGTTTGTTTTCCGCTGTTCTGTGGAGGGTTTTTACAATGGTTTTATGTGTAATGATTTAAATACAGCCTCCATGCAGGAGTCTAAACGATGTTTCTGATGTGTTCAGCGCTTTAAGATGGCCAGCAGAACCGAGTCCATCAAGGACCTTTGCACCCCAGCTTTCGTTGTGGACCTGGACATTGTGAGAAGAAACTCAGACGCGATGCAGGACCGCTTCCTGAGGCTCGGAGTGCAGCTCCGACCTCACATGAAAACCCATAAGACACTGTGAGACTGATTAATACACAAGTGGGTTTTGTTGTGTATAAACACAAGCCAGTTATCCACTTTACCAGGCCAGTGTAGAAAGTGTGGCTTCTTCAAACCAGTTTCTCACTTACAGCGACTCTGAACAGAATTCCACAGATCTGTTTTATAAACCTTATAAACCATGTATTTAAATGCACAATGACATTCTGCCTTTTTATTAGAGCCATGGAGCTTTTTATCCCTGAGATTTCCACTGACCGGACACAGTAGATTCCAGTAAAGGTTATTTCTTGGATTTGCTTTTGAGTTAGTGGGGTAGGGATTAAACCTGTTCAGGTCACACACACACACACACACACACACACACACAAAAAAAAAAAAGCATTGAGTTAATGAGGTCTGTATGTGGAATCGTCTTGTTAATACGAGAAGTCGGAGGAAAATGGCCGGAAGGATAATAATAACTCTTTACAACTGTGGTGAGCAGAAAAACATCTCAGCATGCACAAAACATCAAACCTTGAACTGGACGGGCTTTTTTTTTTCTAGTCTAGTACTGTCCAGTTTGGGTGTTTTGTTTATTTTCTCTTTTTAAATCGGCATGATTTTTTGCGCTGCTGTTCATGTACAGATGTTCGTAATAAAGTGGTTGGTGGGTGTATATCTAAGAAATCAATCATAAATATAACCGATTTGGTTGTGGTTTGGGAACCACTTTGCACTTGCACTTGCAGTGCACATTTTAGTGTTTCGCCTGCTCTAACACACCCGTTCCAACTCTGAAAGGATGTAGCTGCTTGCTTGAATCAGGTGTGATGGGAGCAGGAAAAACACAAAAATGTGTGACTTCTAATATTGCATTGTCCACAAGCATAGTGTTGCTTTATTATAATGATGCATTTCTATTTTCTCTCTATCTCTCTGGGCCTCAGTGAATGTGCAGACATCATGACCAGGAACTCACGAAGGTGCATTGTGGTGTCCACGTTGGCCGAGGCTTCTTTCTATGCTGATGGTGGTTATGATGATATCCTTTATGCATATCCAGTAACCTCTGACAAAGTAAAGCGCTGTGCAGAGTTGTCTGAGAGGCTTTCTTTATTCCATGTACTGCTGGACAACAGCTTGGCTCTGCAAGAGCTGAAGGCGAGACCACTGAAGCAGGGTAAAGTCTGGCATGTGTGGTTGAAACTGGACTGTGACAATGGTAGAGGTAAGATGTACAGCATGTAGGTGACTCTTACGTTTGTATAATATTCTGTAGATGTATATTGGGCTTCGGTCGTTTATCTTTTAGTGAAGTTGTGTGTGAATATTTGCATAAGCCAAACCAAAATACAATTTTCTGCCGGATTTACAAAAGCTTACCTGCAACAGCTCATTTGCATTTAGTGATGCCCACAAAACTCCATAAAAGGTCATGTGGAAAGGCAGCTGTGAGCACAAAATGAAAGATCAAGGTAAACTCGAAATGAACGATGAGAATAAAGGCAGAAGTGGAAGCTATTTTGACTCACTTCTATGCCAGTAAAAATATTGAATAATATGTAATATTAAAAATAATAAGCATGTGCTAAATCTTCCGTAGGCTGAGGAATTTCTTAACGGCTTAATTGAATGGTTAGTTTTATTTGTCTTAATTTGTGGGTTTGTGTTGGCTCACTTTCTTTATTTTTCACATTCTTTAGTTGATGGCAATAATATAAAATGACTGGTTTTCATAAACAGTTCTTGATGGTACACTTAGTCCTGAACCGAGTGAACTAGCATGAGGATGTGTTTTTGATAGCGCCTCCAAAGCATGGATAAGGGCGTCTGCTAAATGCTATAAACATAATAATAATAGTGAATTTAAACTCAACAGTATATTCCAGATATTAAAGTGCAGTAATTCATGCGAATAATGTGATCTGAAGTTGGTCCAGTTGAGGTTTACGTTAGTTAGTCTTCTTATGTGTACATTTACACACACTCAGGGTCATGAGTAGGGTACTAACGATTTCCCGAATTGATGGGATATTCCAATTTGAAATATTTTCATACTTCATTTTCTGTTCTATTTGATAGCGGGCGTACCTCACTCCGATCCTGCTGCCCTGCAGTTAGCCAAGGACATTTCAGAGACAGAAGGGGTGGAGCTTACAGGAATCTACGCTCACTGTGGAAACACCTACGGCTGTAAGGGGGAGGTGGAAATTAAGGCTGTTGCCCAGGAAACGACAAATATTGTGCTGCAGTTTGTGAAGAAGTATGCTTACCATGCCTTGCTTTTCAGAGAGTGCTGTATTGTTTTAGATTCCTAAAAAAAGTGCTAGTTATTACAATTCGCTAGATAATGTTATTGCCTTCCATGCAGTAAAATGCTCTGTTTCTCCTGTCGTATGTTACAGGCTAAAAGCTGTAGGAATCCATGACGTGCTATCTAGCATTGGTTCTACTCCTTCATGTAGCCACCCAGTTTTAGACATGGCTATGTTAAGTGAGGTCCATCCTGGAAATTATGTATTTTACGGTCAGTAGTATGTGCAATATAACTTTCTCTGTTGGGCATTTAGATTTACAAGCATTTGCAAAAGTTCCTTGTATATTGCATATCTGTTGTGTAGATGTGCAGCAGTCGCTCATTGGCTCCTGTAGACATGAGGACATTGCAGTGCGGGTGCTGACAAGGGTCATAGGTCACTACCCACATAGGAACCAGCTCCTGGTCGACTGCGGCTGGGCCGCCTTGAGTCATGATGGTGGAGGCCGTTTGCCTACAGGCTACGCAATCATCGAGAACCATCCAGAACTAAAGTAAGAAATACTATGATGGGCATTAGGACTAATGTTAATAATTGCTGGATCATGAACTTATTGTAAGATTTAAAGAAAGCTAAAACTACAAGGAACCAGTCATGGTTGTGTAATTAATTACTTGTATGGGAATTGTTAGGCTTTTCTGCAAAGGATATGCAATTACTTGTGTGAAAAAACGAATTGCCTACCTAAATTTAGGCCACTCTTAGCAGCAACAACTGAATGAACTTTGTTAAGAAGAATTTCTGGGAATACAAAATATTCTCATCTTTTTTTCTTAAGTTAGAAAATAAAAAGAAAATGGCAGTTAAGAAGAATTTTATTCTTAAGAATGTAATGTAAAAAGTGTAATGTCCTCTGGTGTATTATAACTTCAGCATGCTGTGGATTCACACAGTTTCAGGATATTTGTATGCACAGATGATATCAAGTTTCTGAGATTTTTATTTGTTTGGTAGATTGGTGTCAATGACTCAGGAACATGGCAGAGTGGAGCCTATCTCTGGAAAACTGGATTTCAGTCAGTTCCCTCTGGGCTCCATGCTGTCCCTCATGCCTTACCATGTGAGTCACCACTGCTTCATATTCACATACAGAGCACCAGTGCAGTTCAACTCATTACCAACATTTAACTAGTACAGGTTAAGTACATGAGCCCCATTCAGGAAAATCAAGCAAATATTTAATATTTTGAATATTGAATTCAGTAATATTAAATTGGTACTGTCAATTTAAATGCAGTACAATACTGGCAGTACACTACATACAGACAATTTGCATACACAATATGTAATACAGTTTTTTGTTTGCTTTTGGGGAGGGGGTCTAGCTACTAAATAGTTCATTCGATCTGCAAAATGACTAGTTATAGACTAGAAAGGCTGAGAAACTGATACCAATAATGTGGGATAAGGAGTGTTTTCTGGTGCCTAAATTAATCTATATCAAAATACATCAATATTTTAAAAATGAACATAATAGAAATCAAATATATGAAATGGTTTATTGTGTTATCGCATTATCTCTCATTTTGAAAATTTCTGACTTTAAACCAAAGTAGTATTCTGTTACTATAGCAACAGATTAGTGAGATTAATCTGTTTTTTTTGTGTGTGTATTTTGGTGTGTGTTGTGGAGAACTCTATAGAGTCGAGTTCTCCAAAGCACACACCAAAATTCACAAAAGAATTGCTTAATCTCACTCTGAATATTTGAGGAAAATTTATGAATAATTTACTTCACTTAAAGCTTAGATTTGGCTCCTATTTTCCATTCCCCAGTGAGCA
This sequence comes from Ictalurus furcatus, assembly GCF_023375685.1. Taxonomy (NCBI): domain Eukaryota; kingdom Metazoa; phylum Chordata; class Actinopteri; order Siluriformes; family Ictaluridae; genus Ictalurus; species Ictalurus furcatus. The sequence continues at coordinate 8,718,572 of NC_071264.1, read as the reverse complement.
CATGGACATGAAAACAAAAAAAAAAGGCCATTGCAGTTTCTCTTAAATAAAAGCAGCCATTTTATGTATAAAGAACCACTTTTTAGGGAAATACTGCCCTCTGCTGTGAGTTGATGCTCTAGAGTTCTTCGCCCTGTAAAAATGCCTTCTTTCTGGGAAACGTTGCAATCTAATTCCTAAATCTAAGCACAGAATTAACAATTAGTGTGTGAACAAATTTGGTAAGAAAGCTTATATTTGTTCAGGACATTGTATTTACATGCATGCTTGTATGATATCCAAGATGGTTAGAAATAAGCTGTTGGAAATGGTTCTGAAGAAAGAGAAGTGCAGCCACGACTGAGTGGTGGGCCACCCAGACGGTTACCTTAAGACCTAGTAGAGTATTCCAGTTTGCTCAATTCCTTGCCAGTAATAAAGTTGTCACCTCATAACTTGATCCTTATAAAATGTCCCTGCTACTTCACATTTCTCCTCTGGCCATTCACATTTATTAGAATGACCAGGTGGCGTGGCAGTACTCCAGTCAGTCTCAGAACTTCCATCTCATATTTAGCCTGGAGTTCTACTTCTTTTCTCCAGGGTAATTTCCTTTGGAAACTGTCCGTCATTTTTACCCGGCATCCAGCAATGGCATGTGAGGCAACTAAGTTATCCTCATGTGTTAACAATTCCAGTGACCTACAGCTCTTCAGTGCTATATCTCCCACTGCTTAATAGTGCCTGTAGGATTTCTGTACCCATTGTGTCTGCGATTATGGTCATTATCTCATTAAAGGATCAGGGGCAACTCTGCTCTGTGTTATGGAGACCATCCACAGAGCACTTTGTGAATAAATTTCTTTATATTTAGCTGCACGCGACATGGATTTAGGCACGAGGCTTCATCAGTCTGTGACACCAATGAGATCACTGGCATCTGAGGAATTAATCACAATCTTAGTGCTTCTGCATCTTCAGGTCGCAGACGCTACATCCAGTAAAGGCACTTGATCTTACTCTTCCATGGACTGCCCTTTTCTGTTCCTGCTACCACAGCATGGTGAAGGAACTTACCTTTTTCTTTCTAGCAGGCTCTGTAGCCATATGTACTTCTTGCTTCACCGCAGCATCAGAGAAACATAATGAATGGCCAGCATTATTTCCATATTCTGCATTTTACGTGCCACTACAGTATCTGCTTTTTGCTACAGTTAGTTGAAAGTCTCTGTATGTGCTTGTTGAGGATGCTCAGGTCCAAAACAGCTCGAGCACTCATCATGTCTGTCATTTATGTCAATGTGGCTTGGCTGAGGAAACCATTAGCCATCATACCCTGACATACTAATTGTGGGGAAAGTTAGCAAGGTTAATTCATTCACACAAGAATTTATGGACCTCTGATACAAGCCGTCTCAAATAATAGGCCACATGTCTCATTTGCTGATTAGTTGCTGAAACTTATTAGTTGCATTGACTTATTAGAATAAGTCAATGCACTTTGATGGTGCAGATGATGATGATGATAATAATAACAAGTTTTGTCTCGTTAGCAAGAAGCAAAGGATTTAAGCGCTATACTTGACATATTTAAATCCACTTCCTCAACTCCTAGACAAGGCAAGAAGGTCTTGTCGGGAGATCTCGAGTTTGAATCTTAACGATGCAACAGTCATCGGTCCCCGGGAGCCAAGGGAGCAAAATTGGTCTTGCTCTCTGGGTGGCATACTCTCTCCCCTATCATTAACAGCAACTGTAGCCAATAAAGCGCATTTGTGAGCTCATGTATGTAGAGTAGGACAGATAGCACTTTCATTCTAGCGTGCTACACTGCCCTGTGATTTAAATAATGGCAAAATATATGATTTCTGTTTGTGCTGAAACACAGGTGTTCAGTCAGAATAACTTTGTATTGATTTGCATTGGAGGGCATGGTGGCTTAGTGGTTAGCACGATTGACTTGCACCTTCCGGGTTGGGGGTTGGGACATGCGCAATAGGCTGATCTCTGAATTGTCCTTAGTGTGTGAATGGGTGGTGAATTTGCTCCGCAATGGGTTGGCACCCCATCCAGGGTGTCCCCCGCCTTGTGCCCCGAGCCCCCTGGGATATCCTCCAGGCTCCCCGTGACCCTGTGTAGGATAAGCGGTACAGAAAATGGATGGATGGATGGATGAATGATTTGCACTGAGCTTTCTCTCTTAGGAGAACAATGGCATGGCAGCAAAAATTTTCCAACAGCATAATAACCACAATTGTTTCCTTTAACTTGACACCAATTTGTCTGCCATTATTCACATTATTCACTTTATTATGTCTGATGGTTTGGTTTAAATGCACCGTTAACATCAGATCAGAAATGAGGTTCCGTTCACATAAGGCTTTGGAAAAATATAGAAGGTATACAGGATTGTTGAATATTCATCACCTGAAACCTCTAAGTAGCTATAGTATGTATTCCCTGGAAATTCTAATCAAATCAATGTTAAATCTTAAGATAGGCCTGCACACCATGGATTGTGTTTTTGGTAAGCTTGTTATATCAGTTAGCTTGCATCCCATTTCCCAGAAATAAGGTTTGTTTTCATTTCTTAAAAGATGCTTTCATTTAAAGTATGCTGTCTTTGCAAATGAGCTTATTTTAGTTTAAATAAATTATAGCTGAATTGAGGTTTAGTCTGTTTTATTTAAAATGAGCTCTTTTTGTTTTATTTTCAGTTGAACCCATTTTTAGATGTTAGTCCTGAGTCAGTGTTGAGATCAAATAGTCATGAAATTCAGTTGCTGATCCTCACTAGCATTGGTAACTGCTGGTGATTTTTACAAATCCAGTGTTAAACACCTAATAGTGTTTTAATATAGACAGTCATACTTTTAAAGTGCTCTAGGATTGAGTCGTACATTGAAGCCTGATTAGCTCGGCTCAGCAGCCTTACGTTAGGGCTCAATAATCATGTGATATTTTAAGGCGTGAAGTGAGGTCTTGGGTGAATGCACATCATATAGTATTTATATGATGGTGGAAGTATTAAAATACAGGGAAGTTTAGCTGTTTACGTACAGGGGAGGTTGTATAGAAGATGTGTGACTGTTATTCTGAAATTCTCACATTGTATAATAACCATTAACATTTATACAAGTTATTTTGACTATTGACTAATCAGGATTATTATGCTAAAGACACTAATGGATTACTGTGATTTTATAGGCTTGTGCTACAGCTATGATGCATCCAGTCTACATTGTCCATTCCAAAGGAAAGGTTGTAGGCACTTGGACACCCACACGTGGATGGTAACCAGCCAAAATAAATAAATAAAAAATAAAACACAGCAAGACTTCTTTCAGGAGTACTTATTAATCATTCAGCTATTAAAAAAGGGGAGAAATGGTTTAGTAAATAACAAAAATTTGAAGAATGTGTTCAGTTTGAACTTTATTAACGGTTGGGGTATAGCAATGAAAATGAATGAACTAAATCAGCGTTTCCTATGATCTATAAGATGGTACAAGGCTCATCAGATCGAGGTACCTAAAAGATTTTCTGTGCATTTTAAAATCAAATAAACTAATGAAAACACTGATCTGTTTTCACAGAAGTAAAAATTTTACCCTTGCAAGGTTAAAGATAAACGCTAAAAAATGTTCTTACCGCACATTATTGTACAGACCTACACTACTGTACTGTATGTACTGTATATCACCAAAAGAATACGAACACCTGACCATCACACCCATATGTAGTTCTTCCTCAAACTGTTACCACGACATTGCAAGCACACAATTGTACAGGAACTCTTTGTGTGCTGTAGGGTTACAATTTCCTTTCATTGGAACTAAGAGGCCCAAACCTGCTCCAGCATGACAAGGCCCCTGAGCACAAAGCGAGGTCCATGAAGACATGGTTTGTTAACGGTGAAGTGGAAGAACTCCAGTGTCCTGCACAGAGCCCTGACCTCAATCCCACTGAACACCTTTAGGATGAACTGGAACACCGATTACACTCCAGACCTCCTCGTCACCCCGACATCAGTGTCTGATCTCACTAATGCTCATGTAGCTGAATGATCACACATCCCCACAGCCACGCTCCAAAATCTAGTGGAAACCCTTCCCAGAAGAGTGGAGGTTATTATAACAGCAAAGGGGGACTAAATCTGGAATGAGATGTTCAGAAAGCACATTTGGGTGTGATAATCAGGTGTCCACATAGTTTTGGCACTATAGTGTAACTGTATGAAAATGGGTGTAGTAAACGTGATCCCAGGAGGCTGTGGTGCATAAAGATAGAATCCCAAAGGCTTCCTCACTCTACTATATTTTATTTTAGGTGTGTACTTATCTGTGTACGTAATGCATAGGCTGCTCCTCTCACCACATGATGCAGTGTGTCTACAATTCCACTGCTAAACAAACGTGTGAATCAAGAACTCATTGATTTTAAGCTATGTTCATTAGATTTTTATTGACTAACTACACATGTTTTAGTGTAGAATATGAATGGTCTCGTTAAGTATAAACGCACAAATGCAGTTCTCAAATGTATTTTGATTTATGAATGTGCAAATGTTGTTAATTTTTTTTTCCGATGTTAGATTTGTATTATTAATAAAATGTATGAAAATCCACAAGTAATTCTTTAAAAATATATATAATTTCATGTGTATAGCACATTTTCTGAAATACATTTTCATATGCAATAGTTGTATTTCCAATAAGTAACAATTCCTCTATTTCTGTTGATTATACTATTGGGTATGTAATAAGGAAAGGACTAAAACTCAGGGGAAGGATGTACTATGTTAAATTCACATGTGGTTAAACAATACTGCACTGTGTTCAGTGCTATTTGATGTTAGCGCTCTAACTTAATTAACAGGGAGTTTTTTTGTCTTAGTTTTTTCTTTTAAATGTATAGCTCTTTAACATTTACAATTAATTTACTATTCATTTTGGTGGGTCATGTTAGTGAAGTGTCCATTGTTTCAGACTTCCTTCCTTCCTACATCCTTCCAGTTCTGTTAGTATGTTTCTTTGTGAACACACTGGGTGATTAAAGTGCCAGGACCGTTTCTAGTTAGGTGAAAGGTGTTGGCAATTCTGGGGGAACACATGACCTCCAGTAGGCGGTCATGTGTAGGAAACAAAATATTTTATTTTATTATATGAGATTTGGGGGCTCAGCGCAATATACACTATAATCGTGAAAGTATGTGTTCACCTGACCACTGCACCGTCATGTGGAAACACTCAAAAATGTAGTTATCTTGCAATATTTCTGTGTAATAATTCATATAATTAGGATTATACGAATAACCTATTGTTACCTATTATTATTGTTCCTAACAACCTATTGATATTATTAGTATTCCTCTTATTATTATTCTCCTTATCTCCCTAAAGTGCCCAGTAACTCAAGATCTGAATGGTAAAAAGTTTTGAAATTTGTCACATTGGCGCACGGTGGCTTAATGGTTAGCACGTTAGCACGTTCGCCTCACACCTCCAGGGTCGGGGGTTCGATTCCCACCGTGGCCCTGTGTGTGCGGAGTTTGCATGTTCTCCCCGTGCTGCGGGGGTTTCCTCCGGGTACTCCAGTTTCCTCCCCCAATCCAAAGACATGCACGGTAGGCTGATTGGCATGTCTAAAGTGTCCGTAGTGTATGAATGGGTGTGTGAACGTGTATGTGATTGTGCTCTGCGATGAATTGGCACCCTGTCCAGGATGTACCCTGCCTTGTGCCCGATGCTCCCTGGGATAGACTCCAGGTTTCCCCGTGACCCTGAAAAGGATAAAGTGGTATAGAAGATGGATGGATGGATGAATTTGTCACATTGATATTACAGGCCATGAGTATTTCCCACAACACAAATGGCCCACATGAGCCCATAGATGGCGCTACAGGCCCCACCCAAATTCTAGGTGATTTTCCCTCAACTCCATAAGTCCAAAATGTCTGTAAATTGGTATAGATGCCTTATTTCTCATGGTGAACAAAAAAGCTATTGGGACCCATAAATTCCGCCATGATAGATTTTCTAGTACATTGAAAATTTGTCCAAAATTACAAAAATCTTATCTTCGTGAACAATAGGTCCAATTGACTTGAACTGTGGAACATGTATGTGGGATACATGTCTTTCTAGAGGCTGATAAGCAATAAGGAGTCAAATAAAAATTGGCCAAACTATTTACATATGGGTGAATTGACAACTGTTGCACATATTTCTTGTGTCCTTAAATCAATGGAACATTAACCCATGGACTTGATCTGTGCTACACACAAAGAGGACACTACAGTATGTTACCATATGTGATGGTAACCTCATATCTCCAAAAACAGTGGCATTAAAAGGAATAATAATTTATAGTTAACACTAAAATAATGCTTTAGACATCCGCTAGTCATAAAACGGATACTCTGATTCGATCGCCAGTTTACATGAAGACTCTTGACAATGTTGAGTGACAAATCTGAGAAATGGGTGAATGTAAGATGAAAAATAGATTTATTGTGAATATCTGAATTATGCATGCTCAGATAAATGCTAGTGCACTCTGCCAGTGGATATCTCCCTTCCTCCACAGTCTGTGCGAGCTCCAAAATTCTCACTGACTCCTCAGGCCCTTTACACACGCATGAGCTTGGGGCCACGCACACACATCCATGGCTTTAAGGCAAGGGTGGGCTGACTGTCTATTAGGCATACATTCTGTGGCTGTTTTGGCCACAGCTAAACAGTAAGTCGTCTTCTCCAGAACCATGAAGCTTGGTCAAATTTGTTCTACTGTAGCACACTGAAACCAGAAACTAGACTTACACTTCTCAGTTACCTATTATAAGCATGCTCCTAAACAGAGTACAGGTGGAGATACAGGCCACGCCTCAAAGTTGACACGTTCAAAATGATGGCATTTCAACCCCGCCAGGCCAAAATGTCTGAAAGTTGGTATGCATGCCTTGTTGCTCATGGGTAACACAAACATCTCATTGTGGATTTTTTTTTTCTACAAATGATCATTTGTGAAAAACGACCCAAATGAACTTAAAATCTGCCACTGATCTAAATGTGTTGAAATGTTGTATCTGTGGGATACATTTCTCTACCATGTCAATTTTGAAATTGTTGGCAGTCTTGAGGAGGAATCCGCCATTGCTGCTTGCAGCTAAATTTGACTATTATTACTGTCTTAATAATGCAAGATTAACCTGACAATAAACCGAAAACATGTGTAGCGTATGTATGTATCATCTCACACTGATTCATTTTGGCGTATAACGCATAATTCTGTGTCCAAGGACGTGAAGAGTTAAGAGTAGAAGGTCTGAGTTGTCATCTAGTAATTACGGTAATTCCGACATGGCGTATGGTGTGATGGTCAGGTGTCCACATACTTTTGGCCATGTAGTGTATTATAGGCCAACATCTGACATAGCAGTGATGTATATGTTTATTTTATGTGAGGTAAAGATAACATTAGACATTAGCCAGTGGTGTAATACACAATCTGCATCATAATATTAAATATGAAGTGGATCACGTGTCTACAGGGTGGATCTCACAATAATTGTGATCCTGGTTATGGATCTAGTCCTGTATATATTTAAAAATGTACCACAAAAAAAAAAAAAAAAAAAAGGGTGAGCAAGTGTGTGATTTCAGACACAGAGAGCACATAGCATAAATAGCTCTTAGGCGCGGGAGAGCTCTGTCCAATCAGGTCGCGCTAACTTCTCGGCTGACCAATAGCAGCGTAGTGCGCACCGAACCTGAGGAGACTGGCGTCACTTCACTGAATCGATTCTTTCGAGCAAATTCCATCTAAACGAATCGAGCTTTGTGACTTGTTTTCTCGGCGTGAGCATCCAGAAATATTGTGTTGGCTACAATCCCTACCCTTAGAGTAACTCACTCACACTGGCCTGCATGCTGTGAATTCGGGTTAAAAATAAAAATAAAAAAAAGAATAGAAATTTGCTTAGGAATCGATTCTTTCAGACTCCGTAAAGATCCGGTTCTTTCAGGAGTCGACACAGTCATCAGCGAAGCTGCAAATGTGAGAGAGAGAAAGAGGGGGGTCAGATAGATGTCAGCACCAGAGGATTGTCATGTGTTGACTTTGACGCGCTCGCGGTAGTAAAGGGTCTTGCGGTGTCGCGTGCTCAGTAATGTTATGCGTGGCTGCGAGCGCCGAGCTGGTGCGGGGAAATTGCGTGAGGACGCTCCGGAGCGGCTGCGCACTGCAGACTGGGCCGGTGCACGCACGGAGAGCTCCTAACACCAACCTCAAAAAGCCTGCCCTCTTCCTATGCGCTTCCTCTGCAGCATCCCACTGGTATGTAGAAATCACACGACTGCAATATATAAGGACATGTGTGCGTCCTGGGAAACGTTCATGACGTCATTTAGAGAATTTAATCAGAAAACAAAAACGGCATTAGAAATAAGTAGCTTGTTTCTATTTTGAGCGCATTTTAAAAAAAACAACCGATCATGATAAGGAACGCAGCGACCTGTAGCGTGATCATCACCTCCCACTGAGATTAAAGCATAACAAAGTCATGATCTTAATTAGCTTTCCTAATGAAGCACACTGCATTCAGATGACCAGAGTGCTCTGTTTACTCACACGCACACGTGAGGCTGCAGGCATCTACACTGCAGACCCTCAGTGGGAGACCTTCTGAGATGGGCACAGTGCCCTAGAGATCAAAGACACAGAGAAGATCAGTATCTCTGAGAACACAATGTTCTGTCAGACTGTACTGCTCCATATGCATCCTATTCCTCCACCAGCTTAGAGCACACAAGGAGCTTCCTACTGTACCTAAACAAATGCATCAGCACCAAGGACTCTATTGCACATAGTGCATGCAGCAAAGACGCCTGCTGAGACCAAGCCACATAAGGGCAGAGTGCACACTAGCTGGATAACTTAACAGGATTGAGCGATTAGAAGCACCTTGCTGTTCAATTCAACACAATGTAGCACCACGTTTGTGAATCATGCTCCTACGTGCATTCATGTGCACGTGCGTTTCCGTTGAACAAGAACACTTAAACCACCGTGTTTGTGTTTTAACAGTACAGTAAGACGTGCCGAGGTTGTTTGCGTGTATATGGGCATTACTGTACTTCACAACACACAGAAGTATGCCGTGTACTGATCTGTCTGCTGCTGCTTTTGTCAGATAACCGCATATCGATTCATTCCAGTGCACTTCATGGATCTCTCTACAATTCGCTCTGTCTTCTGTCTCTTCCCTCTGAGCTCTTTTTAGCTATGTCTATTTTAGGCCATGTGCTAAGTCCTCATTTAGTGGACTGTATACACTTAATTATCTGGCACAGAAGCTTGTAAGCTTCTTATCAGGTTGGAGGGGTTACAGAGCAGGATCGTCAGCCCTTTAGAATCACAACGAGAAACAAAACAACAACAACAACAAAAAAAAAGGCTCTGTTCTGTTTTTATTAACCTCAATTTTGCCTTTAGTTGAAAAATTAGGGCCTCGACACCGAAGTACTCAATGTAATGTTATTCATATGTACTTTTGTACTAAGTATTTTGAAAGTAGTTGCAATATTTGTTGGCCCAAACGCAGTTGAGTTTTAAGACGAACAGATGCATGGACTGTATGTTCGTTGGCATAATGATTTTAGTGGATAGTGTGTTAAGTGGATTCCCAAGGTTAAGCTCAGACCCTGTAATCCAGGGATGTCCAATCCTATCCAGAAAGGGCCGGTGTAGGTGCAGGTTTTCATTCTAACCAAGCAGAAGCCACACCTAAGTCTAGTGGAAGCCAATATCAACTGATTAAACAGGTGGAATTAGGTGTGGCTCCTACGTGATTGGAATGAAAACCTGCACCCACACACACCATTTGCGGATAAGATTGGACACCCCTGCTATAATCCAATTTACATGCCCAAATAATCACACACTTGAGGTTACTTAACAACTTAGTGATAACAACGTAGGCATTCAGTTTGCACAATAGGCTATATAACATGTTTTACTAGCCTTGTAGCTCCAACGTAAAAACAAAAATATTTAATCAAAGTTTGGGCATCAGACAAACATCAGACATTGTATTGATCAAGTACATCAACATAGACAGTAAAGCTAAGCATCATATTAGTTGTGACTCAGACTTACTAAGGGAAAGTATATGGGTTTTGGTTGGTATAATGTTTGAACTAAATACCACTGAAAATTGCAAATATACAAAAATACTCTGCTGTCATGCTTATCAAAGAATTGCAAACAAAAGACAGGTTTATCAAAAAAAAAAAAATCTTTGTTAAATATAGGTGTGCAACAATTATTGGCACCCTTTGAGCCAATACTTTGTGCTACCTCCCTTTGCCAAGATAACAGCTCTGAGTCTTCTCCTATAATGCCTGATGAGGTTGGAGAATACATGGCAAGAGATCTGAGAACATTCCTCCATACAGAATCTCTCCAGATCCTTCAAATATTGAGGTCCACGCTGGTGGTCTCTCCTCTTCAGTTCACCCCACAGGTTTTCTATGGAGTTCAGATCAGGGGACTGGGATGGTCATGGCAGGACCTTGATTGTGTGGTCAGTAAACCATTTTTGTGTTGATTTTGCTGTATGTTTTGGATCATTGTCCTGCTGGAAGATCCAACCACGACCCATTTTAAGCTTTCTGGCAGAGGCAGTCAGGATTTCATTTAATATCTGTTGATATTTGATAGTCCATGATGCCATGTATCCTAACGAAATGTCCAGGTCCTCTGGCAGAAAAACAGCCCCAAAACATTAAAGAGCCACCACCATATTTAACCGTGGGCATGAGGTACTTTTCCATATGGCTACCTCTCTGTGTGCGCCAAAACCACCTCTGGTGTTTATTGCTAAACAGCTCTATTTTGGTTTCATCTGCCCATAGAACCCGATCCCATTTGAAGTTCCAGTAGTGTCTGGCAAACTGAAGACACTCGAGTTTGTTTTTGGATGAGAATAGAGGCTTTTTTCTTGAAACCCGTCCAAACAACTTGTAGTGATGTAGGTGACTTCGGATTGTAGTTTTGGAGACTTTCTGACCCCAAGACACATCTAACTTCTGCAATTCTCCAGCTGTGATCCTTGGAGATTTTTTGGCCACTCGAACCATCTTCTCTTCAACACTCTTCACAGTGTGTTGAGACGATATAGACACACGTCCAGTTCCAGGTTGATTCATAACATTTCCAGTTGACTGGAACGTCTTAATTCTTGCCCTGATGGTGGAAATGGGTATTTTCTATGCTTGTGCTATTTTCTTATAGCCACTTCCCATTTTGTGAAGCTCAACAACCTTTTCCCACACATCACAGCTATATTCCTTGGTCTTACTCATTGTTATGATTGACTAAAGGAATTTTGGAATTTGTGTTGCCTCATATTTATACCCCTGTGAAACAGGAAGTCATGGTTGAACAATTTCCTGATCCTAGTCACCCAGGTGTACTAAAAAAAAGTAAAATATAAATGGGAATATACAGTACTGTACAAAAGTCTTAGTCACTTAGTTTTTTTTAGTACAAACTTTGTTATAGATGTTTTTATGATTTCTACATTATCGAGTCAGTACAAAAACATTTTAGATTCCCAAACATTAGTTTTCCAGCATAAAATTAAATGTTACCGAAAAATGTTTGTATGTCATTAAAGAAACCAGCATATTAAGTGGTAAGAGACACTTTTCAGACAAAAAAACTAATTCTACCGGAGACTACTTTTTTTCTTTTTTTTTAAAGCAGAGGGTTGTCACACCAAATATTGCCTTTGTTTAATTTATTACTCTTTACTGCTCTTTATAATATTTTTTAATGGAGAAACATTTACTTTCATTATTTTTGAAGGCATCTTTGCTCTACAGCATTTCTTTGCATGTGCCTAAGACTTTTACACAGTACTGTACTTCAAATATATCTTTCTCGTATGAATTCATAGGGGTGCCAATAATTCTTGCACACCTATATTTAACAAAGATCCTTTATTTTGGATAAACCTGTGTTGTGTTTGCAATTGTTTGATATCCATGAGAGCAGAGTATTTTTTTTTTTTAAAATTTCACTGCCTTCTTTGCTCATAATTACCAAAGGTGCCCTGTACACATTTTGAGGGGAATAAAAGTGGCTGAAATGGCCATTTCGTGTTCCCGAAATTATTTCAACTGTATGTTGATTGGATATACAGTATGTTTGTTATCAATATCTTAAGGATTAAGAATCAAGCATTTCCAAGTTATAACCTGCTGGCAGAGGCAGTCAGGATTTGTATCACAGTATATAGGAGAATTAATGAATTCTTTATTTTCCCAAGAACCCATAAACCACTGGATGCAAAACAGCCCCAAAACAATCAGCAATCCACCATCATACTTTACAGTGGTATAGGGGCTTTTCCTTAATGCAGTCCCCATTCATCCACAAACAATATATATTGGACTCATCTGACCACAAACGTGATGCCAACTGAAATTCCAACGAGCCTTTGCCATGTTCAGTGCCTGTATGTATAATAAAATTATACAGAATAAAATTTTGGTCTAAAGTGCAACTGCTTTGTTCAGTTGATCTGAAGAGTAAAACAGCATGATGTAATATATATTGTACATATACATAAACACACATTTCAGTTATTAGGTTCTTCCCTTCTCAGACGATTACCTCAAAGTTAATCTCATAACATACAGTATTTTTAGCATTAGCTGTTATTTTCAAAAGGCCGTCCTACGATCGCTCTGATGCAGTGGAAAATCATAGATTGAACAATTTCAGCCAACGAGTCCTCCGATGCCTGTGGAAAAACCAATATGAATGGGTTTTAATACAGCCAGCGGTTATACTGTACACGGAAATAACTGATTATTGTATTTGTTTGTGGCTTCTTGCGATTTTTTTAAATTGTTATCTGCCTCCAGTATTGACATGATAGCACATTAATTCTGACTAGACAGGTTGAAGCCAAATCTACACTTTCTTTATGCTGTCTTTTCTTTTTTTTTTTTACAACAACTCAGCTATAGGCTTTGTTTCTAAAATATCATCATTTACACTGGCTAAATCTCAAACGTAGTCCCTAAAATAATGTAGACCCGCTGTAAATGGATGTAAATTGAGTATAGCCTACTATTTGTGCATTTCTTTTGGCTGTGGTTGATTGATTTGCAGCGGTATACTTTATACTTTTTGTCATACTTTATGCTAAAGAGTTACTCCAAGGATTAACTCCTGCTTCTTGCTAAACACACAATTTTATAGTCTGAAATGGGCTTTTAAGTGTATTTTAAGACCACTCTCAGACCTATAATAACATAGTGTTAGTCTAGGGGCCTCTTTGATGGTGCAATCAAGTAATGCAGCAAACTGCAAATAATCATGCCATGTTTAGCACCAAACGATAACTGCCTTATTGAAAAGAAATTCAATAAAAACTGAATATCGACAGTGACAGGAAGATATAGCGGTCTGGAAACTCATAAATGAACACCCATTGCCAGGGGTGGACTGGGAACAAAAATCAATCCTGGAAGTTTAGATTTATCCACAATAACATAACATATGGCAATATTACTGCACAGTTTCTCCTCAGTTAGTCCCTGGAAAAGCTTCTTCCCTGATTCACTTGTTTTAAGTATCACCTGCTTTCACATTTATAACAGCAATCACGTCAACAATCTGCAAAAGGTCAGACCAATTATTAGGCTCATTATGATGTATTTCAATCATTTCTTATAATTAAGAATTGACTTGATTGATGGTTATCAATTCCGAAGGTTACGTATGTAACTGTGGTTCTACAGCGTGACCTGAGTGGAGGACTGACAGGGCTGGGTTCCTTTGGAGCTAGTAGAGCTTTCCAGATTTGCTCATTTCCTTGCCGAGTACTAACAGCAAAGTTGTCCCATTTTAACTGTGAACAGACCTCGTGTGTGGCCTGTAAAAGCCCCCTGCTACGTCACGCCTGTTCTCTTTCCCATTCTCTTCTTCTTCTGGAGCTGAGGAAGTGGATTCAAGATAAAACTACAGCACTCTAAAACTTCTAACATCTAAAAGTCTGTGTTTATTTATTTAAATTCCACATCTGCCCACTCCTGAAGGAATTCTGTCCAATCTCTCCCACATCCGCAGTTATTACTTTCATTTAAACCTGATCATTATGTTTTCTAATGAACCTAGCGGGCTGTTTCCCAAAATATAAACAAATTAGTCATTTGAACCACAGCAATGTTAACCAGGATAAAGTAGATAAGGATGATTGAATGAACGCTGTCGTGCACTTCTGTGAGAGCTCCCAGTATGCACACATATAAATGAACGTGGCCATTTTTTGTCTTGTAAGCTTCATGTCACCACCTGCTCCTGCTCATATGAAAGGAAAAACCTCCCACTCCTGCGACTTGTTTTAGTCCCAATGCACACCTCTTCTCTAATCTTTTGACTTTTAGCTAATCATGCTATTGTTAAAGCTGCATTGTCATATAGAGTGCAGCCAACTAGTGGGCATGGCATAATAGAGAGTCTCTATTTTCTATTTATATTTTCATGTCTTTCATTTTGTCACAACGTGATTATGTGTGAAAAAATGCTAGATTTGTGTGCTGTTATGAAGCGTAAAGGCGATAGATAGCTAACAGTGAGACGAAGAGTTCATTTGCTACAACAAAACAATATGTACTGTACTGTATTTGACTGCTTATTCCAGTTTTTGGGCCAGTGGCTCAACAAGCTCCTACTTCCATGACTGGCTTTGAGCCCATCCTTTCATGGAGTTCTGTTACACTTCAGTGGGGAAATAAAGAGAATGTTCCAGAAAATTTGTCTCCTGTCTGAAGACCGACCTCTACAGCAACACACCCAGTGAGTTGTGGCTGTCGTAGAGCAAGACAGATTCTCAGTAGTTGATTCTTGGCTTGCGCTTGCACTGTAAATCAGACATCTTTCACTCTCAAAAGGACACTGTTTGAGATAAAGATGTCACAATGACCAACATATATTGCGTGTTAGCCAGCCAGTATGAGCCTGTAGGCTACCTTATTCCAAATACTGAACTGTGGGACAAGAAGCAGAGCTAGGATGGCTTACTTCTCCCAAATGCAGCACTGCAAAAATAGATTTGCTGGGAACTACAACTCCAAAATAACCCTTCCTAGGTGCCACTCAGATAGTCATCAACTTCACATTTCTGTTGTGCCTCAGAGCATGCCTTTGGAACTGAGTGGAGTCCAGCTTTCGATCTGTCACATGAGGAGTTAATACTACCCAATAGGGAAAATATTCCTGGCATTCTGCCTCACAACCATCTCCATCTTGTTCTGGATTAAGTATGACTCCTGGAGATATAAAGTGAATTTGTGAATACAAAATTAGCTTCTCATTATGCCTGGAATTATGTACAGTCATGTGAAAAAAATAAGTACATCCCATGGAAATAGTTTTTTTTAAATTATTATTATTATTATTATTTTTTTATACATATTTGGACAAGCAAAGATTTGATCCTCTTTGAAACAGGGCCTATTAATAGAGGGGATAGATCTTGGTGATCAAATGACAAATAAAATTGACATTTTGTAGTAATGTTCACAATTTAAATGAACAAAAAACATATTTAGCACACCTTCAAATCCATAAAATTATAATCCGGTGTTATTTATATCTTATTTATACCCCTCTCAGATCTAGTGTCCGGTGTTCCTTTTGCTATTGAGATGTGTGGTGTCATCATGCCAAGATATAAAGAGTTCTATAAGGCCTTCGGAAAAAAGCTTGCGGATGCCTATGAGACTGCAGTTTGCCAATGAGCATATAGGCAAAGACCAGGCCTGTTGCAGTAATCTGCTCTAGACAGGCGAATCAAAGATAGAGTTGTTTGGTCACAATAACAGCAGACATGTTTGGTGCAGACCAAGACAGCTTTTCAGGAGAAGCACCTCATACCAACTGTGAAGCACAGTGGTGGAAATGTTATGGTTTGGGGTTGCTTCACTCTGATCAAACTGTTTGTTGCAGGCAGATTCTCATTTGCCAATGTACATAATAAGAAGTGAAAAGCAGCAGTCATTTCTCTAGACACTGAGAGACGAGTGAAGTATTTTTGTCTAATTTTTTAAGTGGAAAATCTGATTTTTATATACATATAGACTTTTACAGTTGTTCTTGCCCTTTCTATTGAAAGGTGACAGTATTTCTGTAGTTGACTGTAGTCTGGAAAATTTATTTGACCAATGGTGTTTTTAATATTATGAACACACACTTAACCCACATTAGTTATTAGAAGGTTGCCCTGGGGTCATCTAAGGCTAGATTCAGTCTGTGTGGAACTTCAGACCAGGAGTGGTTACTTTAAGCCACTCATGGGAATAATATGGGCATTTCCCCATGTAATTTCAGCCTCAATCTATGGCTAATGTTAAACACACAAACACACCCAGGATAACTATTTACTGTGATCCTATCAGTGCAGGGCGTGATGAAGTAAGAGCAGCATTTCTGTCTGTTTTTTCTTCTCAGATTGTTTGATCGCTAGATCAGCAGACATCATGATGAAGAATGAGAGTCTGTCTTTCCTTCCTATACGCGTCTGAAACGTGAGTGAGTGAGGTGAGCTCTGACCGTCCTGAATGCTTCTTGAAATGAAATGATGTGCTTCAGTCAGATGTGCTTTTAATATTTTCTCAGTTTATTATTACTGCAAGCTCTAGGGATAACGTTTCTGTGAGCACCATTTCATGTTTTATTTCTAATGTTTGCACCTCTTTGTTTAAGGTGGGCCATGCTCTTTCCAGAGCGTGGGGTGGTGGAGGAATGGCTCTCAGAATTCAAGGTGAGAACTTTGCTTTGACAGATCCTGTACTTAGGGGTGTAGGAGGCATTTGAGGATGACAGAAAGCATTTTTTTTGTAGGGTTAAAACTGTATTTGAGATATTTAAAGTTGCAGTACTGAATTTCTGCCTCTCTATTGCCATCTCTCTTTGAAACATAAAATTGCAAGTTTCTTGCAGAGGTTTTTGGTTGTTTTTAAAGTTTTTTTTGTATTTTTATGTGAGGTGTGCTTCGGCACGGTTCCTCTGCGCAGATGAATCTGACGCTTTGAGATATACTTATCAGAGTTACCAATTCCACCTATAATACGCATCTTTGGGCTTCTTTTTTTCTGAAATCTCTTGAAAAAATCACGGGTCGCAGGTTGCGGCTTTTTGGGGCTTGTTTGAAAAAAAAATGGTTGCTTGTTAGGAAAATCTGACAAGCGACTTTGTTTTTCTACATTTATGGTTGCTATTTTCCCCAATGCATTAATACCGTCTGCTCACAGCCTCACAATAATATCAGTACTGTAGTGTATTTCAGCCTCCCACAATTATTACAGGTTATAACAAAAAAAAAAAAACACAAGCATAACATACTCATATATACTAATAGTTGTTATGGTTCTAATGTAATCTCCTTTTCCATCTCTCCAATTATATTCTGCTCGCAGGTGGCTGGATAGATTAATTCTAATTTTGCTTTTCAAACTGCGAGTGGTTTCAGTTTAATATGTTGTAGGCTCATTTATTGAGTCTAACAATCTATAATAATATTGAGCTTGTTTTTGGCTTATTTTTGAAGCTGCAGTTGCTTATTTGTCTAGCGAGACTTGGCAACACTGAGGCATTCGTATGTGGTGTATATTTACTCCAATAATTGACAACGCAGGTGGCGGCGGATATGGTTTCCTTGTAAAAACACAGTAAAGGTGGATTGCTCCCTTCATAGCTAGCAGAAAATAAGTGCAATTTACCACACTGACCATAGCAAAACAAACAAAAAAAAACATAAGAAACTTGATACCTAGCTGAATCAAGCGTACAAGTGTGCTAATGTTAGCTAGTTACCTATTGAGCCACTGAAATGACTGAGTCCTCTCTGCTGATTCCCCAGATGTCAACGTTGATTGCATTTAGAACTATCCATATTAAAGGCAGCCATCTGGATGACAAGTTTAAATTCTAAGCAACTGTTGTAAGAAAAGCTACAAACACTTCCCCTTAATTGGTGTTTTGATGACCGTGCTTGAGTCTGCTCTCTCAAATGTCTGTCCAAAATCTCCAAACGGATTGAGATCTACCCACTGCGAAGGCCATAGTGTATGATTTAAATAACTGTCATACTCATCAAATTATTCAGAGAACCCTCGTGTTCTGTGGATGGGGGCGGGGTCATCCTGGAAAAGACCACTCCCATCAGTATAGAAATAGTTCTTCAAAGGAAAAAAGTGATCAGACAGAAGAACTTTGCAGTACCCCTTCCATCCAAAGCATTCCAGCAAAATTCCCCCCACAGCATAACAGAGACACTGGACAGAGCCTGTTGTCTTTGCACCAATGGGCATTATAATGAGGGTTTTTATGCACTGCAACCTCCTATAATACCCATCTTTATATAGTTGAGGTATGATGGACTATGATGTTGTCTGATGGTATATGATGGGCCGTTCTTTCTGCATACTGTATGAACATTCTCCCTCACCTGCAGAAGAGTTGCTCTTCTGTTTTTTCTTGCATATCACACTAATGCACAAGCATCAAATGTTGTCGAATATGTGCATTCAACCATATTTTCCAGCTCTGTTTACTGCTGTCTTTACTATTTTATCTAAATGTGGATATCATTGTATGCACTGTATCGATTGAAACGCAGCCAGTTGAGCAGTCTTTGTGACTGAAGTTCCTGCCATCTCTACCCCAATAATGGACACTCTTAAAGTCACTTAGATCATTTCCTCTTGCGATCCAAAATAGAGGTTAAATGGCCATGCTCGGCATATTGTAGACATAGATAATGGTAGTATGTTACTTGCTTAAATGTCTAAAGCAATACACCTGTCTGGAAGCATCAGCATGTTTTCTTTACTCAGTTCCCTTTTCTTCAATAGACGTTACCTGATGATCTGATCCCTGGCTATACTTGCTGCCTACGTCTGAAGAAGGGTCTGGTACCTGCACTATATGCTGTTATACAGGAGCAGCCCAGCAGTGAGGTAAAGCTTCTGGTAACCAGGTTGTTGGATATAAGCTTGTACTGTTTTGCTTAGTTTGTTCAGCTGTAACTTGGAATCAGAAATCTTATTCACCAAATATACAGGTCCACAAGACTTGGCAAATTAGTACTATAACATTCACCTACATCATAAAATATGACTGTACAACTCTAACTAACAAACTAACTAATACCTGAGTATTAAATTTATTTATCTAATAATAAAAGTAGTGTGAAGTGAAATGTGGAAGGAATTTGAGTTATGGCACAGTCTAAGTAAAAAGACTCAAATTGCATGTTAAAAGCACTGTATTGTACAATATTTTGCAAATATTTAGAGCCAGGTAATGAAGAATACTCTGTGAGTCTCCCTTAACAATCCTGTAATAGTATTTCACAGTCAGTGCTGTGTCAGTGGTGTCAGAATTGATGGGAAATGTGAACACATACATCATACACCCTCACAGACACATCAGCTGTCATCATGCCCTAGCTTTAGGCATAAAAGAAGTCCAAATACAAGGTGACAGGCAAGAGCAACAGCCAGTCAGGGGAGAGGGGATGAAAAAGAGTCCAATATAATCAAATAAGATCACAAGTGAATTGGGCATGGTGGGGTTTTGACTACATACTGGTAAAGCATTTATTGGTATTCTACTTTGGTAGCAAGCTAGTGAACCATCCTATGTTCTTCAACAAGAAGCTAGTAATCTAATTTGTCCACCAGAGAGGGCTACATTTCAAAATCTTTCTTTCAGTGGCTAAATATATATATCATGAGACTGTAGCTACATCTCAAATGGTGCATTTCACATATTTTCAGTGCCAATGTTCACCCTGGGCAGTTCAGTAATATACATTGTTCTATTAATACCTGGAGTATGTACTAAGTATGGAACTTTGGATTTTGCCAAATAGCCATTGAACTGAGGAAGAACACAGCTACATTGTGGATGCAAATCAAAAGCCAAATGTTTTGACCATTTTTGGATTTTTGTTTTGGTGATTATTTTAATGGAAGTTTGTGTTGGTTGATTTAATGGCACTATGTATCACACTGTAATTTGTCATTTCCGTTCAGTGCAAAATGTTATTGTGTATAATGCACAGAATGTAGTAACACAATAGTGCATAGCACGCTTTATTAAATATGTCTGCTTCAACCATCCATGGCCAGGAGTCAAAGAGAGCAAAATTGGCCAGGCTGTCTTGGTAGGAGGGGTGGCTTACTCTCTCCCCTATCGATCACAGCAAGACTAGCCAATCATGATCATCTGTGAGGTCATGCAGAAGTGGGCGGACAGCGCTTTTATCCGAGTGTGTTATGTTGCCCTCGTGATGCAGCCTGAGCGGCAGTTCAAAAATACTAATACTAGTTCCTAAAATTCTTATGGTGTTTGTTCAATAGTGTGCATTTCTCCCCAGCTTTTGGCTCCAGTGTGTCACCAGCTGTTTGAACTCTACCGAAGCACAGAGGTGGGACTACGCCGCTTCACACTGCAGTTCCTACCAGAGCTGATCTGGGTGTACCTGCACCACGCTGCCAGCAGGGAGCGCCACCGCAATGGCTGTGTAGAGGCTCTATTGCTGGGCATTTATAACCTGGTGAGCCAGCTAAGGCACATGTCTGTGAAAGGCTCGAAATGATGCCCAACTGACTTCTGACGTCTGATCTTCTCCTCTTTGATTATTGTAGGAGATTGTGGACAGTAATGGTAACAGCAAGCTTTTGTCCTTCACCATACCCTCTCTCTCTAAACCTTCCATATACCATGAGGTAAGACATCACACCATTGTATTGTGAAGATGTGAAGTATGTGTATTTTAAATCTTACAGTTAAAATGCTTTAATACTAAAAAAAAAAAAGATGACCTCTACAAGCAAAGGTGTCCATTGAGGCATTGCGAATACCACATGAGAATTAAGCTTGCAATTAACATATTATGATGATGAAAGAAAGTCACATTGCCTTTACAAAGGTTAAGCATGTTTTCCTAATGCAAACAGGGCTAAAAACACCCCATGATTTTAGTAGGGGTGCCAAATCTCATCTCTGAACCCAGGTTTTAATTATGTTTTAATTATGCTTCGACTTTGACTCGGTTCCAGTCTGATGTACTCAGCGTAGTGAGCCTCCCATAAACTTTCCGTTTTCAGATTACCTTTGTGAGCAGGTGAGCTAATAATGACACAGAGAAGTGACTGTTCTAAATGTTGAAATGAAAACTCAATATTAACATCAATGTCTGATATAATGGTCTAAAAAAAATCAGTAAGACAAATGAATAAGATCTGACAAAGTGACAAACTAAATGCAAAATGAATATACAAACGAGATTTCTTTATAGTTTAATTTCTTATCGCAGTATGGTTTATATCTGTAAAGCTATGCTGTGAGAGTGTCTGTTAGTAAAAGCGCCATACAAATAAAACTGAATTGAATAGCGCACGTGTGATGTCATCAAAGCAGTCGGTCAGTTCGCCATTGCTGTCTCTGTGGTGGTCTGATTTATTTTGTTATTCACCACTACATATGAATTTTAGTTAAAACATAAGCATTTCTGTATTGTCCTTTATATTATTTAGTACGTGCTATCTGTCTGTTGTAGCCCTCCAGTCTGGGCTCTATGGCTCTGACAGAAGGAGCGCTTAGCCAACACGACCTGATCAGAGTGGTGTACAGCGGCCTGCTGCCCCAGAGAGAGACTTTTACTTCCCAAAACAGGTACATGTTGATTATTAACACCCACCCGCCCGCATTAATTCAAACTGTTCTGCATGTGAACGCGGTCTGACTTGCAGATGACAGAGATCATATGTTCCAGACCCTGCACACACCACATAGAAATATTTTTTTTAATGTAGGGTGCAATATACTCATTTTATAGACAGTTTTTATTGCCAACTTTTTTACACCAACTTTTCATTTTTTCCGTAGACTACATCTGAACATTTTCCTCCCACAGCACATCTTCCAGTTAATGTCTTTTTAATTGAATTTGGGTCTCACAGGTTTCTTATTTTTCACTGCTCTAATGGTGATGTCAGTACTCAGTATCTCCTGGTCAAAGATGTACACAAATCATAATTACTTTGCTTTCTGCTGGGATGGTGACTGAGAATTAAATCCAGTTTTGTCAAATTATAGTTATTATTATAATTATTATACCTCTTTGACATTTGCGTATAGATTTTTTTTTTGCATACATTTGCCTATGGACCTTTTATACCTCTGCCACTAGGTCTGTCTGTCCATTCATCCGTCCTCCTGAGACTCTTATATCTCAAGAATGATTGGTTGAATGTTTGTAGGATTTCTATAGAATTATCATTTTAAGCAGCAGATGAACTGATTATTCGATATTGGAATTTGGATTAGGATCAAGGTCACAGCGAGGTCAAATGTATTCAATTGTTTTTCTTCAATAACGTCCTTCCTATTTGAAGGATATTTTAAGGGCATTTGAACCACAGATTAGTAACAAGGGGGACTACACTGTTTGGCAATGCAGGCATCCCTATTGACAGTGTTAGCTTCTAATTCTACAATGGTTTCTGCTTCTTTGTTATTTAGTCCAAATATAGATTATCTGGAATGCAATTCAGCATGCAGTGTGACCAGAATGTGGGTTTGCATCCTTTTCACTTCGTCAGTATAGGTTACTAGTAAATCAGGCAGCTTATAGAAACTGGTAATTGTGTCCCAAAATCATATGGTAAATATAATAATAATAACAACAACAAAATATATATGTATGTGTATATATATATATATATATATATATATATATATATATATATATATATATATATATATATATATATATATATACACACACACACACACACAGGTGCATCTCAAAAAAGTTTAATATTTTGGAAAACTTCTAGATTCATTACACAATAAGTGAAATATTTTTTTTTTTATCTTGATGATTATGGCTTACAGTTCATGGAAATCAAAAATCCAGTGTCTCAAAATATTAGAATAAAGAATTTATAATACAAAAACATCGACCTGAGAAGAGCTCTAATCCGATAATTAACTCAAAACACCTGCAAATGTTTCCTGAGGCTTTAATTTCTCAGTCTAGTTCAGTACACAACCACAATCATGGGGAAGATGAAAGTAAATGTTGCATTTCATTTGGAAATCAAGGTTCCAGAGTCTGGAGGAAGAGTGGAGAGACACAGAATCCAAGTTGCTTGAAGTCCAGTGTGAAGTTTCCACAGTCAGTGATGATTTGGGCGGCCATGTCATCTGCTGGTGTTGGTCCACTGTGTTTTCTCAAGTCGAGAATCGATGCAGTGTCTACCAGGAGATTTTAGAGCACTTCATGCTTCCATCTGATGACGAGCTTTATGGAGATGCCGATTTCCTTTTCCAGCAGGACTTGGTACCTGCCCACAGTGCCAAAACTACTAGTAACTGGTCTGCTGACCGTGGTATTACTGTGCTTGCTTGGCCAGCCGACTCGCCTGACCCGAACCCCATAGAGAATCTATGAGAGACACCAGACCCAACAATACAGACGAGCTGAAGGCCGCTATCAAAGCAACCTGGGCTTCCAGAACACCACAACGGTGCCACAGGCTGATTGCCTCCATGCCACGCTGCATTCATGCAGTAATCCGAGCAAAAGGATTAAAGCCACGACTGAGTATCGAGTGCATAAATTAACATACTTTTCAGAAGGTTGCCATTTCTGTATTATAAATTTTTTATTCTAATATTTTGAGACACTGGATTTCCATGAGCTGTGAGCCGTAATCATCAAGATTAAAACAAAAACAGGCTTGAAATATTTCACTGTTTATGTGATGAATCTAGAATATATGAAAATTCCACTTTTTTAAATTAAATTAGAGGGAAAAAATAGAAAAAAAAGAATTTTTCCATGAAATTGAAATTTTTTGAGATGCACCTGCGTGTGTGTGTGTGTGTGTGTGTGTATATATATATATATATATATATATATATATATATATATATATATATATATATATATATTTTAGAGATGCACCGATGTATCAGCCAATAATCGGTATCGGCCGATACTTTAAGAACATCCGATGATCAGGGCTGATTATATCCTGTCAATAAGAAGAGGGCTGAAAAACACATCGAATTTGTGCTGTGTGTAAAGATGATGTTTCTTGTGTGGAATGACTTTGAATTGGCTGACAATGATGAAAAACTGCAATTTGTAATCTCTGCACTGCTAAAATTTTACACCGGACGCTGCAGCAGTGAAGCGGGAGTTTCGGTATCGAGTAATTATTTTTTTTTGCCGCGCTGCTTGAGCTGAATTAAAGCACCAATACACAGTTTAAATATTTAAATGAAGATGAGTTGACAAAAAAGGTATATATTGCACAGAAAAATATATTTGTAGAGTAGTATATTTCACATGCAGTTAATGTTAATATGAGTTAATATCATCCAAAAAAATGTTTATATTAGGCCTATATATTACCAGTTTGATATTCAGTGATGAAGTAGGAGGTTTTTTTTATAATTCAGTAAATGTTAATATGAATTAATAACATTCAATAAGTTAATAATCTTACTTTAATCTTCAGAATTGAGTTCATGTGTTAATGTTAATTAGAGTAATGTGTTTTCTGTTTATGAGACCAGTTACTGTGAAACAACTTGTTGAAATTGAGAGAATAAAGTTTTTATTTGCATTTCCTTCAGAATTGTGGAATTAATTATTATTCATTTAGAAGAAGGCATAAAAGGCAGAACTATCGGTATCGGTTATTGGTATCGGCCGATATCACTCTGAATAATCGGTTATCCGTATCGGCTGAGAAATGTAGTATCGGTGCATCTCTAATATACAAATAAACTATTATATGGGTGAATATAAAACAGCTTAGAGTGACTAATCTTCAGTTTGTTTGTTTGTTTTAAATGGTGGTGTGTCTGTGCTGATGTAGGTTTGAGGTGCTGTCTTTCCTCATGCTCTGCTACAACTCTGCTGTGGTCTACATGCCAGCTTCCTCCCATCAGTCAGTCTGCAGAATGAGCTCGCGGTAATACTGTCCACTTTTTTGATCATCTGTTATTATTTATATCTCCCTCTTTCTCTGTTTCCTGACTCTTTCTCTCTCTCTCTCTCTCTCTCTCTCTCTCTCTCTCTGACAAGGACTAAATTAATGGACTGTTGATTATGTTTAATGAGCTAATGCCACAAGTTACCTTAAATATGCATAAATATGCATAAACAAGACCTTAAAGATTCTATGTATAAACAAATAATCAATGATTTCCCAAATAACCCAGTCATTAATGAGTCTTGTTCTTCCTGTACGTTCCCTTCTCTTGGACATTACGCCTTCCTTTTGGTTCTGTTTTGTTTGCTCAGACTGTGTGTATGTGGTTACCCACGTCAGCAGCAGAAGTTGTGGAGAGATTCGTGCAACCGTGTGCGTCTGGATCCGGAGTTCATGGTGCAGATGCTGACTGCAGTTTATCATGCCATGTGAGTTAAATAAGCACTATTCTACCAAGGTTTTATTATTGTCCTCTAGCGGTGTTCATTTCACGTCGCTTACTAGGAAGGACAAAAAAACACTCTAGACCAGAGGTGTCCAATCTTATCCGCAAAGGGCCGGTGTGTACAGGTTTTCATTCCAACCGAGCAGAAGCCACACCCGAGTCTATTGAAAGCCAAGATCAACTGATTAAACAGGTGGAATCGGATGTGGCTTCTGCTTGGTGGGAATGAAAACCTGCACCCACACCGGCCCTTTCTGGATAAGATTGGACACCCCTGCTGTAGACTGTCTTTTTCTTTATTTATTGTGCTCCATTTATTTAGCTGAAATGCAAACCTGGTTCAGTTATTCGGAAACCATTCCTTATTCATTGATGCTGCTATTTGAACTGGGCCTAGCCTTTATCATCACAAGTACAGTACAGTGAAATATCCCAGCTTGTTATGAAGCTGGGGTGAAGGCACAGAGTCAGCCAATATGCTTTATCCAAAGTAGCCAGGGCTTGAACTCACAACCTTCTGATCAATAGCCCAAAGCCTTACAGTGGTTAGGTTTCTATTTCAATTACAATATGGCTATTATATGAATTGTGCTTTTTATGAAAGGATGGTGGAACCAGACTAGCAAGTCCGTTCAGATTACTCATATATACTTCTCAAAATTACAGTCATAAAACACAGAATTGTTTGATTTCTTACATGTTTATTACTGAGAGAATGTGCTGATGCTATGTGCATCCTTTATTGCAGCTACAATGGCCAATGGGAACTCGGAAGAGAAGCTTTGGAGGACATCTTGTATAGAGCGCAGCTAGAGCTATATGCCAAGCCATTACTAGTAAAAGCTTTTTTCTGCCTTTAATAAATAATAATATGACACAACATTATCATCTCACTTGAGTGAGTTTGATGTTTCTGACCACATGATGGCAGTAAAATATCAATTTATTCGTGTGTGTGTATATATATATATATATATATATATATATATATATATATATTTCTGAATATTCAAAATAAAGCTTATGAATATGCACTTGTTTTAGGTAGCAAATGCTATGAGATGTTCTCTGCCACCTCGACCACCGCAGGGCACACGGAATCTTCTGGAGTTTGAAGCTACACCCACAAACAAACGCGTCTCTCAGACAGCCATCACTGCTGCATCCATCCGCAGACTCCGCTGGAAACGAGAGGGTACAAACTCCCACACATACATTTACACATATGACAGTGAATACAGAACAGAAAAAGCTTGGATGTTGCATTTATATTCCTCTCATTCTGTATTTTTATTTGTCTCCCCCTTCATTTTTTTCTCTGTTTATCTGATGAAATCATAGTATTGCAATGTATTACAAGTCTGTAGTGTATTTTCCAAGTTTGTTGACTGACAAGGGCAGTCATTTTACTGTCGCAGATCTGCGTTTTTGTTTATCAAGCACTGTCACTGTCTTCATCTCAGGCTGTTTTGATTTCTCGACCTCGGCCGACTTCTATTCCTCTATTGCACCAAGTCAGTTCTCTCGCCTGAAAAAACCACTCAGCCCGGTGCTCCATGGATGGACAAAGAGCACCATCCATCGAACTATGAGAGGGGGTAGGCAGGGCTGATGAAGCTCTAAACCAGTAGAAACTCCTGCTGTGTCATGGCTGATAGTTGTTGCTTTATATTGAATTTAGAATGTGTTTCCTGATGCAACCCTTAGACAGACCCCAAAACATCGAACAAAACATCTTATGCCTACTGAATGTGTTGCCGATCAAGCTATCTGAAGGTTTGTCACAAAGCAAGCATGACAAATTTGGTTCCTTTTTCAAAGAGACTGACAGAAATCAACGGTCAACATTTTAAGGTTAATTGAAGTAGGAAATTTGTTAATTTTGCAACATTTAGAAGTTGAACAGTGACAGCTTATTGTAACCATTATGCCAAACTTGAGTTAAACCCAAAGTTAGCTTGACCATCCAGAACTTGTGTAGTACTGCACAGTGCTAGAATCTGAATGCTACCCAGACTTGTAGAAATAGGGCAATGTCTCTTTGCCATTCATCAGTTTATCTGGATCACTAATTCTCCAGTGGTTTTCGAACTCCATCTACCACATCTGTAGCATAAGGGAGTTTAACAGTGATTAAAAAAAGGTTATTTATTTTTCAGTGTACTGAGGAGAGAAATGAATCAAAGTCCAAGGGTAATTTTTTGGGCAGTGAATAAACATTTTTGTGAAACATATATACTGTATTTTTTAATACCATATTTTTCTAGAATATTTTAGAAATATTCCCACAAAACACTTAAAGACTAAACAATTAAAGGGCATCTTCTTAAATCAGGCATTAGCTACCATAGACACAGACCACCAGTTTCTCCTTTTATAGGGTGCCATTTTTTTTGTACTAATTGAATGGCTAGTTTTATTTGTCTTATTTTATGGATTCGTTTTTGATTGCTTTTCGCCTCCAAGTCATTCATATGAAAGTATGTTTTGCAATTTTCATAAAATTTATGTGTGTAATTCAAGGGATGTAATTACAATTATACAATTTGAAGCCTATCAATCAAGATTCATATTGAATCCTTTTGTAAGTTATTGTAAGATATTGTTCCATGTTTCTGAATTAACTGGATTATCATGAATAACAATATGTTACTGTCTGTAACCGTGGTTCTCTCAAACATCAAGTGGAAAGATCTAAATACAGTATGGGGAAGGGCATCTGTACCTGACCTCTGTAGAAGCGTCGAATTGCACCAAATCTGGCTATGACAAATGACTTGTAAGTGTATAAATGACTTGCACGTGCTCCTCTTCCTCAGTGAGCAAATTTGCTTCTCTCCACACAATGTTTCAGAGAACCAGTATTACGGAGAGTAACCTATTGTTCTCTTTCGTCATTTTGTGTTCGAGATCCACCTATGGGAGAAATGGACAACTCCCCGGTTGCCCAACATACTCACAATGAGGCCCTGTACTGTAAGCCAGGGGATGGTCACCTAGATAGGTGGTGCTTGACGCATTCCATGATGATGTGCCTGGTAACACCATGCACGAAGGTGATGGTGGTACGCAGGCAGAATATGAAGGACGTTCTGGTGACATGAATAAGCAAAGCCTAACAGCCCAAGCTTAAAGAGGGACAAGTGGGCTTAAGGGAGGAAGGCTACGAGGACAGAGTGAGCTACCAGGGTTGTACTGTCCTACTGACATCAGGCTGGTAGTATCTGACAAATAATGATAATGAGTCTTTATTGATTACATATACATATGCACAGTGAAATTCTTTTCTTTGCATACCCCAGCATGTCAGGAAGCTGGGGTCAGAGCGCAAGGTCAGCCATGTTACTGCGCCCCCGGAGCAGAGACGGTTAAGGGCCTTGCTCAAGGGTCCAACAAATGTATGGGGAGAAGCCCAGCTTGCAGCAAGTGCAATGGAATTCCCAGAAACAGAGCCCATGAGGTGGCCATGCCCCTTGTAGAGGGTGCTCTGAGGCCCTCTGGAGGCTGCACTCCCTTTGATTGATATGCCGAAGTAATAGCTTCCACAAGCCAATGGGATAGGCGCTGCTTAGAACTGGGGTTCCCCATGTGCGGGCGGCCCAGGAAATGAAGAGCTGGTCATACCTCCTGAAAAGGCTTGTCCTATCTATGTAGGCCCGAAGGGCATGCACAGGACACAGAGCATTCAACCTCTGATCCTCCGCAGAGGAGAAGGGAGGAGGATGAAAAGTGGTAAGCTCAATCACCTCACAGGTGAATGCTGGGAAGCATTTAGGCATAAAGGCCGGGTTGGGTCTAAGAAAAACCTTATCTCCACTGAGAGAGAATTTAGTGCACAAGGAATGAACAGAGAGTGCATATAAATCACTGACACATTTGGCTGAAGGCAGGGCCAGGAGTAAAGCTGTCTTTAAGGACAGAAGCTTAGGGGAAATGTCCCCCAGGGGCTCAAAAATCTGTTGGGACAGAGCCTCCAGCACCATGGAGAGGTCCCACTCTGGAACAGCTGTTCTAGTGACTGGAAGTGAGCGACAGGAGCCCTTCGTGAAACGGTGAACGAGGGAAGTGTTGACCCACTGTCTTACCGTCAAACCCCACATGGCATGCAGCAATAGACGCTAGGTAGACCTTAATAGTGGAAAAGGATTTACCACTGTCCATAAGGTCTTGCAAAAAACATAAAACATCTGAAACCGAACACCGATACGATATCAGGCGGCGCCCACTCCTTGAACACATGCCACTTAGGGAATGTGTGTAGGAGGCCCTAGCACTCTGTATGGTAGTGACCACACGTGGAGGGAGCCCCATTGCGTTCAGGTTTGCTCTCTCACAGGCCAAGCCCAGAGGGCCAACCTGTCTGGACGAGGGTTATAGATTTCTCCATTCGCCTGAGACAGGAGGTCTGTGCGTAAATGGGAGGGGTCACGGCTGCGCATAAAAGAGGGGAATTGTCTCCACCAACCATGGCACCGTGGGCCACCTGGAGGTCAACAAAATGAGGGTCAGGCCTTGAACTCTCATCCTGGCTATGGTGGAGGCAATTAAGCAAAGGGCAGCACGTTGGGCCACGAATGGGCCAGTGCATCCACGCCGAGGGGTGCAACCCTGTCCCTTAGCAAGAAGACCATAGGACAATGGGTGTTTCCTCGTGAGGCAAAGCCTAGCCGAATCGCTTCCACAATAAGTCCACTACTTGTGGGTGAAGGCGCCAGTCTCCATAGAGTGAATTCCCCCTCAACAAGAGGTCTGCGCCCCTATTCAAGATGCGCAGGACATGGATGGCACGTAACGACAGAAAGTGCTGCCTGCTCCACACCAAAAGCCTGTGAGCTAGAGCATGAATCTTGGGGGACTACATCCCTCCTTGGCAATTGATGTGTTCTACAGCCGTGGTGTTGTCGCAGCGTACCAGCACATGATACCCCTGGAGGCAAGGCAGGAAATGTTTCAGAGTCTTCCATACTGTAATGAGATCCAAATAGATTATGTGGGCTGAGCAAAGTTCGTTTGCCCCCACGCCCTTCACTGTTCTGCCTTCCTGGGTGACTCCCCACTCTGTTAAGGACGGATCTGTCATCACCACTTTATGCAACATGAACGTCCTGAGGGGAGTGCCATGAGCATAAAACCCTGCGTTCTTCCAGCAGCAAGGGCTGCTGAGCATGAGCGCATCACGGATGGAATGGCCAATGTCCCATAAAGGGCTGAGGTGGAGGGATAAAACTTCATGAATGCCCTCATACTCAGAAGGCCCAGAGGCAAAACCTGAATGGCTGACGCCATAAGGCCCTGTAGACTGAGACATGTGTGATATTGTACCCTCAGCCCCTCCTTGAACTGTGAGAGATATGAAAAGAGATAACTCAGCTGAAATGCTGGGGTTTTCTTGCAAACAGCTGACCCCACAGAAATAAAGCCTCCTTCTCTTGGAAGGGTGGGAAGCAGTAGCTCATTGGTTATGACATTGGATTTCTCATTGGAATGTTGTGAGTTCAAATCCCAGCACCGTCAAGCTGCCACTGCTGGTAGTCCTTGAGCAAGGCCCTTAACCCTCAACTGCTCAGTTCTTTAAAAAATAAGATAATGGTAAGTTGCTCTGGATAAGGGCGTCTGCCAAATGCCATAAATGTAAATGGGCTAGGAGGTCTGGAGTCCAGAGGGCTGGCCACCTGAAAACATGGACTCGGGCCATGCATCAAGCTGGCCGCTTCCTTTTGGGCATAGAGTTTGCGGGGCTAGGGGGTTTCTTGGCCACGCGTGGATTCCCGCTATTGGAGAGACCCGATAGGTTAAGCCAGAGCACACACTCTCCAACCACAAAGAGGGCCATGGAATGCCCGCTCGCCTGAACAGCTTGGCGTGTATTATGGAGGACGAGGTCATTAATGGGGACGATCTCCTTCCAGAGCGAGGCTGAGGGACACCCTTTCTTCAGTTGGTGCCCCATGTCAACCAGGAGCTCAGCCTGGTAAGATGATAGAATCTAGGAGACTTTGAGGGTCCTGACAGCCAAGGCTGAGGCTTTATAAGAGGCCTAGTGGATGGACTTGGAAAAACGGTTTTTCCATTTTGCTGGGGAGAGTGGGCTTGGGGGGGATGCGAGCAGGCCACCTTGGGAGGGGTTAATGTATCTAGCGATGGAGGGCTCAATGGCAGGGGGGTCACCCATGTCAAGAGCCACCATATCCTTAATTTTGAGGTCTCGAGGTGCTTGGCACATGCTGGGAGGACTGGGAGGAGCTTTTTTCTCAGGCCGGAGGGGATCCCAGGAGCTTCCCATCATAAACATCACTCTCTTGGTCAGTGGCACTTTGTAGAGCCGGCCATTCAATATTCAGGCGAGCCGCTGCTCACTCACAAAACTCATACAGGACAGACTGAGGTAAGGCCGCAGCAGCATTAGTCTGGGGCGTTAAAGAAGATGGGATGGCCTAGTCATCCTCCAAACCCTCTAAAAGGCCTGCATTGTCCTTGTTGCAGGAGCCGGGTGGCTCATTAATGAAGGAGAGTTCACCTGGTAAGATGCCCTCGAGGAGAGATGGGTCGCTTTGGTTGGCCCAGCTCAGAAAGGTCGTCATCGCATTTTCCCCGTCAGAGTTGGACTGTCGAGGCACAGAGCTCAGTAGAGTCCGTAAGGCGGGCAGCCATAAGACAGGGGAAAAAAGGCTTAAGAGGAGGCGATTAGTATAATGAGTAGTGCAAGCATGGGCGGCCTGCAGTGAGTAACACAGCTAACCCGGCTAGCGAAACAAACTCTTCTGGCGGAGGTTGATCCAAGGGATATGTCTTCCTGCAGACAAAAAGTTCAAGTAAGTGAACCAGCGAGCTGTGCGCACAAAATAAGCTAGAGGTCGCGAGAAGCAAATGTCAACTGCCAGTTGCAATTAGAAGCTTCTGCAGAGTTCAGGTACGGATGCCCTTCCCCATAGGTGGATCTCAAACATGAGATGATGAAAGAGAACACAGTTCTTGTGGAAATGCTTTATTTATACAAATGATTTACTATTTCACATTCCATTTCACATTCCATACCATAAATCCATTCACAGATTTTCCTTTATGTTTCTTCTTTGAGGATCCAGTTGTCAGAAAAAAGGCAGCAGAATATGACTGGTTCTCCTGTCATGATTACACTTTATTTTCTTCTTTTCTCTTATCCCCAGTCAACACAATAAGCAAACACACGTGCAAACGTTTTAAACAAAAAGTCACTCCCTGATTGATTAACATGAGGGTTTTTTTTAGTTAACATGAGTTAACCAATCAGGGGTTGGTTTAGTATTGGTTTGGATGACATCTCATACAACACAAATTCTAGCAAACATCACCTGAATAGTTTTCAAATTAGATCAGAATATTTCATGAATATTGTCCCAACTGGTGATCTCACAATGTTAGTATCGTACAGTGTATACCTGGAATTACTTTTTACTGTATTGCTCCAAGGCAGCATGGTGGTGCAGAGGGTAGCATTGCTGGTTCTGTGGTTTCCCACCATCTCCCCAAAAAAGGTGGACTGGCTACAGTAAATTGTCACCTAGGTGTGAATTTGCCCCACCTTGTGCAAAGTATATATCTTTGTGGTTACAGAGTGTAACGTTTATTGATGGCTTCCAATAGAGGTCGACCGATTGATTGGTTTTGCCGATTAATCTGAACTGATAACCGATTGCTAGAACTATCGGTTATTGGCAAAAAAAAAAATCCACACCAGTAGTTTTTCCCGGTTGCGTCTGTTGCCGGAGCGGCTGAGAAGGGTCTGCTGTCATTATACAGTATGAGAGCGCCCTCTAGAGGCAAAATAAAAATGATCACTGACTAATTTTGTTATTTGAAGTGTTTTTTGATTCATTTTGTATGGCTCTATTTTTATTTGTTATTTGGAGTGTTACTTTTCGGTTCAGTTTGGATGTATATCTTTCATTTACTTTAATATTTGTTAACAGTTATATATATATATATATACACACGTATATAAACACATATATATACATATATATACATTTTTATATATTTATTTCATTTTAAAAAAGTACAGTGCATTTTCATGGTACAGTCAATACTGTTTATTTTTGTAATAAAGTTCAGAAATATTTTACTTTGAGTGTGGTGTTGTCATTCAGTATCAATTTTAAAAACTATCGGTTGATTAATCGGTCATCAGCAGGTACTGCCCAACCTAGTTATCAGTATTGGTAAAATCCACTATCGGTTGACCCCTAACTTTCAACAACTTTCGCTTCCATTATAAATGCCTTTCAAGTCGAAAGATTTTTCCAGTGTCACTTCTTGTCCATGGTGTTCATACTTATGCTACTGATATGATGGATAGAGATGGATATGTTTAAAATATTAAAGGAGTATTTGTTTAAACGCCTCTTACCTTTCTTATTCTTTGACCTGTTGCCTGTCTGCGCCCCAGATGCTGATGGTGGGAGCTGCGGTGAGGACTCATTTGACCCAGATGAGGGCTTTTCCTCTGGGGCCTCCAGCAGTAGCCAGCCCAGCAGTATGAAGAGGGACCGGGTTGCAGGAGTGCGTCTGTCCCGGAACCGAGCAGTGTCGCAGAAAGAGAAAACATCTGTCGAGACCAGAGCTACTTTATGCATGCACCACCAACACCACCAGTCGCCTCCTCCAGCCATCACACTCCGCACTGCTGAGAGCAGCAGAAGCCCCAGCCCCAGCATGGCCAGGAGGTTCCTTGACCCACATTACCTTCCCCCATTCATTGGTCCTCCAGCCCGAACTGCTAGCACATCTTCCAGTAAATCCTTGGACTGTACTGGTTTCAATGGCTCGTCTGGTGCCACAGATAGCTTGTCGTTTGGGAGCCTGAATGCAGATAGGGCTCACTGTTTGTCAGCTATCAGCCTGCAGGAAATGCAACTAAGGCATGCATCAAGAAGCCAAGATCTGCTCTCGCCTGGAAGTCCATTTTCCTCTTCAAGCCCACTGTCCAAACAGTCTCGCTCATCCAGTTTTAATATGCAGATTATATCACAAGTATAGACAAATCTGTGTGTCTCTCAGTGTGTGTGTGTGTGTGTGTGTGTGTGTGTGTGTGTGTGTGTGTGTGTGTGTGTATTGACTGAAATATTGTGCATGTGTATGAGCATGTCTTTGTATATATTATATGGTTGTAGCATATGTGTGTATGAGAAAGTGTGTATGTGTGTGTGTGTGCATGTTTGTGTACATAAAGTGAATAATTTACAATGACACCATTATGCATTGGCAGTTTTTGCAGAAGAAATAAGTGTTTTGCACTGTACTTCCCCTTGTGGACATGTGATCCAGAGGTGCATATAATGTGCCATAACATATCTGAAGAGGAATACCAATTCAAAATCCTGCTGTATCTTAACAATAGTCTCAAGAACTGACAATCATATGAATTAAATGATGAGTGGCCTGACAATGCATGAGCCAAAGAATCAAATGTGTGAGACTTGAAGAGGTAATAAAGAAGCTGCTTGAATTTAATTGCTGTAAATGCTATAGACTGAGCCTGCTTGTGTTGCCTGCGCTACTGATCCATCCAGTGCAACTGAAATGTGCAGAGCCTCAAAGAATTCACGGAAAAGCTACATTGTGTAATAAACGATATAGATTATATCCATTGAAGCAAGTTTATATCTCACAAATGTGTACATTTATGTAAATGAATATTGTAAGATAGGAAGAGTTATATCCTGTGAGAATATCTCTATATTGGTTGTACAGAGTTCAAGATTTATCTGTTCGATGGTGAATAAAAACATTGTGGCGATCACTGATTTATTATTATTCTTTTAAATAATTCATTGAAGAAAGAAACATTGGAAGGGGTGGGGGCGGGGGGGGGGGGGTGTGATCTCCATGACCATGGCATTGTTGTAAGGGTCCTCACTATTATTAGTATAATAAAGTGGCGGGTGAGCATATCTGGTAAAATATCACTAAATAAGTCAATTGCTGGGATTGGTAGCATATGAATAGCTGTAAATATAAGTATGTTTGATCCTATTACATCTACAGAAGTTGCAGGCTACTGTCATTTATACTATCTACTGGCAACTTAAAGATGTTACTATACAGTGGCAAGAAAAATTATGTGAACCTTTTGGAATTTCATGGTTTTCTGAATAAATTTGTCATAAAATGTGATCTGATCTTCATCTAAGTCAAGGGTACTGACAAATATAACGCGTCTAAAATAATAACAAAAAAAATTCTGATCCCTCGTGTATTTATTGAACACATTCAACATTCAAAATGGCAGTGGAAAAAGTAAGTGAACCCTTAGAATTAATAACTGGTTGACCCCCCCTTGGCACCAATAGCCTCAACCAGGCGCTTCCTGTAGCTGTGGATCAGACCTGCACATCGTTTAGGAGGAATTTTAGCCCATTCTTCCTGGCAGAACTGCTTTAGCTCTGTCATATTCTTTGGAGGTCTCATGTGTATGGCTCTCTTCAAGTCATTCCATAGCATCTCTATTGGGTTGAGGTCTGGGCTCTGACTTGGCCACTACAAAAGGTGGATTTTGTTTTTCTGAAGCCATTCTGTTCTGGACTTGCTCCGGTGTTTTGGGTCGTTGTCCTGCTGCATCACCCAACTTCTACACAGTTTCAGCTGACGTACAGACATTCTCACATTATCCTGAAGAATTGTCTGATATACTTGGGAATTCATCTTCCCCTCAATGATTGCAAGCTGGCCAGGCCCTGATGCAGCAAAGCAGGCTGAATTTTGATGTTTCCTCCACCACACTTTACAGTTGGGGTGATGTTTTCGTGATGATATGCCATGCTTTTTATATGCCAGATGTAGTGCTGTGTGGTTTTTCCAAATAGGTCAATCTTAGTTTCATCAGTCCACAAAACATTTTGCCAATACCGCTGTGGAGTGTCAATGTGCTCTTTTGCAAACTTCAGGCGTGCAGAAATGTTCTTTTTAGTAAGCAGTGGCTTCCTTCGTGGTGTCCTGCCGTAGATACCCTGCTTGTTCAATGTTCTACGTATTGTAGACTCATGAACAGAGATGTTAGCCAGTTCCAATGATGCCTTCAAATCTTCGGCTGTCATTCCGGGTTGTTTCTTTACCTCACTGATGAGTTTTCGTTGTGCTCTTGGTGTCATTTTGACTGGGTGCCCACTTCTTGGTTGAGTAGCAACAGTCCCAAAGTGTCTCCATTTGTAAAATGTTTGCCTAACTGTAGACTGGTGAATTTCTAAAGTCTTTGAAATCGCTTTGTAACCCTTGCCAGCTTTATGTAAATCAACAATTCTTGATCATAGATCCTCTGAAAGCTCTTTTTGGCAAGGCATGGCTCACATAAGCGTGTACTTCTTGTGCAGAGCAAACTCCAAAAGTTTGAGGGGTTTTTATCAGTCAAAGTAGCTGTAGTCCACACCTCCAAACTCATTTTCTTAACGAGACTCCAATTAGCTTTTTTGAGGTCATTAACTCAAGGGTTCACTTACTTTTTCCACTGCCATTTTGAATGTTGAATGAATGTGTTCAATAAATACACGAGGGATCAGAATTTTTTTTGTTATTATTTTAGACGCGTTATATTTGTCAATACCCTTGACTTAGATGAAGATCAGATCACATTTTATGATAAATTTATTCAGAAAACCATGAAATTCCAAAAGGTTCACATACTTTTTCTTGCCACTGTATATGTTTATAGTTTGTGTTGCTGGGACACAAATCAGATGTTATTCAGTCTTAATTAGTTATTATTTTAAATATGAAAGACCTGCCATTCTTATGAGCAGCTGTGTCCCATAGACTACACTACACTCAGTCATTACTGTGGTTCAATTCAGCGAACAGGATGTGGTTAATTAATTCAGGATTAATGTTCAGTTACTTAAGCCTTTCTTTTAATATCTAATTCTTGTGTATGCAAAGACAGTCTCATTTTATTTGCATACCCAAGACTATATGTGCTGACATCATTCAATATAATCCATGCAGATATAGAGAACTTTAGAATAAGTATCAAATACTCACCTAGAATTAGACATAAACATTTTCATGTCAGAATTTTTCATGTTTCTGTTCACCTTTGGTTTTCGGTATAGGGGTTAGCTTGAAAAAAAAAAAAAAAACACTAGAATGAAAAGGGCCTTGAGCCACAGATGATAGCAAATTAGATGCACAAATGATTCTTTTCAAATATTAGAATGTACAAAATACTTTGTACCAACATCAGGACAGTGCAGGGAAGAACAAGGTCATGGAGTAAAAGGATTGCTTGCTGTGATGAGCAAAATTTCTGCACGGAATACGACATTGGTATGCAATGTCATATCACATCTCTAAATAATTACTGTTGTGAATAGCAGGTGGCATATTTAAATGTCCTGTGACCATTAGGTACGTTCACACATACACCCAGTCACCAGTCGCTGTACTATGAAGTTGCCAGTAGCGTTCATACTACTGGTTGCCATAGTAACATTTATCAGTGGGTGGCGCAACTAGCATTCCACTTTTGACAACAAACCAGTTTTCTTGCCGCTGGTGGGGGAGCGTTTGTAAATTAAATTCACCAGTATGTATATGCATCACTTTCTACGAGATGAAGGATAAGCAGTGTGTGCTCATTGCCATTGCGGCCATCTATCTGCAGTGAAAGCGCAAGAGTCTGGGACCACCAAACAATTCTACCTGAAGGCAGCATAGCGCATCATGGTGCACATACGCTCTACTGTCTTCACTCCCATTGGTAGTCGCTGCAAAAAGTCGCTCCAAATTTGCATAAAGTTAAACTTTTCTCAACTTTGTTGCGTCACTGGACATGCCCACATCTAATTACCAGTGGTTGTCCATGTTGCCAGAAGTCGCCAGCTCTCATTGAAAATAAATGGTCTCTGGTCGCTGTAATGTACCTTAACTGTCCATTTATTTTTACATCTTGATAAATTGCATTACTCAGCTAAATAGGATACAGCTAAATATACAGTGGTGCTTGAAAGTTTGTGAACCCTTTAGAATTTTCTATATATCTGCATAAATATAGCATAAACATAATCAGATTTTCACACAAGTCCTAAAAGTAGACAAAGAGAACCCAGTTAAACAAATGAGACAAAAATATTATACTTGGTCATTTATTTATTGAGGAAAATTATCCAATATTACATATCTGTGAGCGGCAAACGTATGTGAACCTCAAGCATTAGCAGTTAATTGAAGGTAAAATTAGAATCCGGTGTTTTCAGTCAATGGGATGACAATCAGGTGTGAATAAGCACCTTTATTTAAAGAAAAGGAATCTATCAAAGTCTGATCTTCACAACACATTTGTGGAAGTGCATCATGGCACAAACAAAGGAGATTTCTGAGGACCTCAGAAAAAGTGTTGTTGATGCTCATCAGGCTGGAAAAAGTTACAAAACCATCTCTAAATAGTTTGGACTCCACCAATCCACAGTCAGACAGACTCTGTACAAATGGACGAAACAAACTTTCAAGCACCACTGTAAAGCAGAGCAGACTCCTTCTTGCCCTCAAAAAGATTTATACCACAGGCCAAATTTGTCTTACTAAAGTGGGAGAACAGAAATTTGTATATCCAGTTTATTAGTGTGTGTGTGTGTGTGTGTATATATATATATATATATATATATATATATATATATATATATATATATATATATATATATATATATAATGTGTATATATATAATGTGTATATGTGTGTGTTCAATACCCCATGAAATGAATTCTAGATCGCAATGACTACCATGTATGATGTAATAACTGTTAAATAGTTCAAACTACACCAGCGCTACATCTCTCTTTTGCATGGTGCCTGAGAAAGAGGCACTGGAAATCAGGCATTTTAGACTTTGGAGCACTATTTCTGGCTAAATTACACTCTGGCGCTGTAGTGGAGCTCCGTATGTTTCAATTAATCATTTTCAAAGTCTCCAGGTCATAGACTTTATTTATTCAACAATTGTTTTGGAGAATTGGCCCAAGGGACCAGTGTAGCCAACCTCTGTACACTTTCCTGCACTTACAAATACTCATGGACCAGTACTCAGCAGTAACTACTATTCCTAGTGCTTGTTTGAGGCTCTTGTATGTATATAGTCACATGGAGCCAAACTAAATATGCAAATACAATTTTTTACATAGTTTGTACGTAGCCAGCTGTCTATTCTACGCATATTGACCTAGGTTATGGTTTCCTGTTTTGTACAAAGATTATATATTAGAAAAATGCAGAAGCATGCTCTAGTGAGCTATGTATTGCAAGACCAAATATGCACATTGTAAAAGTGCACCAAGGGCAGCACGGTGTCACAGCCCATAGCAGTACTGGCGCATAGCTCCAGGATCCCTGTTTCAATCCTGAGCTACTGTTGGTGTGAGTGGGGTTTCGCAGGTTCTCCAGAGGACCATGACTAAGTCAGGAAAAAATGTCTAATGGTGTTCTTATGCTGCTGTGAACCACCCTGGAAAATCTGAGCTGTAGGTGGATTTGGCACAACTTGTCTAAGACTGGAATTTAGTATATAATAAAGACACCTTAAACGATTCCTAGTGGTGTTGTATACTGTATGTGTAGCATGGTAAATATTAATATACTCTCAATACTTCTAATTTCAGTACGAATGTAAGGCGGCTGCTGAAGGAACCAGAAATACCTCACACACCCACTACACTTGTTTACAGGTTGCTACAGAAATGGGCGCTATTTGTGAACAAGACAATATGGCGCCCTCTCTTTCGCTCTCTCTGTGTAGACCAATCAAATCCCTCCGATGTCTCCTCACGTCACACGCGTCACATTGTCTTGACTCTGATTGGCTGGTTGCTCCGCGTCACAGCCAGGCAACACGGCGGGATTTTCAGACGGCTGCAGATTTTTTTTCCCCTCCCCTGGTTATGTTTCATGTTTTTGCTGCGCTCGGACTCGGCGGTTATTCTATAATAACTTTACATTCTTTGGTAACGAAGACGTGTGTGGCATTGTAGACGTGATAATATAACAAACAAACAAACCAGAAATTGGATTAACTCTAGCTAATCTAATTTAATCTAAGCTAAAGCTAAGCAGTTCAGCGGATAGCTGTTAGTGAGCTAGCTTGGTTAGCGTCTCAGTGCTGTAGCTAGGAGGAAATGTATTAATGTATAATTATGGATTAAGAGACGCTTCGTTTAAGTTTGTTTGTTGTGTGACGGACTGAATATTATAAGTATTTGTAAAATTAGACCGTTAGACATAATGGACAGCCAGCAGCACCGCTATAACTCCTCCAGTCAGGGACGAGAGAACAAACCGCAACGGAAAAAGGCTTTCGGTGGAGCCGGACCTGCACCGTGTGCGACCTGGGGAAACGATGACTCGGAGAAAAAACCCAAGTTTGTAAGTAGACAATGTTTTTGGAACTAAATAAAACTAACTACACCTTACAGAGAACTGCTTTAGTCTCTTAGCAACAACTGGAATGAACAAAACATTCATGGGCTACGTCCTGACTAGCCCTACATACTGTATACTACATACTGCGCATGCGCACTTCACTTTCACACGTCCCACATAGTCATGCTTCTTCCTTCACTATATGGACACCTGAGCATCACACACACATATGTGGCTTTTCCCCAAACTCTTAGCACAAAGTTAGAAGCACACAGTTGTATAGGATGTCTTTGTATGCTCCTTTGGGGGTTATATTTATTTGTTTGTTTGTTTGTTTGTTCTTTTGTTGTAAAAGCACTTCACCTGGTTGATCACATGCGTATAGATAGCGCTACTGTACATGCTGCGTTAGCTGTGAGAGACTTGGGCTTTACAGAGATGTGGCTCCATGTAGCAAAGTTGTTAAGCTCAAATTGGAAAGGTTTCCCATCCAAGACCATTGGCATGTCTGGTTTAACCCAATAAGGAATTTATTTATGGTGCTCAGAAGATAACGCTACGCATTCATATGGTGCAAGACCAAATCACAAAGTGGAGGGAGTATAGAACGTAACAAGTCAGCAGCAGACTAACCATACACTATAGGGCTAAATGTATGTGGACACCTGACCATCACACCAGCATGGGGTTCTTCCCCCAAACCCTTTTCCCCAAAGTTGGAAGCAAACAATTGTATAGAAATCTTTGCGTGCTGTAACAGTAAGATTTCCCTTCACTGGACCTAAGCGGCCCAAACCTGTTCCCGCATGACAATGCAAAGGGAATTCCATGAAGACATGGTTTGTTAAGGTTGGACTGGAAGAACTCGAGTGTCAGGTCCCTGACCTCAACCCACTGCCAAAGTTGGACTGGAAGAACTCGAGTGTGCTGCACAGAGCCCTGACCTCCTCAACATCCCGACATCAGTGCAATGCTCTTGTAGCAGAATGAACACAAATCCCCACAGGCACACAAAATCTAGTGGAACGCCTTCCCAGAAGAGTGGAGGTTATTATAACGGAAACGCGGTACTAAATCTGGAATGGGATGTTCAACAAGCACGTAGGGGTGTGATGGTCAGGTGTCCACAAACTTTTGGCCATATAGTGCATGATTTAAAAATTTTTTGTTTTAAAAACGCTTTTAATACTGGAGGCATTTTCTGATAAGGTTGCAGTATATAAATAATACAAGGCAAAATACTTAGGGTATAGCTTTATGAAGACCTGTACGTTTGTGCTATAAGGAAGAACGTGTGATAAGGAGGGACAAATCATTAGTTCACCACCTGTAATTTAAACGATTGTTTGCTCGAATATGTTATTGTTTCTGTAGTAACAACTCATTCACAGGAACTTGTACGGTGTACCATCTGTATAATGGATAATTTATGCTTTTTGACAAAGAATAACTGTTTAATCGTTGGCACGGTGAGGTTTTCTGTAAGGCGATGTGACATTTATAGAAGGAGTCTCCAGTGTCAGTGCTTTGTAACAGTCACGATGGGAGAGCCTTCAAGTCTGTTTTTTTTGGAAACCTGTAAGGGAAGGGATGCTGGTGAGGGAATAACTGTTTATAGCTGTTATCACACAAGTCGTAACAGGAACTAACGTCTCGTGGATGTTC